>NC_137460.1:127983768-128583768 GCF_964235325.1 Thermobia domestica
AAATATTGTTTTGCAGTAATTTATTTGTAAAAATTAAAAATACAAAATTTAGTAACATTTAAACGAGTTGGAGAACCTATCAGAATACTAAGCGTATTTCCCCTTAGGTTGTAAATAAAACTGAAGGTTCTTGATTTGAATAATATTAGTGAAAATTTATACATTGAGACACAAGGAAAAAAGGAGAATATAGTGTTAATAAACAACATGTTTAAAAATGCACGAAATTAACGGTTAATATCAAACATGGAAACATTAACAGAATTAAATCTGTAACTCGTTTTTTCCACTCATTTTTCTTTCTTTTCAGAATTACATCATCAATGAATTTCACCAGAGGAGATTATCTTTCATTTAGCAGCATCCTGCTGGAGCTGAGCCTTGTAAATGAAATATTTTATAAAGTGAGACGAGAGGGAGACTCGAACTCGAGGGTTTAGAAAACCAAAATGCTATCCACTCACCTAAAGCGTTACTTATTTGGGCGCAAATTAATAAAGAGGCTTTTCTGTTCCCTCAAACAGTAGCATGGTAATAGTAAAATTCAAAACACAGGAAAATGTAATAAAGAACTCGGAGGGTATTATATTACTGTATTCACTAAACTATTAACATTTCAAATTTAAAAAAATACAAACGCTTTATTTTGAATGAAATACGGCGGGTATATTATACTCGTAAACAAACTAAAGACGACTCAATTACTGCGTAGTAATCGCGGTTCAGTGGTCAAGGCGCGTGACGCATAATCCGAAGGTAATTAACTTTTATCCACGAACGACCAGTACATTTTTTTACATTACAATTTTTACATGTTCCAATATCTTCAGATATTTGAATACTCGAATGTTTCAATACTTGAAATATCAAATCTTTCGGAATAACAACAGTAATAAATATAATATATATAAAGCAATAATAATAAAACAGTAATAATAATTTATTATCACTCAAGGCGTGACATTAAACCAGAAACGTTATATTGGGTAAGGATATTTCGGTTTTGTTTAATGTTCCCCACGAAAAGAGGAATTTATCATCTCCTTTCTAATACAAAACAAAGAAAATTGAGACAAGACTTGACGTTTTACATTCGAGACGGGACAAGTCTAACTCAAATTATCGTCTCGCTTTGGAGATGAGAATTGAGACGCGACGAAAAGTATCGTAAACATTTCTCGTTTTATCTCGATTCTCAGAATAGCTTATGTTCATTCCTTAAGTAACAGAAGCTTTTTAGACTGAATCTTATATGCTTTTTTGTTACTTGGTATTTTGGAGCTCATAGAATTTAGAATATTAGCTAGGAAGTTAGTTTATTATATGCCTTACTGTTCAGTGATATGCAGTTACTTTTACTACAGTTATTTTCATTAAAACGTAGAGTAGAATCCCTTCTACATGAAACTATAGTGGAACGCTTTCGTTCAAAATTTCGTAGTTATAGAGGTTTGTCCTCGAGGACCGGACAAACTCCTGAAATCCCGACTTATCTGCAGGTTTTGTCTAATTTTAAGGCAACTTTAAAAATGTTATTACAAATACATAAGTATGACGCTTTCTTTGGATAAAAGACTTTGGATTATATACGTTATATTGATATTTTAACACAATAAACATACGAATATAAAAGAGAATAATACCTAATTACAACTTTTGGCTCAACGGATATATGGAACGTGTTGGAAATGGCGAAGAAAAATATTATGATTTCGTGCAGTAGAAGTAGTAGTGGAAGACGTTCGGAATAATAGCTAGGAAACATTTATGACCTATACTAGGCCCTAAGAATGATACTTATGTGTTCATCAATGTTTGCTAACCACGATACTTTCTCCTACATAACGAATCAAGATTGTAGACAGACAGGTGACATCATAATGCTAGTACAATATTTCCTCTGCGAAGAAAGCCGTTTCCACCCTAGACTTTTAAGACCAAAAGAAATTGAGTATCTTTTATTTCATTACAGAGCAGAAGCTTGAATATTGTAGTTTGGTAAAAACAACTTTCCGCAGCGGGAATCAAACCCAAAACACTTGCATTACTAAACGACTGCCCACACAACTGCGCTAAGACTGCTTTGCTAGTTATGTGTCAAAAAACATTCGTGTATGTAGTAAATTGCACACGTTTACGATAACGAGGAAACTCACTGATTTCGGTCATGATAAAATACTATAGTCGAGAGACTTTAAACTTGGATTAGAAAACAAAAATAGGCATACAAACAGGCAAAGACATAATGGAGAGATTGGCTTTAAGAGTAATTCGACCACTTAACTGGAATCTAATGCCTGAGATCATTTGCTTTTCTGATTCACCGAAAGTATCTGCGTAACGTTTCTCTATTATACTTAGTAATACCTGCTTCCAAGTTATTTTCAATAAACTTTAACGACAGGGACATGAACAAAGATACATCAAGGACATAAAATTTCAAAGGATCATCCACCGGGAATCAAAAACGGGACCACGAGCACTGAACTATCTGAGGCAGTGATGACGTGGGTCAATGAACTAGTTGACCCACCACCCACCTTTAGCCAAGACCCAACATGACCCCCACACAACGTGACCAACTGTAACCCACCACCCAACACGACCGACTCTGACCCACCACCAACCGTGACCCACTCTGACCCATAGCCCACCTTTACCCACTCTGACCCACAACCCATCGACCCACCGAAAAACATCGTCATCAACTCTGACACATGATCCACGCCCTCTTCTTTACTGACTAAAGACTTTATAGCCTACTTGTAATAAAATCATTTTTTTCAATTCTGACTAGTCAGAGTTTGAATTGAATTATTTTTAAAAACCAACCCACTATCAATTTTGCAAATATACCAACCCACTATCAAATTTACCACCCCTGTCATAAAGAAGAAATTTAAAGAAAGCTATGTGACGTTCTGTTCACGTTCAATATGGAGTTAATATACTGAATTTCAACACTGTAAGTTTAACGGCTTGTGAGATAGTAAACTTTTTACGCAAAAATTCGTATACCCACTACCCCTGAACCCTTTTCTTGGCAAGTAGACTTCTGTTGCTCAGAAAAAAAATACTGGATGCGACTTCCGTGCCTTTTTAAAATAATTGCATATTTTAGTTACATGTTTTATTTACACAAGGCTGTGATGCAATGTATCCCGTAGGATACATTGCCAAAATAGGTAGTCGAAAAACGAACAATGTTAAAAAATATATATCCCAAAGGATACATTGTCAAGAAGTTGATTAAGATATTATTATAACGAAAATGATATGATAACATCCTACTTTCGATTAAAGCCTAACTATATACCAAAAGTCCGCCGTCGTCAGATTCCCGCCATCGACGGTGGCGATCCACCGCAGTGACCCGGCACCCTCCTGTAGCGGCACTACGATCTACTTCTTCAAAATTGTCCTATTAAGCACCAATTCAGGTTAGAATTACTGTGCAGACTATAATTCAAAACATAATTTGGTTAATAGGGTAGAATTGTAGACCTGGTGTTTTTCTAGTGTAAAAAATTGCATAATTATTAAAACGATTATTGTATTATTAATGGAATAACTCTTCCAAGTTTATTTGGAATAGAGCGAAGGATGGCATAAGCAAATAAGAAGTATCATTCTGGTTGAATATGTACCGGAGTAACTAGAGGATTGACTCGAATGACGTTTTCTGGATCCCTGAGTATATAAGAATTTCAAAGAGTAACATTAATGCTATTATCATTATTATGAAACCAATAGTAGGTGTAGAAAGGAATTTTATCTTGATTTCTATTAAAAACTAGTGGGTTATTGGAACCTGTTTGATGGAGAAATAGAAGAGGTACCATACATATGACTGCTACAATGAAAGGTAGTAGGAAATGAAAGGCGAAGAATCCATTTAGTTAGCATTGTCTACAGCAAACCATCCTCAAATTCATTGAACTAGTATGGTTCCTACATAAGGAATGGCTGACAGTAAGTTTGTGATGACTGTTGCTCCTCAGAAAGACATTTGACCTCAGGGTAGTACATACCGAACGAATGCTGTTGTTATAACTCAAAGTAAAATGGCAACTCCTACTCTTCATGTATGAGGATAAAGATAAGAACCACAATATATTCCTTGGCTGACGTGTAAGAAAAGGCAAATGAAGAAGATGATGTACCATGAACATGTAGTGTACGTAAGAGTCATCCGAAATTGACATCTCGACAAATGTGACTACTATATCGAAAGCTAATTCGATTCTTGACACATAGTGTATTGCTAAGAATAAACCAGTAGCAATTTGAATAACTAAACATAGGCTAAAGAGGGACCCGAAGTTCCATCAGTATGATATATTAATTGGTGGGGGAAATCGACTAAGGCATTGTTAGCAATCTTAAACAGAGGATTGATGTAAGCCAATTGGTGTTGACATATGTCTTAGAGGGCCGAAAGGGTACCTGATATAGAGAAGAAATTTTTACTTCAGCAATTAATATAATAAATAAGTATGTAGCTAATACGATACTGCTTATTAAGATTGATGTTATGTGAGATTTTATGCTGCGGATTTCTTGATAATTGGTTGTATATACATGAGGTCAGGGATCGAGACTATATTTGGTAAGAGGAGAGGGTCAATAATTCAAATGAAAAGGAAGAGAGGGGGGATGAATAAAGTTAATAAAAGAAGGTTGGGAGTTAAGGTGAATATTTCGTTTGATGCTAGTCTTGTAACGTAAATAAATAAAACTAGAATACCGCTGAGGAAAAGTAGAAAGAGAACATGAGAGAATCAAGGGGATTCTCTTACAGTTGAAATAACTAAACAAGTGGTAATAGTATCGATAATGAGTATTAATCCTATTGATAGGGGTGTGATATTTGAATTAAAATGAATCTTAGTACTATTAAAATTGTAATTAATATTCAGGTTATTTTAATTTCAAGAGGGAGTTTATTAAAATATTAGTTTCGGGGACTAAAGATAGGTTCATAATTTCTCTTGATGCTTTTACAATATGATTCATTAATCGTTTACAAGACCAACGTTTTTATTAAAGAATAAAAGCTTATGAAACTAATATTTATTTTGTTTTCTTGTTTCATAATTATTTTAGTAATAGCTTGTTTTCTCATTTAGCGTAAGCATTTAAGAATGAATTTACTAGACCTTGAATTAATTGTGTTGATGAGTTCTTTATTGTTGTTTTATTCTTTAGGTAGTGTATACGTTGAATATTATTTTTGCTTATTGTTTTTAACTTTTACAGCTTGTGAAGATAGCTTAGCGCTATCTGCCTTAGTTCGAATCCATGTCTATTGTTTGAATGTGACTGACCACCCAACATGACCGACTCTGACACACCACCAATCCTGACCCACCACCAACCGTGAATTGAATTATTTTTACAAACCAACCCACTATCAATTTTGCATATATACCAACCCACTATCAAATTTGCCACGACTATGAAAGAGAAGAATGTTAAAAGATTCTATGTGACGTTCTGTTCATTTCCAATAAAGAGATAATATACTGAATTTCAGCTCTGTAAATTTAACGGCTTCTGAGATACTAAACTTTTTACGCAAAAATTCGTATACCCAATAGTCCTTAAGATATTATTATAACGTAAGTGATATGATAACAACCTACATTCGATTAAGGCCTAACTATATACCAAAAGTCCGCCTTCGTCGGATTCCCGCCGTCAACGGTGGCGGTCCAACGCAAGGAGCCTGCAACCTCCGGCAGTGGCACGACGATCTACTTGTTCAAAGTTGCCGACCTTTTGCCGAGGCGGCAAGCGGTCCAAAATCGTAAAATAAAATACCCTTTGCAGACACTTTGTCCACTGTTGCCGACCGGCAGAATTGGCAAAACAGTCGGAAAGTCCTCTTTCCTATCCTCTGTAGAGTCGTTATGCCGGCCTCATTTCGACGGCGGACTCGGAGCATTTACTGCTCCTTTACGGCTGTTTGTCGAATGCTCGGCAAGACAACTTTCCGACGTCGGCGCCGGCGCATTTAACTCTCATTTCCGTCTGTTTGCCGACTGCTCGGGAAGGCAAGTATTCGTCGCGGTCGAAAATCGCGCTGAAAGACGCCGGAGTCCGGCGGCGGAAATCCTACCGCGGTATCTGGTCGACATGGATAATTTGTCCAACTGTAGGCTGCAGAATCCTGATGAGGTCTAAAATCTATTGGGCTGTGCATCGTAAAACAGGCACGTAACCTGAATTTCGTGAAGGGGAGGTCCGTGACATGAAATACTACGGTCATCACAGCAAGGGCTCGATCATTCTACTCTATTTTACAGGAACAAATATTGGTTCGTTTAGCCAGAATTTCGTAACGGGGGAGGGATATCATGAAATTCTGGAGGACCATTAGTTAGATGAATCTAAACTACTGTACCATCACCATACATTGGTTTGTCAGGACAATAAAATGAAGATATGTTAGTAAGTATTTTAATAAGAAACTATGAAGAAAGCTCGAAGAAAATAATAAAAAAAGTATTGAAAAAGATTTTACAATATTTAGGGCCTTCCTCTGTTCTTTCAAGTATAACAATTTTCCTTTCATTAAGACCTCAACTATTATAAAAGCTATCTATTCACTATTGTAAAAAGTACATACTCAACAATATCTTCTAAAAAATTTACTCTATCAGTGTTCCTTTCTCTGTTGAATCAAATTATAACAGAAATTTCTTTCCAGATATTTTTTGTTTTTATTATTCCTTGAACTACTGTCTGTAAGAAAACACAGGTTAAAGGAGCAGTAGAAAATTGTTTTTGAAGTAACATGTTAGATACTGCAATGATGCGACGACGAAAAATTATAATAAAAAACGTCCAAGCTGTTACACAAAGGCACTATGCTTTCGGATGCTTGAAATATCCCTGACTAGTAGAAGGAATTCCGCGAATTCCGTAATTTTTTCTACAAATTTGAAATTCCCTGACTTTCCCAGGATATCTCGCTCCACTTGACACCATGTTTTGCAAGTAATACACATCTCCTCATAAGATAGAGTAACCAAAAACTTCTTGTAGTTTTTTTTTTTTATTCTTAACGCTGATCCTTCCTTTTCTTATTTCATTTTGTTTCATCCTTCCTTAATTTTTTTTCATTTCTAGCCTCGAAGGGGGGGGGGGGTCTGCTGCCTGCCTGGAAGCAAAGTAGTAGTATAAGTCTTATTGCAATTAAAAATATCCATGTTAAAAAAGATGCCCACAGTTTTTTTTTCACCTAGGGGTACTCATCTCACTTAAGTTAACAGAAACAAATGAAAAGATAAGGGTAACGGAGGCATTGAAAGTAACACGTAGGCAAATTCACCAATGCTCAGAAGGATATTTTTAAATCACGCTCCACCCTAATCATACGAGGTAAATACGCAGTTCTATTTAATTATCCGTTTCTCGCCACGTACCAGAAATATAACAAAATTTCAGGTGCTGTTACTGAGGGTCTTCGAGGTCAAGTATACTAGGGCAATGGGCTAGTAACAATAATTGTTGCTGGTGAAGGTTCAAACCCGCGCCAAGGATTTTTTAACTTTTATATTTTATTTTCAAATTTTCATAACTTTTTTAATTAAAAACGATAAATAATACTCAAAAAATTGATTTACTTATATTACGCTTGCAGTTTTGCTACAGGAATCCGTAGTATAAGCAGTAATAGTAGTAGCAGTAAGAGTAGTAATAGTAGTAGCAACCAGATAGAAAACTTGCAGGGCTCGTTTGGTTCGATTTGGACTGAAATGGTATTAATTTAACCTCAGCTGCTTCTTCAATTTTGTTCTTCTTTAATTCCAACAAATTGACAATATTCTCCTATTACTATAATACACAATACATATACGAGAACGTTTGAACAATCGCAAAGTGCAAAAATCAGGAACGTGTATTTAGTTCCTATACGCGAAAGGGAAACGTATATTTGTTTTTTTCTTTTTTCCGCGGAAAAACTGTTCTAGAGTGCAAAAGCTCTCACCAAAATTTGCGAAAGTTGATACCCTAAATACAAGAAGAAGTGGACTGAAGTAATTGAAATTGTGCACAGATACTGTATACGTTAGATGCAGGAATATCTGTTTAAAATTTGCCTTTGAAAAAGTTGGGTGGGGCACAAACCCTACCAAACCTTTGAGTACGAATTATCAAAAGTGGTAATAACTATAAGTCAGAAGTTCCTAAAGAATATGGAGAATTGCAACAAAACATTCGTTGGGACAATACTAAGAAAGTAAGCGAACATTTGTTTTTATTTTTTGTGTAGAAGCAGTGTTGGGACCGCGACCTCCTCCGAAAAAAGTAAATATATTCATAAAAGTACAAGAAGGAGTGGATCGAAGCGAATGAAATTGTGTGCAGATATTGTATATGTAAAATATGGCAATTCGTGTTCCTCAATTGTCCCCTTCCGATTTGCTTCACATTTGGCACACCAAGAGTAAACAGAAATCGACACGTGTTTTTAATTATGGAGACAAATGTTGTAAGGGTTAAAGGCGCCCCTGAAATACTATAAAATACGCCATAAGTAGAAAGCGGCTAGTGTTAAAATAGTGAACTTTTACCAATAAATAGACGACCTAAAAGTTAGTATCAATACAGTGAATTTCGTGTGTAGAGCCTGCTTTTACCCTTAGAAGTTCTAGTTCAAAGACTGAACATTGCGCACTCTAGCGTGCTGGAAACAGACAGACAAACAAGCAATTGCTACATAAAGAAAAACACGTGTCGACTTATTTTCCGTTTACTTTTGATATGCCAAATTTGAAGCAAATCGGATGGGGAAAATTGGGAAACACAAATGGCATTAATTTTACATATACAATGTCTACACACAATTTCATTCGCTTCGATTCCTCCTTTCTGCACTTCTACCATAATACTTGCTTCTCGGACGAGGCCTTGACCTCTACACTGCTTCTTCACACAAACTAAAAATTCATGTTCGCATACTTTTTGCATATTGCCCCTACAAAAGTTTTATGGCAATTCTTCATATTCTTTAGATACTTCTGACGTATACTTATTTGCCCTCTTACTAAATCGCAAACAAAGGTTTGGAAGGGTTTGCGTTCTATCAATATGTCGTGATTTTTGCGTTTAATGATCCACGATTATGCCTGTTATGTTAGGGAGACCATGATTAAGGCAAGTGAATCATAATGGGGGAATTAGTGGAAGGAGAAAGTGAGAGAAAATTGGAGTGTCCAGAGAAAACCCACGAGCAATATGCTGTCCACCTCAAGCTTACTTGCCTTGGGAACAAACCAAGTATCCCACCATCAGATAAGAGTTGGACTGGGTCGGTGTGTTAGTGGGTTAGGTTCGTTGAGTTTTCTGGGTAGGCCAGTGGGTCATAGGTCAAAAGCATGGGACCATTGCGGCCCACACTTCACCATGACCCACTCTATTCTACCGACCCACTCTAGTTACTGCACTGTAGACAGTATCTCCTGAGCAGTACAATTTTTTTGCCCTAGCAATAAGCACTACATACACGTTTCTAATCTTTTGCAGTTTTTGGTTGTCGAAACCTTCTGGGGTATCTGTTACGTATTATAGTAATAGAAGACAATGATGATCACTTTGTTGGAATTAAAGAAGAAAAAAACTTAAGAACTAACTGAATTTAAATTAATATCATATCAGTCAAGGTGAAAAAAAAACGAGCCGTGCAGGGCTTCTAACCCGTTCCTACTACCACTACTACTACTACTGCTGCTACTAGTACTACTACTATTACCACTACTATTACTACTACTACTCTTTATAGTACTAGTTTTACTCCCTATACTATGGATTCGTGTAGCAAAACTGCACGCGTAACGTAAATAAATCAATTTTTTGGTATTAATCATCTCATTTTAATGAAAAATGTGTTATGAAAATTAAAAAAATAAAATATAACAATAAAAAATCTTTTGAAGCATCACCAAAAGCAATTATAATTACTAGTCCATTGCACGATGACTCTCGACCACGAAGACAGTCAGTAACAGCACCTGGGTTTCTACTATATCTCTGCTACGTTGCAAGAAACGGAGATTTAACCACAACCACGTATTTACCTCCTATGATTAGGTTCGACCGTGATTTTAAAATATCCTTCTGAACACTGGCCAATTTGTCTGCGTTTTCTTTCAAAGCCTCTATTACCCATTCCTTTTCATTTGTTTGTGTTTACGTACGTCACATGAGTATCTCTAAGTGAAAAAAGAACGGTAGGCATCTTCTGAATATTGACATTTGTATTGCAATAACAGCAATATGATGTATAATACTACTTGGCTTTCAAGACACATAGCCTGTCAGTTTCCAGAGGAGGTATCTACTGAAAAAGTAATTTTTCGAATCACTACTATATATATACATAAATGTATATATATATATATATATATATATATATATATATATATATATATATATATATATATAATGGATGTAACTATGTACGCCTGATCATCAGAGCGAAATTGCAAACTCAGATAACTTTTAATATATAGTTAGGCCTTAATCCCAAGTAGGATGTTATCATATCACTTTCATTATAGTCATAGCTTACGGGGTATTGGGCATACGAATTTTTGCGAAGAAAGTCTTGAATTCAATTAATACAAATTCTTAAAATTCAGTATATTAACTCTTTATTGAAAATGAACAGAACGTGACATAGCATAATTTAAAATCCTTTTTAATGATACGGATGGAAAACTTGATACTAGGTTGGTATATATGCAAAATTCGTAGCAGGTTGTTTTGTAAAAATAACTCAATTCAAACTCAAATTCTAACTTTAGTTAGAATTTAATAAAATAATTTTTACAAGCATAAACTCTTTAGTCAGTAAAGAAGAGGGTGAGGATCATGTGTCAGAGTAGATGACGAAATGTTTTGGTGGGTCAGAGTTGGTCATGGTGGGTGGTGGGTCAGAGTGTGTCTCGGTTGGTGGTGGGTCGAGATGGGTTAGAGTCTGTCATGTTGGGTGGTGGGTTAGAGTGTGTCACGGTGAGTGGGAGGTCATGGTTGGCCGTGTGTAACGATGGGTGGTGGGTCAAGTAGTTCATTGATCACTCTATAATTCAGTGCTCGCGGTCCCGTGTTCGATTCCCGGAAGGTGATCCTTTGTAACTGTATGTCCTCGATGTATCTGTGTTCGTGGCCCTGTCGTTCAAGTTTACTGAAAGTCACTGTGTAAGAAGTATTACAAAGTATAATAGAGACGAGCTACTGAGATACTTTCGGTGAATCAGAAAATAAAATGGTCTGAGGCATTAGATTCCAGTTAAGTGGTCGACTTACTCTTAAAACCAGTTTCTCCTTCATGTCTTCGCCTGTTTATATGTCTATTCTTCTTTACTAATTTAAATTTAAAGTCCCTCGAATATAGTATTATTTATCATGATCGAAATCAGTGTGTTTCCTCGTTATCGTAAACGTGTGCAATTTACTACATACACGAATGCTTTTTGACGCATACTTAGCAGAGCAATCATAGAGTAGTTGCATGAGCAGTCGTTTCGTAATGCAGGGGTGTCAGGTTTGTTTCTCGTTGTGGTAAGTTGTTTTTAGCAAACTACAATATTCAGTACACATTCTGATGTGTAATGAAATGAAAAATATTTAATTTCTTTCGGTCTTACAAAATAGAGTGGAAACGGCTTTCTGCGCAGAGGAAATACTGTACAAGCTATATGACGTCACATGTCTGTCTACAACCTTGATTTGTTGTGTAGGAGAACGTAACGTGGTTAGCAAACAATTCGTGAACACTAAGTGTCACGTATAGGCTCTACTATGGATCATAAATGTTTCCTAGCAATTATTTCGATCGACTTCCACTATTACTCCTACTACTAGAAATAATATTTTCGTTCGCCATTTCCAGCACGTTCCATATATCCGTTGAACCAAAATTTGCAAACAGGAACTATCATTTCTTATATTCGTCTTTACATTTTGTTAAAATATCAATATAACGCATACATAATCCAAATTATTTTTTCCAAAGAAAGCGTCATACTATGTATTTGTATTAAGTTTATTAAAGTTTGCCTAAAATTAGAGAAAACTTACAGATAAGTTGGGATTTCGGGAGTTTTTCCGGACCTGCGGAACACACATCTGCAACTACGAAATTTTGAACGAAAGCGTTCAATTATAGTTTCATGTAGAAGGTACGTTTTACAGGAAAATAACTGCAATAAAAATAACTGAATATCACTGAACAGTAAGGCATATAATAAACTAACTTTTAGTATATGCAGAAGTAATTATGATAGTTTTCCTACAAAAAATGCCTACACAGAACATAAATTCTATGACCTCCGAAATACAAAGTAACAAAATAGCGTATAAGATTCAGTGTGAAAAGCTTCTGTTACTTAAACAATGAGCATAAACTATTCTGAGAATCGAGAAAACGAGAAATGTTTACGATACTTTTCGTCTCGTCTGAATTCTCATCTCTAAAGCGAGACGATAATTTGAGTTAGCCTTGTTCCGTTTTGAATGTAAAATGTTAATTCTCGTCTTAATTTTCTTTGTTTTGTTTTAGAAACGAGATGATAAGTTCCTCTTCTCGTGGGCAACATTAAACAAAACCGAAATATTGTTGCCAAATATCAAATTTCTGGTTGTAAAGTCTGCCTTGAGTGATAATAAATTATTCTTATTAGTTTATTATTATTATTATTATTATTATTATTGTTATTTTTAAAGATTTAATATTTCAAGTATTGAAACATTTGAGTATTCAAATATGTGAAGATATTGGAACATGTGTCGTCGCTGATCAATCGCCACCGAAAATTCTAAATTAAAAAATGTACTGGTGGTTCGTGGATAAGAGTTGATTACCTTCGGATTATAGGTCAAGCGGCTTGACCACTGAACCGCGATTACTACACAGTAATTATTCGTCTTTAGTCAGTTTACGACTATAATATAAGCGCCGTATTTCATTCAAAGTAAAAGAGTTTTGTATTTTTTTTAATAATATCTGAAATGTTAATAGTTTAGTGAATATAGTAATTTAGTACCCTCCGAGTTCTCAATTACATATTCTGGTGTTTTGAATTTTAATATTAACAAGCTACTGTTTTGAGCGAACAGAAAAGTATCTTTATTTAATCACTCTCAAACAAGTAAGACTTTAGGTGAGTGGTTAGCATTGTGTTTTTCTAAACCGGTAACCCCAGTTCGGGTCTCCTCCTCGCTGTCTACAGCGTTTTAAAATGTTTCATTTACAACTCAGAGCTCTTTTTGGATGCTGCTAAACGAAATTCAGTGATGATGTAATAATGGAAATACAGGAAGTAAAATGGACGGAGAAAAGGAGTTACTGAGTTAATTCTCCTAATGTTTCTATATCTGATATTAACTATTAATTTCGTGTATTTTAAGTTGTTTTAAATTAACACTATATTCCCAGTTTTTTCCTTGTGTGTCAATGTGTAAATTTTTACAAATATTATTCAAATCAAAAACATTCAGTCTTATTTACAACCTAAGGGGAAATATGTTTAGTATTCTGATAGGTTTTCCAACTGAATGTTATCGAACTTTGCATTTTTAATATTTACAAATAAATTACAGCATACCAAAGTTAAGTGTTTCCAAAGTTATTTAACGAATAATGAAATCGGACAAGTTCTTCTTTTGAAGGAATATTACGTATCAATCAGTGGCGCTGGAACCTAAGAGCTCAGGCTCTGTTAGACACCCAAAAATTTCCTTAGAGTCTGTATTTTTGCCCTGAAAAATCCATTCATACCTGAATTGATTTGCAAGTAAGACTATTGTTAATAGTTTCAAAACTCAAAGCAAGACTTTGTGTTTAGTTAAAAGAATAACTTAATACATATACTGCATAATGTATCCTTATATTATGTAATACGCATTTTGTATAGTCATTTGAAGTAAGTTAAGTTGTTTATGCAATCCCTTGCTTTAGTCAATTGTAAGATTATTTAAGTCCCTTGACTATTACTTCTCATCGGCGCCTCTGATGCCTGTATATTTTTCTGATATTGTGTTGTTTACTGTGAGTACAAACATCCAAAGACTCCCTTTTGCCATTTCGTCAGCCAGCGTTTCACTGCACTTCTGCACTAAAATAGTCTTTATAATTTGTGATTTTAACAGGTTAGAACAACATCACACTGCTGTGCTAGCTACTACCAGGCGTAATTAATCTTGGAGCAGGCGTTAGTTGGGTTGCGTATCTCGCGGACTTTGTACATCAAGAATTTCTGTGGCCCACTGTACACAATAAACAAGTTAAAAAGAAGAGTTTGAATGAATTTAGATGAGTAAAACAATTATTAGATTATACATGTTTCATCTTCTGGCCGTAATTTTCTGAGAAATAAAAATTAGATTCCTACTTTGTCTATAAAGTTTACGTTCTTCTGTGGAGAAACACACTGCTAGTTCTTAATATGGAAATGAATAGTATTCCAAAGATTTTACGTGCATCACCATGATTTCCACAATATTATTACAAAGTTTGACTTTGTTGAAGGAACAGAAGTATAAAACGAAATTTTATGGTTTTCTAACAACCGTAATAGATATTCTATTGGTGGAAAAAAGTAAAGCAAGTTATTTCAAAATAGTACCGATATATATTTCTGAACAGCCACACCTTTTACACTCTAATCTACTTCATTAGAAATGAATGTAAGCCCTCCTAAAACTCTTAAAGGTTTTGATTATGTTTCCTATATGCCCTAGAATAAGTAAGTTTTTTTAAACATTTTTCAAGATTTTAGGGGGACGGGAAGATAACGACATGGATATTTAACTTATCACGACCGATATTAATATCCAATCCATAGGCTTAGACTCATTGAGATGAACAGTAGCACTCATTACGAAGATTATGCAAAATTCAGCCCCATCAGCATGAGAGTGAGAATGGCTGAGCGTTATGGATATGAAATGGTAAAAATGGGAATCGGAAGAATATAAAAACAAGTGGAGAGGATAAAATATTTTCTAAAAAGTTATTTTCAACGTATGCAAAACTGGAATTATTTGTTTGTATATTACATTAATTAAATGTACAAAGTGACATTCTGGTAACTTTTATATTTTAACAGGAAATGTGATGATATCTTTAGTAACTGTACAGTGGACGGAGTTGAATTCGAATGTTGTTCGTTACTAGAGCGTATATCAACTGAAGTACCTAACTGTTTTATGATAGACTCGAAGCAAGGACGGTAAGTATGATTTAATTTTATGTATAATGGTTTTAATAAATAAACAAGTTATATTGTTAATTTCGGAATATATTTCCATAGTGTAAAATGAAAATTGCAGTGAAATATTTGAGTTTTACATCCAACGCTTATGCCAATTAGGGTAAAGCAGGCGGTGATGATGGGTAATGAATGAAATAGTGGAATGAACAAAGTGGAAGGAAACGGAAGAATCCATGCTAGTTATTAAACAGATAAATTATTAATTTCGTAGTGAACTCTTTATCCAGCTATGTCAATTTTAGACACACTTTCAAAGTAAAAACTTTTTTTTAAAAAATAAGACGAATGTATTAAATACGCCAATATATATATATATATATATATATATATATATATATATATATATATATATATATATATATATATATATATATATATATATGTGTGTGTGTGTGTGTGTGTATGTGTGTAATGTCTTCGGAAGTATTGAAATACTAATGAACATAAAGAAATCAATCAACATTTCTAAGGTGTTTGATAAGCAGAATTACTGGAATTATCCCTCACTTGAAGGTCATTGTACACTGCTGGACATCTTTAATATTTATTCATTAGAACAAAGGCGTAATGTTGCCGACTTAGTGTTCCTTCCAAAAAAATTTCCAAATGAATTCTATTGTTTAAACTTCGTACTTGCATTATATCTCTATGTTCCTTCAGTTAGAACCAGAACTAATAATACAGGTGTCTTTCATTGCAAAATAATAGTAATAATTAAAAAATAAAAATAGAACCAACATAATGCTGAAGTTTCCAATCTGGATATCATTTAGTTTCTATAACAAACTACATCATGAACAAGAGTAAATTCAAATATGTATCTTCGTCGCCAGAAGTGCCTTTACATCGCAGTGACGGGTATGTGACCGCGCAGTACTCCAAGGAAGGGATGGTTCTATAAGAATTTTTGATTAATTTTGAAGAGTTTTTATTTTGACTAGGGAATTAACATAGGTATAGGGCGTAAAGACACAGATCAGTGCACGAAAAGATTCGTATTCTCAGTTTTCCTATTTATTGTTTTATATGTTAAGTTAAACACTACGATATCTATCACTGATATCGCAGATCGTATTATTTTGTAAAATCGTGCCTGTAATCTATTGTCAAAATATTCATCTCCAGTCATGATGTAGAGAGAAGAGAAAGAGATAAGACATCTGTAATATATGTATATGTGACTCACTAAGTAATTGCTGAAATTAGTTAAAGGACACGTAAGAGAGCGAAAAGGAGGTCTAGAAGTCTGAACTTTTTAGAAACGTCCTAGATAGGTGAAAATATACTTAAAAATCGCAGATGGTATCATGTAATTTATCTTTCTTTTCTTATATCCTAGTATACTTTTTCTTTCACACCCAAACATCTCTATTCCGAATTACGAGATAAAGGTGAAGAGATAAACATTTCCATCTCAAGAATTATATCAGAAAAAAATCTTTTGACTTAGACTAGATTCGAACTCTCAACCCTTACAAAAAATTTCAAAATGAAAATGCAGAATCCAAGAGTCTGCGCTCTATCGATTTTTTTTATTTACCATTTGCAGAAGAGTTGCATGAAGCTAAAACAGCTTAGGACAGATATTTAGTACATAGTATACGTAAATATTTTGAAAAATATTTGTGAGCTACATTCACAGAAAATTGTTTACAAGCAGTTTTAAGAAACAGCACATATGCATATTCATTTCCATACGGATATGTGTCCATAAGATAAAAATCGTTTGACCAATTAACCATGGGACGCTATTGTTTTTCGTGATTGAAAAAAAACTTATAGTCTTTGAACAAAGCATAATTATGATCATACTTATGTGCAGGTTCTTGGCAAATCACACATAACAGGCGTTGTAATTTAGCCCAGATAGAAGAAGAGTGAAGACACAACGTCAGTCTGTGTTCTAGTGTGTTTTCTTGATTACAGTGTTGACACATATCCGTAGGGAGTACACTAATACGTTTTAACTTAACATGAGTAGGTACGAGCTCATTTACTATCGTATACCAGACACTCACGACCGCTGATGTCAACGTGGTGTTATGAATATTGAACCAAATTCTGGAACAATTTTTTGTTGGAAATTTCATTTGGATACGGGGAACGATATTATTGCAAAGAGGTGCGTGAAAGTGTGTGGATAGAAAGCGGATATGGGAGTAGTTGGTAGGCTCAGAGATAGGAACATAGGACCAATCTTGCATGCAGTGCTGAATATACACCGGGGCCTGTTTGAGTGACATCATATTAGGAGGATTAGGTGCAAGGAGGGAAGAGATCCAACAAGAAATCCATTGGTGGGTGATTTGGTCAGTAAGTTGAAATTGTTTATAATTATTAGCTAAAAAGAATG
Organism: Thermobia domestica; assembly: GCF_964235325.1. Classification (NCBI taxonomy): domain Eukaryota; kingdom Metazoa; phylum Arthropoda; class Insecta; order Zygentoma; family Lepismatidae; genus Thermobia; species Thermobia domestica. The sequence goes on from NC_137460.1 coordinate 128,001,406, forward strand.
CAGTACATTTAGCTCTGACTGATATTAGGTTCAAGCCCCCACGGTAAAGGGGTAGGGTAACAGTGTCACTCTTGACACGAAAATAATATCCTACCCACAGAAACCAACCAATCAGGGAATTTATTTTACGAACATACAAATCACTAATGGGATATATATGAGCGGAGTACCGCAATCTAGCACATAAATAACTATTGATGTACCAAATACGTTGGATTAGGTTTAAGATGTGATTTAGATTGAGCATTCGTAATTTTTCAATGAGAGGGTCTCAAATGTGTTCATACTGTAAACTGTCTGAATTAGAAAACGTTATGCCCAGGATTTTCACTTTCGTAACCAGTTCAACGTTGGCAAATGGTAGGAGTATCCCGTCCATAGTCCAAGAATGAAAGGCCAACACTTTCGTTTTTTGTAAATTAAGCAGTTCGCCACTAAGAGCACTAAATTGTTGTAATTGGTCAATAATATAGTGAAATTGTTGTAGAGTGGTACAGCTAAGGCTAACATCGTCTGCGAAGGCAGTAACCAATATATTTTGCAGGTCATTCAGATCAGGTTGTATATATGCAACTAACTTATATAATAAAGGTTCTGGTGCGAGGCCAAACAAAAACATGGAAATCGGGCAACCCTGACGAACTCCTTTCTGTAATGGAATGGGAGGAGTAGAAAAACCATTTATTTGAAGCTTAGCCGTGGCTGTGCTATAAATGTGAGTGAGAAGGTTAAGGAAAACTTCAGGAAATTTAAAACTCTCGTAGCACAGCAAACAGAAAGGCACGAGATAATCGATCAAATCCATTTTGAAAATCAAGGGATATCAGGCAAGCCGGTTTTCTATTAAATGTAAAATAACCTACAACATTCCGAATCTTGGTCAGCGCATAAAAAACATTCTTATGTGGATTGAGAGCAGCCTGAAATGGACTAATTTTGTCTTGAAATATTGATTTGAGGCGTCGCACTAGAACTTTACTAAACAATTTGAGATCGGTGTTGAGCAAGGTGATTGGCCTATATTGTGTGACAGTGTTGGCATCAGAAGACTTAGGAATAAAGATCATATGATTATCATTTCGAAGGAAGTGCGGAGTAGCATAGAGTTCATTATATAATGTTACCATATACACGCCTATGAGATCAGAATACTGTTGATAGAGTGCATACAGCAAACCGTCACCCCCGGGACATGAGGTAGGATTACATTGCTTAAGCGTGTGAAGTATTTCCGCTTCTGTTAATGTGGTGCAGTTAATGTCTGATTATCAGCCGCTGATAAGTGTGGGAGCAACAAATTTAAATAATCGTGATACCCTTGGGGAGAGTCCGTAGTGGCAGCATATAACGTTCTATAATGGTCAAAGAAAACTTTTTGAATGTCAGGGAGGGCCGTAAGTTTGGTATTATTATGATTCAGGGTGTCACTCACCTTCCCAACACGACGTTTATGTTTCGTCATATAGTGACAAAATGTAATGTGTTCACCGGCAGACAGTCTCCGTCTGGCAGGGTATGAACATATTTGCGTAAATCATTAGCATGAAGTTGTTTTATCCATGCCTTCGTTTTGTGAATTGCAATCATATTTTGCGGAGAACTGGGCAGGATCCAAAGTTCATGCAGCGCTCTATAAAGATACGCTAGGGTGTCACGCTGGTCTCGTTTCTTTTCAGCTCCTTGCCATTTGAAAAAAACTTCTTATTTCAGGCTTCACATATTTGACCCACCAGTCATTTAGGGTCGGGTAGTAGTGACGTTGGCGGAGCCAGTACGTCGATTTAGTTCTAAACAAACATTTCGTGTCGTCGTCAGTAAGTAATTGAGTATTGAATTTACAAGCTGTTTTTCCATATGTTGTAGAAACATCTAGCGCAAATTTACATGTCCAGATTACTGCGTCATGATCACTGAACGGAACTAATTTCAAATGAATATCAGTGATGGAAGATACTATATTAGTGGTTGCCAAAACTCGGTCCAACCGACTGCTCATAGTAGAATTTTTAAAAGTGAATTGGAGATCTCGCCGGTGGTGGACCCAGACGTCCTTGAAAGGTATTGATGAAACTAGCTGCTGTAGGGCAGGTGATGGAATAAACTTTCCCGTGGTATCAATTGCTCTAGAGACAGCATTAAAATCGCCTGCAAGTATTATGTTATTCGGAACATCCGGAAATAATGGTAAGATTTCAGTAGAATAAAACTGTTCCTGTGCTATTCGATTATTAGTGCCAGAATACGAATAAATATTAATGATTGTAATATTGTCACAAGTAATGCTAATACCCCTGCCAGACGGCAAATGAATAACATTTGAGACCTCTATACCTCGTTTACATAATATAGCTGTACCCCGGTGCGCTGGTCCTATATTGACATATGCAATATATTGGGGTAAAAAGTCAAATTCTGCAAACGCCACTTCTTGTAATAAAATAAAGTCAGTCGATGTTTGGTTGATAAAGCTTCGTAAAAGATTGCGATTAGCATCACTGTGAATTCCATTCAAATTTAAGGTAATATATGATCGAACAGTTGGCTTACGAACTTCTTGCATTGACCCGGATGTAGCGCACAGGAACAGCATAAACAAAAAGAAAGGAAATGACCTCCCTGGTACGTTTCTTAACAGACGGTACATTTGTAAACAACCTATATAACAGCATATAATAAAGACAATGTAAATAAAGCTTTCGTATCGCAGACACTATTACGTAAATCGCAATTTAGAACCAAAATTACTACCAGACTGCGAAACTATCAACCTTGAAAAAAAAAGAGAGAGAAGAGCTGTGCGGTGTGTTGTTGGTCAAGTGTCTGAAACGTGTAAGATCCCAGAACGATATAAACACTTGGAACATAGTTTGTTTACGAATTCACTGGATAACATTGTTTTCACCATTTGCTGGAGTGAGGGAAGACACTGCACTAGAAGGCCACACGGATAAAGCACTTGTTACGTAATTTCGTTCAGTAGATACTTTTGTTTTCCTTTTCTTTGACACGTTTTCACTTTGCACTGGCTGTAACGGAGGCTCTAATACAACTAGGGTAGTCACATGTGCTTCTTGGTTCATAGACACTTCAGGCTGTTTACAGTCGGGCGAGGGGTCAGATGACAGGGTCGTTGCAGTAGTAGGAATCATCTTGGAGGTAGCATGAGGGGCACTGCCCTCTTTACTCTGCTTCTCGGACACAGCTGACTGAAGAGATTCACTTTTGAGGGGGAACTGGGGAAAATTCCACTCATCCTGTAAATTAGGAGTTGAAGGGGAGGGGTGCTCTCTAGGACCATTGGTTGGGCAGTAGAAACCGTTGGCAACTGTAAATCGGGTGAAGAAAGGCAATAACTAGGAGTTGTCGGCATCTTACCACTGAAAAGTTCAGTCATCTTAAATGCAGTGGGAGCTGAAGTAGATATCACCTGGGGTTTAACTTTCCGTGGACACGTACTTGCGACGTGGTTCGGGGCCAGACAAATAACGCTGTTAGGCGGTTGACCTTGACACATGACAATAGCACGACACCCACGAACCACAATTTTAGAGGGAATATGTTTCCCTAAAATCATTTGAACGAGTCTATTGCCATTATAAATTGAAAATGGTAACGTACTGGACCACATTTCCTCCGTGACATGTATCACTTGTCCATAGGGGCGAAGCACTGCACTAAGTTCATCATTAGTGATTTCCATGGGGAAATACAATATGCGTACACGGGTATATTGTATACTTGCACTGGACAACTGTACTTGACTTATTGTGCAATTTTCATGCTCAAAATTCATGGTTTCCGGGTGCTGACGAAGAAAGGTGTCCACATGATCTTGACATTTAAACTTGATGTACAAACTATAATCCTCATTATGAAGTTGAATCGCTGCAATATACTGAATATGTAATTGCAATTCGTTAGTTAACCAAGCCTGTATCCTGGCTACACTGGGCCTGATAGTACGAGTCATCTTGTGAAATGCAATTCGAACTCAATTTTTACGTAAAGCATTCATTGTAAGTGGTACAAAACTATCGTAGAGTGACACAACAACTAAGATTCACTAAATAAAACTATGCAGAAATCCGGGTTAGGTACACTGACAGACACACTACTGAAATTGTATCAAACACAAAGGCCGTAAAGGCGAACGTATAACCTAGTTACAGCGGAGCTCACACACGAGGTGCACTACACCGCGTCTCACAACGAACTCACCGATTGAGCTAACAATTGCTGTTGCAAGAGCCTGATTTCTACAACTACCGGTTATTGAATGGTGTGTGTTAACGAAATTGGCCGAGATAATTGCTTCATATAGCTTTTACAATAATAATAATAATAATAATAATAATAATAAAGAAGAGGAAGAAGAAGAAGAACATAATTTAAAAAGTCGCATTGTTAAAAGTTTGGTGTGCGAAGTTAGTCCTAATATGAGATTTTATTTATTATATATAATAAATATAAGCGTGATTTATTCATGCGTGCTACTCAAACTGCGCAACTCACTACCGTAGTCTCATAAGGGTTGTATGCCTATGGTACAGTGGCCTTGTGTCCCCCAACCGTGAAGAAAGTTTTGGTTTGAACCTATGCGTGTCCTAAGAGGAAGGAGGAGATTCAAAGAAAGAAAAGTGGTTTAGAAATTATGCAAAAATAGAATATCTTACGAGGTGAGGTGATATAGAGTTCAGCGTGTCTTTCAGCTGTGACTCTATACAAGGTGTGCATCTACGACTTAACGTGGAACCCGAACCACACGACTCCTGCCGGGAATCGAAACCCGTATCACCTCTAGCTCTATCATGGGAGACACAGGGACATGTTAAAATAATCGAAACTGAACGATATTAATGTTAAATCCATAGCTTTTGAGGTCCTAAAAATTCCTAATTGAAAGATATGAGTGTTTATTCAATAGTTTTCGGGGTCGCTGAAGTGAATAATGTCACTCCCGATACCATAAAAGCCCATGCTTTTATTCCTCGTTAGCGGCAAGTTGATTCTTTTGCTCCTGCTGGAAATGGATTCGTACTATTTCATTCCGATTCAATATGTATTCTACTGGGAAAACTAATCTCAAATATATGTTTGAAATATAAACCTATTCTTCCCGTCCAACGCCGGGTATTTCAATTAGTAAATAAATAACTTAAGAAACAATGAGTATATTTAATGGAAACAGACATATGTATTTTTGAATGTTGTATATGTATTGCTAATTCATACTTTATGTAGTAGAAAATGATGCACCCGTTATATATTCTGAAGCAATAGGGAGAACTATTGAAGGTATATTTTATTATATCTACTGTTGAATTTAGTGTGGAATAATTTCACACAATTTATTTCGAAACTATCGAGACGAGACTGTGACCGCTATTTGTCGGTTGAAAGGAGACTAGGTAATACTGTAAATAGTCTCGTGTTGTCTCGTTTTGATACCAGTCCTACTTCGGGATTTGTTCTCTAGTAACTGGTTGCATAGTGCACCTACAGTATATAAGACGTAGTATATTTAAATGTTTGAGAACTTACCCCACCTCCACTTGACGGATCGTTCTAACTAAAACTACCAGACCGTTTACGTAATTTTGCGTTATTTTCTTGCAACAGAGAATGAAAAATATAACAGTTATAATGTTGATCGCGCATAATCCTGTATAGATAAAAGGCAGGATTTCTCTAGTGCTTGGTGCCTCGGGTTCGATCCCAGCCCCCGCTAATTGAACTTTGTGACGGACGAAAGCCGTGTGGGTGGGTTTCCTCTTGGTTCTCCCATTTCCTCTCACTCTCTTCATTTGATTTATTACTCATCATCACCGCCTCTTTTAGCCTAACCGGCATAACCGTGGGACGTAAAACTGAAAGATTTCATTTCATTTCTTTAACACAAATGCAATTAAAACCTAACTCTGAGAGCGCAACAATGTTATCTTGTTCGAAGGGTCAGTGATTTTGTGTCGAAGGTAATATCACACGAAGAGACAGACTGCGCGTGGGCTTGCCTTGTCTTACGTTTGGCAACATTGCCCTTGGTCAAGTAGCCTATTGCTTATGCCTTTAGGTATTTGCCCTAAAGCTATACAGCGAGCTGTGTGCGTTCTATTCCTCCCTGTCCCTGGCTGTTTGCGAAAATATTATTTGCTTTTCGTGCATTGGGATAAGGGGTAAGACACCTTGCATACCTTGGGACAATGGAAGGAAGTAACATATGAAATGATCGAAAACGACAACCGATGTTAATGTAGAGTTCATAGTTTCGAGGTCGCTGAGCTGATTAAAAAGGTATCAGCTATTTTCTGTTAGTGGTTTCTTTATATACGTCTACCAAGTTAACGAACCTTGACTTATCTGATTACAGTAGTTGGTTAGTGTGTCCTCTATGGCTATTCTTACTTTTTCCATGATCATTCCATACCATACAGTATTTTTTTATGTTTTGAAAAACCTTGATTTTATCAATTCGTTAAACAACAATGTATTTTTTTCTAACCATGTTTCTTAGTATTATCCTATTCATTCTAACTAATTTAAATATTTTCAATCATTCAGAATTCTGACTAAAAAAGTGTTACAATGATCAAGATTTGTATAAGAAGAGGAGCCTTCATTTCTAATCATTGTCATAACCGGAAGGGAAAACTTATAAAAAAATTGAAATAACTTAGTAGACGTAGAAAATCGATAGAAATAATAAAGATCAACTATTAGTTGACTGTTAGAAGTATAGTAGATATAGTTCTCAACACAAGTAGAAAATGCACTCTTTAATTCATGAAAATAATAAACATTTTTGAAAAATAATTACAGAAAAGTAATTTGATGACATTTACTAAGCGAACGTAGGTTACTGGTTAGTGTTGACGCTTCGTAATTGAGAGTCTCCCGGTTCAAATTTCGATACGAGGCATCCCGACTAGTGATTTTGCAGTACCACTGGGCGAATACCAGGATATTTTAATTCATAAGCTTTGGCAAATTTTCTTGAAATATTTGTTCTTATGCTGTTAATGTTTCAGTGTGAAATGGCATTTTGCTGCATGGAAAATATTTTTAGTAAACAAAACATAGTAAATGAATGGTTAGTGTAAGGGACTCCTACTTTTATGGCTTAGATTCAAATCCCGACTGTTCTTATTGACTTTTTCTTTTAGCTACGCTCATGTAGCACTCCAGAAGTTCAATTTTGAATTAAATGTAGTCGCAGCTAGTTTAAACTGAAATTATTTTCAAAGCTACTTGCTATTACGTGTTTTTGTTTTACTTGCGATTTTCAACTTTGATATTAGATCTTAGAACCCTAATGTAACTCATTTCCCTTCGTCATATCATGATGAATGTTTTCATTACAACGATAATCAGACGGTAATACAGAATTCCATTGTTACCGCAGGGCCGGATCTTGAATCCTGCGAACTACGCGTTTGCAGGAGGCGCCAGGTGAACTGGGAGCCAAATTAAAAAAATGAATTTTGTTTTAAATGTAAATATTTTTTTTAAAAAAATGTTATGATGAAACATTTTCCTCATATAGCTTCAAATAAATATTGTACAGACTGAGATACAGATAAAATACATCAAAAGGACAATAAAGTCGAATCTTTGCGTGGTTGGCTGTAAAACACTCCTTTACAAATGAAATGTGCTCGTACATCAATTGATGCCAATGCCACACTCACAAGTGATGCTAGTTTGAGGAAAATTTCCACGGCACAAGATAGACGTTTTTAAAGAGATAAATGGGATATTTTATGAATACAGAATTCCATTGTTACCGCAGGGCCGGATCTTGAATCCTGCGAACTACGCGTTTGCAGGAGGCGCCAGGTGAACTGGGAGCCAAATTTAAAAAAATGAATTTTGTTTTAAATGTAAATATTTTTTTAAAAAAAATGTTATGATGAAACATTTTCCTCATATAGCTTCAAATAAATATTGTACAGACTGAGATACAGATAAAATACATCAAAAGGACAATAAAGTCGAATCTTTGCGTGGTTGGCTGTAAAACACTCCTTTACAAATGAAATGGGCTCGTACATCAATTGATGCCAATGCCACACTCACAAGTGATGCTAGTTTGAGGAAAATTTCCACGGCACAATATAGACGTTTTTAAAGAGATAAATGGGATATTTTATGAATATGAGATAAAATGAAGTTAAATTTATCTTTCCAATAGATGTTGTATTAAGCACTATGACCGTAGAGCTAAAGACAGTGGTATTCTTTCCACGATCCCACCATATGCACAAAATACAAATATAACAGACTCTTCATTCCTCCCTCAACAATCCTTCCGACACCTTGCTAGAGAATATCATTGCCAAATATGTCTTTAAAATCCGAATGGATCAACCAACGAAAGGAATTCAACCGCAAGTCTTCTTTATGGATTGGGTGGCATTATCACAGTAGAAAGAAATGTCTCTAAGGGTGCTCCTCCATCTTGTCTTAAACAGTGTCTTCGCATAGTATTTTGGTTCAATGACCACAGTTAAGGTTTGAGAAAGATAACCGTAAATGAAATTCACATTGTCAAAGTTGAAGCAAGCATGGGCGCCCAAAAGGGGACGAGGGGGCCGGGCTCCACCGGGCTTACGACAAGTATAATGTATATGTATAATTTCTTACGATATTCTTAATACAAATAAAAATACCAAACGTAATATACCAACAAAGGAGATGACCCCCCTAAAAATTCTTCGGTCCCCCATGCAAGCAAATAGGCTTTTCTTATCCATTCGCCCAGGGAGTGGAGCGAATCCTAAGAAAAGACGGGCGGTACAAATGGATTTTTTTAAAAATCATTTCTGAGGGAAATTTTGACTTAAGTTCCTAATGGCTCAAATCGATGTCCACTGCTTAATGCTCACTTTGTTAATATCTATTGGCTCATTTGTCATTCGCCAAGACAAATTCTATCCTTTCATTTCTATCCTAAGTCGTTTTGTTTTTGTTTTATTTTTTTAATTTTTAATGATGTGTGCTTTCACTTTTTAATAGTACTTTGTTCTTCATGTAATAATAATGAGCAACGATATAAAAGCAAGTGAGCATTTTATCGAAAAAGAAAGCTACAAAACATGAAAGAAGATAAGATGCAACTGAAGGCTCTAACAGGTTTTTTTTTTTCGCGTTCTGGACAAAATCATACAAATGTTGAGGTGGGGAGTTGTCAATACCAGTCACTGTTAACGAAGCATTTGCAGGTCGATATTGTTTTGAAATTGTAAGGTTATTTTACCTGATTGCAGTAATTTAATTGTTGAATTAAAGTGGAACGATACGGTCATTTCGGTTACGGGTCTGAATTAAATTTCATGTATTTCAAAATATATTTGAATACAATTATTTTTCAGGCGGCATATAAGTATATAACTTGAAAGGATATAATTCAAAGCGATGAAAGGTCATTTGGATGACAAGTAGTTTTTTTTCAGTACTCTCACTTCCAATCACAGCAGCGTATACAATGCTTTTTTTTAATTATAACAGTATAAGAATATTTATTAATCCATTCTCTGGTATTAAATTTAGACGGAGCGATATTTTAAATTAGTATAAATTCTAATGCAAAGTAGAGTTTTGATTATTAGTTACTTGTGTTTAGGATGCACCGACATAGGTGCTAGGGATGCGCCCGAGACGAGTCGAGACAGGATTTTCCAGACAAAATTCGAGTCGAGACACGGTTCTTCCAATAGAGAAATATACATTTTCCGAGTCGAGACATCACTTTCATAGCACATTTTTGAGACGAGACAGCTACACATCTTGTCTTGTGGGCATCCCTAATAGGTGCAATATTCCTTTCAGAAACAATCTTCCGGGGAAGGGGTATACTTAGTATTCAGAGGGCCACTGCTGCTACTCTTTTATTTATTATTATATTACAGACGTATTATTTTGATCTCCTCCCGGGGGAAAGTGTCCCCTAAAAATATGTGTGGACGAAACACTACACAGGTAGTCTGAGAGTCTGGGTCCTCCAATTAGCACAATGTCAGGGGCAGATACACAAAATTATTTGCATTTATAGGCTATTCCGAAAAATCTTGGGTGCATCTTTGCTTGTGTTTACATTGTGTTACTGCCTAATTTCGTACGTATATGTTGGAAAGAAACATGAAAGAATTGAACTGCTCTATAGGACTAAGGGGCCCTGAAAAAAAATTTGCGAAGGAACCTGATTTTAAAGTTCTGCCACTGGATCGAGGACAAATTAAAAATCAATTAAGACAGACACTTTTGTCATTTGTTGTGTATTGAACTAGTTTAACTAAAATTAATAAAGAATTATTTGAAATCAAGTATATCTCAAGAGCGATTAAATGGACTAGCTTTGATGGCCATTGAAAATTACATTCTGAATGAAATTGATATTGATGCAATAGTAAGAGATTTTGCCAAATTGAAAGGCAGAAAAGTGTCTTTATAAAATGAACTTTTCAGTAACAAAGAAAACGAGAAATTAAGGTAATTACCATATTTGTATCACTAGAAAACACTATTTAAATATGCTTTTAATGAAGTGTAAGAGGATATCTCTTTGTCAAAATCAAATTTGTGATAATCTTAGACTTGAAGCTCATGAGTTTTATTCTATTTCGACTTTTATGTTTCAACTATATTTGTCAAAATACATCTTAGGTATACATTTTAGTTGTTTCCTGCGCTTATTTAATAAAAAATATATAACTTATTAAAACTGGAACTTTGGTCATGATTCATCCACAGTTAATTAGGTTTAATTTCGCCATTTTCCTTTACTACTCACAGGAAGACTGAATTGTTACATATTGAAGAAATTTTTAACTTTAACAATTACCTGAAGAATTTTTGTCCATTACAGCATTCTATTCTTTTATTATCATTTAGGCGGGGGCGACTAAATATTGTTTATTTACACTTACAAAATGTCTACAACCGATCCTGTTACTGTTTTACATATATATAAAGAGAGAGAGAGAGAGAGAGAGAGAGAGAGAGAGAGAGAGAGAGAAAGTTTTAACTCGGAAAAAGTACAGAGGAATTTCAAACGAATAATACGTATACATTATCATATGAACAATTTAACCCTAAAAATGCTTTCGATCACTGAAATAAATTCCTGCCTACGCTCCTGTAAAGCAGTAAGAATTTTAGGGACTGATCATGGGGTAATGCCTCCCTGAAGCAACGACAGTTCCCAAGAAATCATACCTCTGATAGGTCGGGATGTGACACCAGTATTTGTGTATTACCACTCCTCACTCTCAGTGTATTGAAACTTAATTCAAAGGAACTGTTCTGAAATCTTCACCGGTTCTCTCCTCTGAAACCGCATGCGAATGGGGCCAACCTTGGTCATATACCACCGTTTGTGTCAGAGATCCCGAAAAATATATATGAGACACAAATAAAGGATGTTTTCGATTATATTTATTTATTTATTTAGCCTGTCAACCTCCCACTCTGACCTCCATGCAAACCAAGGCTTAACTTGAACTTAAGCAACATCGACAGCGTCACTATTCATCTGCGACCACGAAAACTATTACCATAACGATTTCCATATTAATATTGTTCATATTGAGTACTTTTACATGCCACTTCCCCTCTTACTACGAATGGCTTCAGTGTTTCGCCCCCACAACTATGGAGCAATTTCAACAAACTTACGTATAGCTATAAACCACCATCTGTAAAATAAATGTGCGGGTGATCATTTTCGGGGAGGAATTCATTAGCTGCTTTTCCAATATCAATGTGGTGGGTTTTTTCGCTTTCCATGATAAAGATTGCCAATGAGCTCAACTGCATTTACACCACTGTCCTATGAATATAGATTTTAATGTCATTTACTTTACTGAGTGCTTGCTTAGGTGTTACTCTCGTCACAGGAAAAGTGAGATTCTGTTATAAATGAGTAGGGGTCGTAACAAATACGGAAAACTATTAACAATGACACTACCCGAAATGAGTTTTCGCAATATAATGGAACAGTATTTTATTCGAATGTGAAAGAAATCATTGCATAAATTAACCCTTCCCTTCCTTAGACGTCTAAGCTACAATACGTATCTAACAATTTTGAATTAGAAATACATGCATCGAGTTCATATCCTTAAGTTTAAGGTCTCCTGAGTTAGGTAAATGAATAACCTTCCTGCTAACGAAAGAGTACAGCTTTGCGCTTGAATGGTATCGGGAGTGTAATTATTAATTGCAGCAACCCCGAAAACTATAGAATAGACACTCCTATCTTTCAATTAAGAATTATTAAATTTTCACCCCTCCCATTAAACCTTCATGCCGATAATGCTAAACTTTGATGTGAACGATATAGAAGGTTTCATAATTCAGGTGCTCAAAAGCTATGGATTTAACATTAATATCGTTTATTTTCGATTATTTTTGCATGTCCCTGTGTCTCCGGGGCGCCCATTAAGGGGGTAAGAGGGGGCGCTTGCCCCTCTAGAGCAAATTATACTTTGCTAGATCGAAAACTCAATAAATTTGTTTGAATATTTACCCCAAAATTCGCAACTATATTTGAAATGTCGCTTATACTTCCCCCTTTGAAAACCACAATATGGGCGCCTTTGTGTGTCTCTGATGATAGAGCTAGAGATGATACGGGTTTCGACTCCCGGCAGGAGTCGTACTGTTTGGGTTCCACGTTAAGCCGTACATGCACACCTTGTATAGATTCACAACTGAAAGACACGCTGAACTCTATATCACCTCACCTCGTGAGATATTTTATTTTTGCATAATTTCTAAACCACTTTTCTTTCTTTGAATCTCCTCCTTCCTCTTAGGACACGCATAGGTTCAAACCGAAACTTTCTTCACAGTTGGGGAACACAAGGCTACTGTACCATAGGCGTACATCCCTTATGAGACTACGGTAGTGAGTTGCGCAGTTTGAGTAGCACGCACGAATAAACCACGCTTACATTTATTATATTGTTGAGGCATGTCATTGATTTTATTCAAAAAGATATTATTTTGGTAAAGGAAAGTATATTTAATAAAATTGAATGTTAAGAAACTAAGTGTTATCACGTAACGTAAACACGTGTGTGTGTTTATGTGTTGACATCAATGTTGTGTGTATGTAATGAATGTTCTACGGCTAGACGCTTGGTCGTCGATTTGTAAGATATTGTAATTTGTATTTGTAATGTTTTGAATTGTCATCAGATTGTCACATTGTAACATTGACACACTTTGACTGTGATATAATCGTTGAGTTCGCAGAAATTTGTAAGTCTGAGAATTTGATCACGATGTAATTCGGGTGAAACCAACGTTTTACCAATAGCTGAGATATACAGAAAATCGACGAGAATGAATTCCAAGATGTCTGGAATCTTCGTATAAAACCTTATAGTTTTTAGAGATAGGGATCAGTCTCAGGAGATTCGAGGATCAGTCTCTAGGGAGCAGTCTTCGAGCATTTGTCTCAGAGTTGAGTCTCAGAGATCATCGTACGTCTAGTAGTCACATAGTTGCTCATGTCACAGTAGTCACTTCTCTGTGATTCTACGTTCAGTATTAGATCAGGAGATCTAATAGTTCAGCAGACCATTATAGTAGATAATGGTACACAATAGTCGACCATTCTAGACTATTGGCAGCAATACAGAGATCGTCCAGAACATCGAAAGCAGTTCCAGTCATCAGCTGTATAAAGGTACGTGTATCTCAGCTATGCTTGAGTTCATCGTGGTTAACTTCCTAGCTGCTTAAAGATATGTGATCTTGCGATTATATTCAGTCGACGATCAATCACAATAATACACAAGCTTAATGAAAATACAAAGTTTTAGTTCAAAGTTAGTTAATGTGGTTTCTTTCCGTCATCCTGTACCTACTCATTCTAGATGGTGAGTAGCAGCGATCTTCGACCGTCATTTACATTTCATCCCCATGCTATATAGGCACGACGGTGGAAGGTTGTTATGGTGGAGATAGCTGAGGTTCGATTCCCGAAAAGTACTAGGAGTAACTCTTACCATTGTTATGGTGGAGATGCGTTCGGTTCGAGACCCGGGATGTGTATTTTAGAGTAGTTCGCACCAGTTTTATGGTGGAGATATTTTGGTTCGATTCCCGAACAGTGCTAAAAGTAGGTCGCACCAAACTTATGGTGGAAATAGCGATTCCGAAATGGAATAATTTTAGTGTTAAGAATATATTTTATTAGGTTATGGTTAAATTCGGTTTAGATTTAAGTTATTTAGTATGTTAAGAGTTTGTATTATAATCGTTCACCACTCAAAGACGAGATATGGTTCGGATCTCGAAGGACTAAAGGCAATTGACTCAAGTAGAATAAGTAATACGTTAACCCTCACCACCCACCCTCACTTCATGAATTAAAGTTGAATTTAAGTATTAAGTTAAATGAATGAAAGAACTGTGTTGACTAGAGCACAGAAAGCGAGTAAGGGAATAAATATTGATGTGAATTTATTTGGTGTGAGGACACCAGAAAGACAAAATACTGCTTGTATTTACGATAAAGTCGTGAGTCCTAAAATTGTTTTGAGTAAAGAACCAGTTTTTAATTTCCCAAGTAGTCCGGTGACGAAATCTGTATCGGAAGACTTTCCTTCAATCATAAATTTAGATCCGAAATTAGTAAATAGTGAAAATAAGAATTTTACTATGGCGTCTAACATTACGTTTTACGCAGATATTAATAAATTGCCTAAATTCGATCTCAAGAACGATAATGACATCGTGTCGTTTTTCGATGAATTCGACGATGCTTGTCAAATGGCAGGCATCGCCGAAAGCAAACGAAAGGAGTTACTGCCCAATATTTTCAAAGGAGTAGGGAGGCAATGGATAAAGTTGTTCCTGAAACGGAGAAACATGGCAGAAATACAGTATAAACAATTGCAGTCTGAAATAGTAGACGAGTTTACGAAATCTAATGTAACTATAGACATTGAAGATAGAATTAAGGAGCGGTTACAGTATGAAGACGAAGCTGTAATTAATTACGTTTATGACATGCTCGTTCTTTGTGAACGACTAGATTCAAAAATGAATGATATCAAGAAGATAGGTATTATAGTTGGAGGTCTACATCCATATTATATGGAAAAGGTAGGAACGCGTGAATATTCTAGCTTAGACAAATTCGTGGAGGATTTGCAAAAGATAGAAAAGAATAAGTGTAAAATAGCAAAGCGTGTGAAAAAGGAATCCGGCAAAGTTACAATTAAAGATCTTGTAAAGAAAATTAGAGAGCAGGTAGAAGATGAGGAGAGTGGATCTGATTCAGATCATGTGGTTGTAAGAAAACATAAAGAAGAAAGTAAGATTAGACAGGAACCTCCGAGTATTACTCAAATCGCGGAATTAGAAAAGAAAATAGACAAATTACAGTTAACATTGTCGGCAAAAACACAAGATGACGAGAAACAAGAGAATAACGCGAGAAAACAAGGGAAAAATCAGTATTATAGGAATAATAAGCAGAATAGAGGTGGTTATCGAAATAACTACCGTGGAAATGGAAATAGAAATAAGAATTGGCACAGTAATAGTGATAGGAATCAAAACAACAATAGAGGTAATAACCGTTATTACAGTAAGCGTGGTAATCGAGGAAATTTTTGGAGAAACAATAGAGGACGTGGTCAACAAGGAAACTGGCAAGGGAATTGTCAGAATTCGTGTTGTCACCAGTCTTATAATTTCGAAAACCCGAATCAGCAGAGATTTGTGCAAGTGGTACCAGCACAAGTAAATGGTACTACTTATTATCAAACACCAGGCTCGAGTACTTTAAACGGAACACATCTGTAAATGGGAGAGGCGCATTTACAGGCAATCGAAATGTCCGAATAAGAGAAATAATTGCCTCAGTTAATTTAGATAACAACATGGTATATTTACCATTAGAAATAGATGATAGAAAGATCAAAGCGTTACTCGATAGTGGGTCGCAAATTTCAATTATAAACGAGAAATTAGTGCCACCGAGTGCAAAAATAATCCCACAACAAACTAAGATCAAAGGGATCACGCAGAACACGCTGGTAATTAACAAATTAGCCATAATTAAGTTTAAAATTTTACATCAAACGTTTCATCAGGCTTTTAGAATAATAAAAGACTTCCCATATCAAATGTTGATTGGGAATGACTTTTTGCAAACACAAAATTGTAGAATTGATTATGGAGCTAGTAAAATTATTGTTCAAAGATTTGGGAAACCAATTAAACATTGTCGAAACGATCAGGAAACCAGGACAGTTTCTGATAATGTTGCAATTAGCATTAAATCAAGTTTAAAGCCAAAATGGGTTCTTGGTCATAGGGTGAAGTTGTTACCAAGAACTAGGACAACTGTCGAGGTTAACCTAGTTAATTCTTGGGAGAACAATGAATTTCTATTAGAGCCAGATAAGCTATTAGAGTCTCAATATAACATATTTGTACCTAGAGTAATTTTGTCGAATGAAAATAAGTGTTTATAAGTTATCAATCCGTCAAATAAGACGATCATGTTGACAAAAAAATTTAAAAATTGGAGATGCAGAAGCATGCATGAATGAATCGGAATTAAGAAAAGAAGGATTATCAGAGGATGAAATTGAAGAAGTGTTAGAGGCGAGAAAAAACTACGATAAATCACGGTTAAAATTTGGCAATAATACTAAACCAGAAATCAAAAAGAAATTAGAGAAATTGTGCTACGATTACGCAGATGTTTTTGCGTGGCGAGAAAACGAATGAGGAAGAGTCAAGGGAGTGGAACACAAGATAGAGTTGGAAACGGAAGTTCCGTTTCGACCTCAACAATATCCAATACCGATAGCAATGAAGGATAAGGTTAAAGAACAGATAAACATTTTACTCGAACAAAACATCATCGAGGAAAGTAATAGCTCGTATAACTCACCGATGTTGTTCGTAAAGAAGCCAAACCGATCGATTAGGGCCTGTTTGGACTGTAGAATGCTGAATCGGCATGTACGGTTCCACTCCGTGGCGTTGCCGCCTATCCATCAAATTCTTACAAGTATGGGTGGTCACAAATTCTTTAGTGTGTTGGACATTAAGAGTGCCTATCATACGGTATCAATTTCTAAGGATTCTAGGAAGTATACAGCATTCAATATCCCTGGCGTAGGAGCGTATCAATACTCGAAATTGCCAATGGGTTACATTCAGTCGCCCGCTATATATACGAAAATCATGGCAATGACATTAGCTAACGTTCATCCGGAGGCGGTGTCATTTTACATGGATGATATATTTATATATTTAAATAATCAGGAGAAAATGGTATCTGTGTTACACTCAGTCTTTCAAAGGTTAAGGAAATATGGGTTAAAGTTATCAGTAGAGAAATGTCACTTCATGGAAGAGAAGGTAATGGCTTTAGGTCACATTGTGAGTGAAGCTGGTTACGAAATCAGTCCTAAAGTGATTCAAGCAATAAAAGCTTGTAAGCCACCTACAAGCGCGAAAGAGTTGAAATCATTCCTTGGTTTGACTAATTATGTGAGGAAATTTTGTAAAAACTACGCGGAAATGACATCTAATTTTCAACAATTATTAAGAAAAAACCATAAATTTGTGTGGACGGAAGAACACCAACTTAGTTTTGAAAAACTAAAAGAATCGTTGATGAGTGCACCTTTATTGGCACCTTTCCGTGAAGAGCTGGAAACTAGAGTGTATACGGATGCATCTACAAAATCAATAGGGGCTGTACTAATGCAGAAACAATCGAATGGAGAGTGGACACCTATAGCGTATTATAGTAGAGTATTGAGACCAAACGAAACACGAAGACATATAGTGGAACTAGAAATTTTGGCCGTGGTTAGTGCTTTCAAAGCATTTAACTATTATTTGTACAATAAAGAATTTGAGCTATACACTGATTGCAGGTGTATAAAATACCTTCAAACAACGCCAAAATTATCGCCGAAACTGTTACGGTATAGTCTAGAGATGGCGCAGTATCAGTACACGCCAGTACATTGTCCAGGAGAGAAAAATCCTAGCGATGTGTTATCAAGAAACACGAACATCCAACCAACTGATGAAGACATCGATCTAGATGCATTACCAGTCAAGACGGAAGACCTTGAAGTCAACATCACGTTCGATGAAGATGTGAATGTGGCTGAGTTGCAACGGAAAGACCCTTTCTTCGGTTCAATAATGAAGGCTATAGAACATCCGGAAGAAGCAGATGAAAAAGCAGAAAAACAGGCACGCTGGTATGAAATTAAGGACGGAAAACTTTTCAGAACTCAGAAGATGGCTAATGGGAAGAAATTCCTATTATGCATTCCTTTTTCTTTGAGGGAACAAGTTTTCAAAAACTTGCATTGTTCGATATACGGAGGAGGACATTATTCCTACACCAAGTGTTATAATCGAGCATTGAAATCCATCTATTTCCCAAACATGAAAAGATTTTTTCAAGAGAAGGTCAGCCAGTGCATCAGTTGCCAAATCCAAAAACGTAAAGCTGGTAGGACACCACTGCATCCGCAAACATACCCGAGTTATATGCCATTCCAGCATGTAACTATGGATGAGATTGGGCCGTTTAAAAGATCGAAGAATCACAGGAATAAATATGTTATTGTATTTGTTGATAGCGCTACTCGATATGTAATTGCAAGAGCAGTTCCTGCTATAACTTCTGAAATTATAGCAGAAGCAATTTTTGAAGAATTAATTACAAAACATGGGATTCCTGAAATTCTTGCGATGGACCGGCATAGCACACACCGAAGCCGAGTGATGGAAGAGATGGCTGAACGGTTTGGTATGCGGTTAAATTTTGCCAATACAGATGCCCATTACCAGATTGGAACATCGGAGAGAGCCATCGGGTCAATTCAACAAATTATGAAGCACTATATAGACCGTGAGTTTACAAACTGGGACGAGATCTTACCTTCAATTGTGTTTACCATGAATACACAGATTCATGACGGGACAAAACATTCGCCTTACTATTTGCTTACAGGGCGTGAACCCAGAACGTTCTTGGAACAGGAT
The DNA here is from genome assembly GCF_964235325.1 of Thermobia domestica. Lineage (NCBI taxonomy): Eukaryota > Metazoa > Arthropoda > Insecta > Zygentoma > Lepismatidae > Thermobia > Thermobia domestica. The sequence goes on from NC_137460.1 coordinate 128,020,450, forward strand.
CTGGACATACCTTGTGAGTATGTAGAAAACGAAGAGCGGATACGAAATGTGAAGGAAGCAAGGAAGGTCGCGTACCAGAATTTGCAGAAGCGGTTCAAATCCCAAAAGAAACAAATTGAGAAGAAATTCTCTCAACCAAAATTCGACGTGGGACAAAAAGTTTGGATTCGTGAAATGCCAAGAGCAGGCATTCCAGCTTGTTTTGGTAAGCGATATAACATTCGAGGAGTAATAGTGCAAAAGTTGAATAATAACTCATATAAAGTGAGATACGAGACTAAGAAAGGACAAGAGAAGACAGATTCTGTTGACATAAGACGTTTGAAACCATTTGTAAGTGCAAAGGAGGAAGATTCGGATAGACCAGAAGAAGAATCGGATTTAGACAGTGATGTCTAATGGAAAAAAAAAGAACAACGCGTGGGAAAAACCAAAAAGTTTTTCAAAAGGACTACATCACGATGAAAAAAAAAGATTTTTGTTTTTGCAACTACGAAAACACGAATAAGTTTTTAGTAAAAGTTTAATATTTTTTTTTGTTGTTAGGTATCTGCAAACAAGATGTTTTTGTCAGTGACACAGCGAGGTGGACCGCTGTTTATCAAGAAAAGTCCGTGTACCCGAAATCAAAGTAAATGTTGATTTCCATCAAAAAATCCCTTAACTGGCAAAAGTATATTGTTTACAGAGCATAAAGTGACTAGGAAATTAGAGATTTTTTTTTAAATTAGAGAGATATCTAGTAAATATATTTAAATTGGTAAAATAATCCAAGGTACACATACAAAGTAAAATAAATAAATGAAAACATAACTGTTAAAAAAAAAGAAAAAAAATAAGAGATATAGAAATAATTAAAATAAATAAGTAAAATTCAGAATAGTAATTCTAAGTTTTAATTGTTACAGTTATCATCATGTTCAAGATTGTCGTTTGTCTACTACTATTGATTAGTATTGGGGTAGCTGAAGAAGAACATCAACAAATAACGTTATCAGATATTGGACTAGCATTGACACAGAATGCTTATGCTGTTCATGCGACGAACATGGTGTTTACGACCGTTAAAATGCATTTAAATTTTCAAGAATCGGTGCCAGTACACGACAAATGTACTGACGCATATCAGATTTTAAATGATTATGCAGTAAAAGTGAGAGAGTTTAGACAGAATATAGTAAATTAATTGCCATGCCATTTTGTTTATCAAAATGGTAGAACGAGATGTAATAATAATCACAGAAATAAAAGATTTATATTTTCGTGGTTACTGGGATTGTCGTCCATTGGTTTATCGACGTATAATTTAATCCATAATAAACAATTGTCTCAGTCTATTGATAAGTTAAGTAAGCATGAGAATGTATTAACTAATGAAATTAAAAATCTAAAAGAATCATTTAATAATGACATAACAGTAGTCCACGGGATAGTCGTAAAAGTGCAACAGGTGTTGCAAGATTTTAAAAATAAAATTCAGGAGCTATACTGTTATTTACATCAATCCCAACGCAGGATAATGGCAAACTTGTTTGTTCATCTTGTACAGGAGAGAGTAAATAAAATAGTAAATAGCATTTTAAATAATGAGTTAACATATCATATATTATCTAATGCTGACGTTAAAAAGTTAATTAATTTTCATGATGTTTTGAAAAATACTATTTATAGGTCAGACATTGGAATGTTTTACCAAATGTCTAGCGTATATTTAGTAAAATACCATTACGAAGATAATAATGTTGATTTAATAATAAAGACTCCGATAATATATGATAATAGCATTTCAATAATGTATGACGTTACTTCAATGGGCTACTTAATAAATAACACAAGAATATTTTATCAATTACCAGATGCAGTCTATTTGGCTGAAGGTAAATTTCACTCATTGGATAAAAGTAAATGCGAATTTAAAAGTTTTCTATATTTTTGTGAGAGTATAACTATGGACCATGAATCGAAATGTTTGAATAATATTATTTTAAATAAATCTCTAGGAGGATGCCAGCAAAATTCGGAAAAATTTTTGGGGAATGTGATATTCAGATATACACACGCTGGTGTGATGTATTCTTCTATTGAAGAAGCGTACATGACAAAAGTGGGTGTACATCAAGAAGTTACTTCAACAAAACTTGATCAAACCAAAGCTAAATCAAATTTCATAAACTATGATAAATTTGATAATATAATAATTGGAGAGCTGGTCATTCCATCTAAACGGATAATTCAGATTCAAAATAAACACATTAAATTGATCGGTAATTGGACTGAGAGACAAATAAATTTCACCTTGCATATGCAAGAGCTAAATAGTTTAACTGAAAAATTGTTAAAATTGAAAGTCGATACTTCGATCCCAGAACTACATTTAAAAACAGACTATATCATGTATGTAATTTTTGGAGTAATAATATCATTAATTTTGACAACAATATTGTTATTAGTACTGTATTGTAAGCTGTATAGAGCAATACGGAAGTATAAAATTCAAAATCAGGAATAATAATAATAATAATAATAATAATAATAATAATAATAATAATCAGAAAGTAATAATAAAGTAAGCGTAGTATGTAAATGAATATCGTATGTGCCTTGGGTTATGAAAAAAAAAAGTTTTTACATTTATGGATATGGAGAAGAATGGAGTTTATTTTAAAAAAAATATCTAAGTTGCAATAAAACCTGAAAAGGAATATCGAATTAACATTTAAAACAAGTGGTAATATGTAGACATACTTACCTACAGCATGAGGTAGTTGTGAGTTGAAAAGCTTTTGGTTGTCATCCTAGATAAAAATAGGATTGGTCTAGTTGAGTCGGTGAAAACGATTAAATCGTTGAACATATAAAATGGTTACGTAGAACTAGTACGACAAAACTCTTTGTTTTTGGTAGAAAAGAAGCAATAGAAAATAAGCATAGATAATAGATCATCATAGACAAGCATAGATAAAAGCATGTAAATAGATAATAGCTAAGTTAAATAACATCAGAATATTAGTGAAATCAGTAGCTTCAAGCTATAGAAAACAAAAGCGAAAAGAAGAAAAATAGAAAAGTTGTCTATTAGTAAAGCTAGATAAATAGACAAATCATAGATAAAGTAGATACTAGTGTTATAAACTAGTTCAAGTAAGCTTACAAATCTACGATAATAAGTCGTTAAAAGTACGGAAAAAGTACGAAAAAGTCGTTGAAAAGAAGTAAATAGTTTTAATAGAAAAGTAGGAAAATCATAGATAAGACACGAGAAATAGTCGCAAATAGAATACAATCATAATGCATCATATCAATAATCAACGTTAAGTTGTATGAAAACACATTATTTTTATCAAAATTCATTTTCTAAATTCACGTTTTTTTTAAAATGAGAGAAGAATTATTGATTCATTATTATTATCAAATGATCAATTGGTATATAGATTATTTGTATTATAATAAGTTATTGCATTTAGTTCATGAGTATCTTTAATATTCATGAGGATACTGTACTCCGTTGAGTAGTTTTCTGTTTACTACTTACGAGACGATTGCATCCTGGCGAGGACTCCGTGCGCTCATGCAGCAGAGAGCGGTTGCTAAGGGGCGTGGTTTACGAGAAGATGGCCGCCAGCGTAGCAACAAGTCCCACCCACGGGAGACTAGCTACTTGTATTCACAATGATTTTGATGCGTTATGAATGAATTCTAAGGACAGAGAGTGTTGGAATGTTAAAATAAGATAGATTAAACATCAATAAAGATAACTGTACCTACAAACAACGTTAAAACTAGTAATAAAGTGTATTTAAGAGCTGAAATATGCACGAAAATGTAGGATTTTCCGACTTTGAAAAAAAAAAAAGACAATAACAGCGTCAAACGAATGAAAATGTAACAAGGATAGCAGTTTTGTATCCGAATAGGTTACATAGTGATTAGAACACTATTCATTATTTAGAATATGCATCGATTATGCATTTTAAAGAAAATAATGAACGATTAATGAACATTAACATTAGGCCTATGCTGAAATTATGAATATATTGTTCAGAAGAGAGTCATAGACCGCGGTATAGTTATATAAGTTTTTAAGAAAATAAAAACACGATTTCACACTTAGTTATATATTTACAGGTATTATGGAAAAGAAGTTTACCGTAATGGCTATTGCTTTGACATCGTTAATAACCTTAGTACTAGCAACGTCTATAATTATCATTTATTTAATTATTAAATTACGTAGATTTAGGAGAAAGAAAAAACAGGAACGAAGAGTAGAGGATAAAAAAGTATATGACGATATTAGTAACGTAGAAAACTGCGGATTATTTCCAATCTATGCAAAAATAAATAAAAACCACACTAAAAAGCACACTATTTGCACAAAACACAAAGTAGATCACTATCTTGAGCAGAAAAAGGAACCACAAGGTAACTTAAACATTGTTGGTATGCACTGCACCAAAACCAAAGAGGGATGTAACACAAATCACGCATTATCCGGTTTTGAAGCAGAAAAAACGGATCAACATTTGGTCACAAACTTGAAACACGAAAAACTATACATGCGTCCTTGCGACATTTTGATCCTGTGAACATTTTGCCGAAATTTTCACGAACAATGCGGAGCACATATTCAAAGTTAACTTTATACATCGAAGCAACGCGGCAAACAGGATAAGACGTGGAAGTTTGTCCAAGTTCAGTGTCAAAAACGTTTGCTGAATTAACATTTTGCGGAAGGAAGTGTATCAAGAGTTGCTAACTCTATAGATAGCAAACTTACCATAAGTGAAGTGAATAATATTTTTAAATTTTATTTTTGTGTCTCAAAATCATGCAGCGATACGAGACGTTGTTCATTAGTGTATTAGTGGTTTATAACAACATATCTAGTGTATAATGAAGTGCATTATATTTATGGAAAGCATCAGTGATATGGTCACTGGTATTAGTGGAAACTATGCAGAGTCAATAAACACTGAGTTGAACTTTGCGACTAACTTCAGTGGAAAGTTTTCAAGAACGAGAACGGAAAAGTATATATATGAGCAATTCCGAGCACAGGAAATGCAACACAACTTCAAGTAGTTATATATGTAACTCAATAGATGGCAGGAGCTCATACTCTGATGAGGACTCTTGAAAAGTATTTTTTTTAAAAACTAAAACAATGATTGTAAATAAATAATGTTTTGATGATTTCTTTCGAATGTAAAAAAAGAATATAAAGATATATACAGGGTGATGGTTGAATATATATGATTATTTTATGTAATATATGTAATTAGTTTTCGGTCAATTTCAGGGAAGAAATTGAGTCGAGAACGGAGTTCTCTTATTTTAAAGGAGGGGCATGTTGAGGCATGTCATTGATTTTATTCAAAAAGATATTATTTTGGTAAAGGAAAGTATATTTAATAAAATTGAATGTTAAGAAACTAAGTGTTATCACGTAACGTAAACACGTGTGTGTGTTTATGTGTTGACATCAATGTTGTGTGTATGTAATGAATGTTCTACGGCTAGACGCTTGGTCGTCGATTTGTAAGATATTGTAATTTGTATTTGTAATGTTTTGAATTGTCATCAGATTGTCACATTGTAACATTGACACACTTTGACTGTGATATAATCGTTGAGTTCGCAGAAATTTGTAAGTCTGAGAATTTGATCACGATGTAATTCGGGTGAAACCAACGTTTTACCAATAGCTGAGATATACAGAAAATCGACGAGAATGAATTCCAAGATGTCTGGAATCTTCGTATAAAACCTTATAGTTTTTAGAGATAGGGATCAGTCTCAGGAGATTCGAGGATCAGTCTCTAGGGAGCAGTCTTCGAGCATTTGTCTCAGAGTTGAGTCTCAGAGATCATCGTACGTCTAGTAGTCACATAGTTGCTCATGTCACAGTAGTCACTTCTCTGTGATTCTACGTTCAGTATTAGATCAGGAGATCTAATAGTTCAGCAGACCATTATAGTAGATAATGGTACACAATAGTCGACCATTCTAGACTATTGGCAGCAATACAGAGATCGTCCAGAACATCGAAAGCAGTTCCAGTCATCAGCTGTATAAAGGTACGTGTATCTCAGCTATGCTTGAGTTCATCGTGGTTAACTTCCTAGCTGCTTAAAGATATGTGATCTTGCGATTATATTCAGTCGACGATCAATCACAATAATACACAAGCTTAATGAAAATACAAAGTTTTAGTTCAAAGTTAGTTAATGTGGTTTCTTTCCGTCATCCTGTACCTACTCATTCTAGATGGTGAGTAGCAGCGATCTTCGACCGTCATTTACATTTCATCCCCATGCTATATAGGCACGACGGTGGAAGGTTGTTAATATATAATAAATAAAATCTCATATTAGGACTAACTTCGCACACCAAACTTTTAACAATGCGACGTTTTAAATTCTGTTCATCTTCTTCCTCTTCTTTATTATTATTATTATTATTATTATTATTATTATTATTATTATTATTATTATTGTTTTTTGTATTGTGAAAGCTATATGAAGCAATTATCTTGGCCAATTTCGTTAATACACACAATTCAGGAACCGGTAGTTGTAGAAATCAGACTTTTGCAACAGCAACTGTTAGCTCAATCAGTAGAGCGCAGACTCTTGTATTCAAGGGTGGAGAGTTTGAATTAGTCTAAGTCAAAAGATTTTTTTCTGATATAATTCTTAAGATGGAAATGTTTATCTCTTCACCTTTATCTCGTAATTCTGAATAGAGATGTTTGGGTGTGAAAGAAAAAGTATCCTAGGATATAAGAAAAGAAAGATAAATTACATGATACCTTCTGCAATTTTTAACTATATTTTCACCTATCTAGGACGTTTCTAAAAGGTTCAGACTTCTAGACCTCCTTTTCGCTCTCTTACGTGTACTTTAACTAATTTTTACAATTACTTAGTGAGTCACATATAAATATATTACCGATGTCTTATCTCTTTCTCTTCAATCTACATCATGTCTGAAGATGAATGTTTTGACAATAGGTTACAGACACGATTTTACAAAATAATACGATCTGCGATATCAGTGATACATATCGAGGTATTTAACTTAACATCTAAAACAATAAATAGGAAAACTGAAAATACGAATCTTTTCGTGCACTGATCTGTGTCTTTACTCCCTATACCTATATTAATTCCCTAGTCAAAATATAAAACTCTTCAAAATTAATCAAAAATTCTTATACAACCATCCCTTCCTTGGAGTACTGCGCGGTCACGTACCCGTCACTGCGATGTAAAGGCATTTCTGGCGACGAGGATACAATTTTCTGTAAAGCACTAAGAAAAACTGTTGTAAAACGAATTATAATATTTCAATACTGTAATTGGGCATCTGTCTGTTGTGTTAATAAATAGACAAATACATAAACTTGCAGTACACATACAGTGTGTAACACAAATCATGTAATAAAAGGTGTGGAGGTGATTCCTAACAGGGAAATAAGGAACGAAGATCCTATAAACTTATAGCGTATTGTCAGATTTAGAGATGGTCAAAAGCGTACGAACAACTGGAGAGGACCGAAGCGATACATATCCAAAACCTATAGTTTAGATATGGCGGTCTATACAAATATAGAGCTAGTGCTGGTGTTCAATACGTAGTTCTTGTATGGCGCTTATGATGAAGAAAATACAGTACAGGAATACGGCCTTCATCTTACAGTGTTAAAATGAACAAGCAACAGTGATAGACTAGACCATAGTGCGTTATGGGAACTGCTTTTCATGAATGGTTGTACAGATTTCAATGGATTTGAAGTAGCAAGACTCTACCAGGAGTGTATTGCTAACAGACACTAACAATCATACAAGATGTTTGCAGCAATTTATTGGTGGTTATATGAAACAAGGACCGTGTAGTTTCTCAAGTAGATACTGATCGAACCCGTAGTTTACAAAGACCTGTTATGGAGAAATGCATGTTAGAAACTGTGGACAATGACACAAGTACGTGTTTGATGAGACATAGCTATTTAATAAATGCTAGTCACAAGACTGTGTGTTACATGAAAAAGTCTTGTACGCATTTCACCTCTAAAATTTACAAGTATGTAAAGAAGAATTTTATTCAATAATGTGGATTCTTCTTTCAGATATTCACTTAACAGACTACTACGGTCATACTGTTTAAGGCAAAATACGATGTCATGTTTTTAACTAATGTTGTTGTCAACACCAGTAACTTGTACTGGGAAGATGCACATCCCCATTATGTGGATGTCACCGATCGTCAACATCAATTTGGACTCAGGCATGTTCTGACTTTTTCTATGATCCCAATTACAACGATAACGTTGTATGTATCATTGGCAATGTGTGCCTCTTTTACAGAAAGGGGATCAGAGGCGAATTATGTGAGCAATATAATGTAAAACGAAAAAGAAAGACATATAGGATTTCGAGATTATTATTTTGTAATCGGTAGCTAAAATATGAGTTGTTGTTACTATAGCAACGATATAAATAATTGTATATGTACGTAGACATCTTAACGAGTGGATAAGTGTGTATGAAGGTTTATATATATATATATTATTATATGTGCAGAAAAGTTAATTATATATATTTATCATGGTCAAATATTAAAAGCCAATTAAGAAAGTGATAAAACGCGTTGAGTTATTTGGAAGATTAACTTAAAATACGAAACAGGCTCTTATAAAGATTGGTGACTCACCACGGGAGTTATATAAAGGGTCGTTTCGAAGGTCTAGTAAAAACGGCATTTCAACGAGATCTTAATATCACAATTTTGCGAAGTGGAAAAGTAATTAAACGAAATATGGCCACGGAAAGTAATTATTTGGTTGAAGGACGAAGTATGAATCTAGAATTGACTCCGAGGGACAATTTGGCAGACATTCTAAAAGATTTGGCTCAACAGATAAAAAATCAGTCCGAGCAGATGGAAAACCAATCGGAGCAAATGCAACATGTGAATGCAAAATTAAAACATCTTGACCAAGTTCGAAGGTCCGTGGGAGACCAACTTGTTACCCCAATGTAAAAGGTGATGTTAGATCCATGTATGCCGATAGTGTAACCAAGGCTACCTACAGAAGAAAAGGAAACCCTGGTAGGACAGATCACCGTGGATGTCACGCAAAGGACAAATACCGATCTATTAGATGACATGATATATCACCTTCAGTGAAACGAAGGAGAACTAAAGCTAGTGTTATCGATGACGATAAATGTGATACCAGGAACATAACCGAAACTAACATTAGTAGTGAAGTACGATTACGTTTGCCTAGGAAGCATGTTAGTGCAAGGTCTAATCTCGTTCAACGAAGATTACGTAGAAATACCGAAGATGACGAAAATCCTCGATAAAGAAGCCAAGATGCATTGTTCAGGTAGCTTGAACTGTCACAAGGCGTCCGATGGATTTGTATTAAAATAACTTTTGCTTACGTCTATGGTTAATGTGTTCTTCATTCAATCTATTATTAAAATGTACGTTGAAAAGCAAATTAATTATTGACAGTTAACTGAAAATATTATTGAATTTATTCCTTATAGTTTTGAAGCAATTTCCTTTCATAGCATTAACTGAGAAAATGTTGATTTGTGTTTCATGATAAGAAATTATCTAAGAGCTTTATTGTAAAAAGCTACTATTGTTTTCGTGTTTTATTCCATTCGGATTTCATACGAATATTATGAATATTTAAAAATAAAAGATAGTAATTTTAATGGAAACTTGAAGTACATAATGACTCATATATGAAATAGATGCAATTTATTATATGGAAAGAATAAGAATAACGAATATCGAATCTCTTGATTTTCTCAAAACTTATTAATGTGCTAAGTGATAACCATCAATACGTTTATATATTCTAACTTTGTTGACTGATCCTATCAATATTTAATAGTATGAAAATCTTTGTTTGTAAAGAGTGTTATTTGCATCTGAAGGAATAGTTGAATTTGTACCCTAGAATGAAACTATTAGTTAGGATTAATTCTTGAATAGCCTTAATTATGATAATTGTAATTCGTCGTTGTTAATGTCGAGATATATTGGCAAAAATATAAAATATGTTATGTTATAGTATATTATATATAAATGGAAAAGTTAGTTATGTATGTGTATTAAAGTTAATATTATATATATATATATATGTGAGGGCTATTCAAAAGATAAATGTTGCGCGATATCTAACCCAGGGTTCTTTCCTTCATAGTAAAACTATTATGGAAGTCCCGTTCGAGGCGACATCTACAACGATAAAATTGTATGAATCATTGGCAATCTGTGCCTCTTTTACAGAAAGGGGATCAGAGTCGAATTATGTGAGCAATATAATGTAAAACGAAAAAGAAAGACATACAGAGATTTCGAGATTATTATTTTGTAATCTGTAGCTAAATTATGAGTTGTTGTTACTATAGCAACGATATAAATAATTGTACATGTACGTAAACACCTTAACGAGTGGATAAGTGTGTATGAAGGTTTATATATATATTATTATATGTGCAGAACAGTTAATTATATATACTTATCATGGTCAAATATTAAAATCCAATTAAGAAAGTTATAAAACGCATTGAGTTATTTAGAAGATTAACTTAAAATACGAACCAGGCCCTTATGCAATTGCTGGATATTGTTTTCCATTCGATTTGCTGCAACATGTAGTGAATGAATCATAAGGCTCCTGCGCACTTCATTGTGGATTTCGGTGGTTCAATAAGCACTCCACAAGATCTTGAATCAAGGGTGCCTGTCCAGTCATTTCTTTGAAAGATGTCCGAATTAGAATATATTTTTAACTGTAAGAAGACATTAAAAGTGTGGTATGATACTCGTCTCAACAAATTCAACGATTGGGAACAGTGTGTCAATAAAACCTCTGAATCTGTTTACTATGATCCAGGTATGTTCGAACGAGTTCGGAAATCAATGCTTGGACGCGGTCATGTATACATTTCTCTCCATAGCAGGCACTTTTACATCTCCTGTAATGTCAGCGATAAATGTGCTTTGTGTCACTTGCACGTCGATATATACAATTTCCAATTATTGTTAACACTTCTTTCCCTCTCTACGTTTGTTAGTATCCACGATATGCTAGTAATTTATAGCAGATATTTACCTATTTTGGTGTATTCTGAACCCGCACTCAAATATATTATATATCCGCCTTTGAGTCAAAAGTATATTTAAAACATCGTAAATCAATAGTTGGGCGGTTTGGGTGTACTAATAAGATATTCATGGATTCAAAACTTGTAGTATTTGGACTTCTTTGTTTCTACCCATAATGAGGAATGAAAATATGTCTGTTCATTCAGTAGAGAGGATGGAAATCTTATGAGTGAAAAGAGTTAGATAATATTAATTAAAATTAAGTTTATAATAGATTAAATTAATTAGATTAGATTAATTATAATTTTCATATACGCCAGTACTGTCATGTAGTATATTGATTTCTTGTATATCTATCTATCTACCTATCTATCTATCTATCTATCTATATATATATATATATATATATATATATATATATATATATATATATATATATATATATTTAACACGTCCTTAGTTATTACCTATATTTACATTGGAAGGGTAACCACATTTTGCATATTGTTTATAAGGACCTCATACTTATAAGTTTGGATTTCAATATAGCTTACAAATTATTTATTAAAAATGATTAACTTTTCCAGATAAAAATATCTGATAATATGAAGAAAACGATTTAAATATCCTTATCGTTTTTCACGTTTACTTTTTATACTCTCCTTTACCTTTCAGAAGGGAACCAGGGAATGTGTTATCTCTTGCACACGAAACACCGAAATCATTTGGATATATGATGAAACGTGTCTCAAAGAACATAAAGGTATATATTAAAAAACTCAAACTATAATTAAAATCTTTCTATATCATTAACTGAAACCCCTGTGAAATTAGGCGAAACATTTTGGGTTGCAAAACTTTGTAAAATGGTGTTGATAAATATTTTTTGCTTTTCTCTTTCGCACATAAACAAGTATATTTTAAACAAACAAAATTAATAAGGAAGGTGTTACGATTAACGTATTTTGTTCTTTCATTTCAGAAGTACACAATCATGTTGATAAATTGCCAGTTTATTTCAGAAATTAGAAACATAGTAAATCAAGAATGTGAGTTTTAACACTTTTCCTTACGACTGTATTTTAATCCACATTGAAATATAAAAGTGTGTTCTATATTTCACTAGGAATTATGTTTAGTTTAAGAAAACATTGTTATTGATAAGCCCTTGAATATGACTAGGAAGTAAATAAATACGCGTTAATCGCATTTTATATTTTTTCTCGTGAGATAATCAAAGTCAAGCAGTGTTGAATCTGTTCAAAAAGAGATAAGAGAATATCTGTTCTCAGAGGATAAAGTTCGCATTATTTTGCATACATCTACAGTCAGGAGAACTACTGGCGAGCGATTTGTAAGAAAGAAATAGCGAACATCGGTTCAGAAAGACGGCGTTAACAATGAGTAAAGGTGTATATTCCGACAAGACTTCGCCATTTAATTATCGAGGCCAGAAGACAGGTTATATACCCTAAGAACTTCGGTAACATGGGTTTCGTTTAATGATTTAATTTTATCAACAACTAACATATTTAAATTTCAGTTAATCGCAACTAACACATCTTCAAAACTGAATGATTAAACTTTCCTTGTAAGTATAAACAAACATTTCCAAGAGACTTATTTCACTAACGTTTAAACAATCGAATTGATGTATTTTATCTATTCCCAGCTACTGTTCTAAAATCATCTACACCTCTTTGTTGCAAAACTACACGTTTATATATAATTTCTTCCCACACGCATTGTCGTTTCATTATGTTCAGTGTTTTCGTACAAATCAACTAGAACTATGTAACACTAGTAAGAGGAACACGGATCTATACTTGTACTGTTAATCGCATAATTAGTTAATGAAATAGGGTACAAGGGCCAAACTTGTCAAAAATAATTATCACGATGTTGGTTAGAAATCTAACACATTATTGAGATGTTGAGCGAATTATATCGCTTTTATTATTCCATATATCCTAGTGAGAAAATGTCCCCAATTTTCCGTGTTCCCATGTACACAAATGTAAAATAACCAACTCACAAGCAGACACGTATATATTATTATGTTTCTTTACCTATTGCGCTTCGAAAGCAATAATGTGAAGCATCACAGTAATTTAAAATTTGCGATAATAAGTACCCCGGTCTACTTACTGTAATGACTTTTTAAGCACCGTAAGTTAAGCACTATATAGAAATATATTAGCACTTGTGGTGTCAATAATGATAATGAAATTGATAAATATTATAAACAACACTGTTAATGAGAATTGAAACCTGAAAAAACAGCTAATGGAAATGATTACCCATTAAACTCTTGTTTGAAAATATTCGGGCAATCTCGCGTGTGTATATTCATTTACCTCTCTCAATTCGGCACTTGAAGTAATTAGAGAAGAGTACTTAGGTAGTACCAGTGAATCAGTGTTAAATATTACCTTCCGAATTATAAATTGACTCACGAGGTAAGGTTAACACCGTACGTAATGAACATTATTAATAATCACAGGAATTAATGCAACTTGGCTTAAAGCATTTATCAGCTGTTGTCCGTTTGCAGAGAAAATGTTTCTACTCCGGAAATTAGAAAAGAAAAATACATTCAACACTTGCTACCACTTCTTGGTCTTGCTGCTAAGATCACTGTGACTCACAGATTGCAAGAAGGAAATGCTTATTTAATGAAACAGACTAGCATTCTCTACTGGCTCTAACAGAAATTCGGGCATGGGCCTTGGTCTTTCTATCTTCCTTCAATGGCCCATTAACACTTAGTGTAAATATCCTCTTCTAAATAGAGGTCATTACCCACTGTTTCTCTGGGTATAGATGTTTGCGAAGTTCAACCATTCTAAACGCTTAAACTGAAAGTTTGCAATTACCAGTCATTAAAGTTCATTTACAGATTATATCTTAAAAGGAATAGTCACGCAGTGGATCGGCTGAGATCCGAACGAGACAATTATGTTTGCTTTTGAAATGTAATAACTAGACGAATCCCATAGTTATACGTACCACCGGGCGAAATATCATGAGTTACAACATACTTTCTAATGTAAAGGTGCAAACAATTACCTGGGGGTATAGTTTGAATTGAGTCATCAGTTCGGAAACGGTTAGGTAAATGGAAACCTCGGCCAACAAGTGTCCCATAATTTTCAAGGATAAACTTTTTGGGCTAAGGAACTTTGTTCCAAGGTCTCGTGCAGTGTCCCATACGGGGCCAAACTCAAAAATTTCAAATGGCAAGGGGTGCTATGTGGAACATCGTTTAAAGGCTGTTGTAAAACGAAAGGAAACGGAGTAAGTCTCGACTCTCTACAGCCCTGTGCAAGATGGTGGTCGGGGAACTTGTAAAAAAAACTTAATTGAAAAGTCCATGGCCAATCCTATAAATCAGAAAAGGTTAGACGAATGTGAAAACAGGAAAAGAACTGTGGCATTCGTTCCAAAGTAGAACGATTTAAGTTAACATGTCTTGTTCCAGGGCCCACACAGGGTACCAGTTGGGGTCCAATTTAAAAGTTTCGAATGGCAAGAGGGGTTACGTAGCACGTCGTTTGTAACATCTTGTTAATTAAAAGATGGATCATATCTCGACTTTCAACCTCAACCCGTGCAAACTTTCGGTGTTTCAAAATGTAAAGAAAAGCTTAATTGAAAATCTATGGCCACCTTGAGATATCCAAGATGGTCGCTTAAAACCTATTCTGGAAGGATAGGCATATCCTTCGTGGCTAAGAGGTTAGCAGGGCGCCTTTGGCGCGTGAGACCCGTGTATGATTCCCGGAGAGAGCTCATGTCGTTCGGATTTCACGTTAATCAGTAGGTCCACGTCTCATATGGCCTCGCTGCTAAATGGGACGTAAAAGTCAAAAATCAATCAATTAATCAATCAATCTGCTGGAGCTAGTAAAACCAAATTTGTCATTAATGCTGATTAGTAGGTGACGAAAATGTGCTAAATTTTCAACAACGGGAGATCTTGAATTCAAAATGCCGCACTATGTATCGAACACATGTCCAGCTCAGGCCACTGGTATTCCAGAACGAAATGTGGTATTTATATTTATGTTTAATAGCAAACATTCACAAAATATTTGTAATCCAATATGGCTGCCAGTGTGTTTAATTGAATTTGTATATAAATATGCTATATCTTGGAATATTGTGACCAAACCAACAACGTTTGACGAATTTCCGTGTACTGAAATGACTTACACTTTGTTTAGTATTGCTCCCCAGTCTTGTAAAGGAACGTTATTTTTTATATTAGGTATTGCTTGAAATATTGCAATCAAATCGACGAATGACATACAAATGTAACAGTCACGAATACGTAACAATAGAGCCCCTAACCTAGCTTGTTGTAGGGAGTTCTTTATGTATGAGCTACCTATGATAAGATTGGAAAAATACCCGGAGTTATTCAACCTTTGTTTAGCAGTAGGAATAGGAAATTAGAGCTGTGTGTTCATCACATAATTGTTATATTTAAATAAATGAAATCAAGAGAACTGTGGCGAATGTACATTAGAAACAAATGATGAAATAATAGTTGAAGCGAATCAAAATTCAATTGTCCTATACTCATCCATTTACTTCTAAATAAATAATAGAGAAAAAACAGAGTTTTAGATTGGTACTGTTTTGAATGACATAGATTTTAAGTGGACATTCTGGATTCAAGGGGGCCACAGATTTCAATGAAGCTTTTGTTTATATTTTGATCCGCCACGATTTTGAACAAGTTTGTAGTAGAAAGTCAATACTAGCTGCATCTACTTTCATTTAACAAGAGCTTTCAAACGATGTACTACGTAATTCCTCTTTCAAATTAAAACATTTTACTTATAACCCACCTGAGAACCTATGGGGGCTCTGGGCAAAATGTTTTAACTTAAATGGTTTTACTTTGGAAATAATAAAACGCTTCCTTCTCTATTTTCACATTTGTCTTACCGTTTCCGATTTGTAGGGGTGGCCATGGACTTTTCAATTAAGTTTTTGTTTACAATTTGACCCACCGCTATTTGGCATAGGTTTTGTCGTAGAGAGTCGAGACGTACTCCATTTTCTTTCGTTTTACAACAGCTTTCAAACAATGTACTACTTAACCCTCCTTGTCATTTGAAAATTTGGGGGGCGCGGTGGCTCAGTGGTAGAGCGTTCACCTCTGGTGCTTGGGGTCACGGGTTCGATCCCAGCCCCCGCCAAGTGAACTTTGTGGTGGACAAACACCGTGCTCGTGGGTTTTCTCGGGGTACTCCCGTTTCCTGCCAATTTCTTCATTCCACCATTTCTCTCATTATCACCGTCTCCTTTAGCCTAACCGGCATAACCGTGGGACGTAAAACTTAAAGATTTCATTTCATTTTTTCATTTGAAAATTTTTAGTTTGACCCCGTCTGCGACCCTGATGGGGACTCTGGGACAGACTTTTTTATCCTTAAAAGTGTGTCCTTGAATGGATAGGATGCGTGTTGGCCGTGTATTCCATTTACCTAATCATTTCCGAACAAATGACTTGTTTCAAACTATTCTGCCAGCTAATAGATTTTGCCTTACAAAATAGTTTGTAACTCACGATATTCCACCCGATGGCACGTATAACTTTCGGATTAGTCTATTTACAACATACCAAATTCAAACGCAATTGTCTCGTTCGGATCTCTGTAGAGCCACTTCGTGACTCTTCCTTGTTAGTAGATTACTTATGTAGGCCGTTATGGGAAACACTTCAGTTTGAATTCTATAATGCAGAATCAATTGGCGTAGGAGTCGCTGCTTCATGTCGGCGTCCTTTATTGGCATCAGGATATAGAAAACATCTAATACGTAGAAATTCCGTTTGATATTAAGACTTCGAGGCTCCAAAGCTGGGACGACTGTCCCGAATTTCGGTAGTTGGCACTTATGATAGAACGATAAATATTCCTTTTAATTCAAGTTCTAGCCCTAATTCGTTAATCTATCTCAATGAACTATATCATTATACATACCAACTAACGTCGATTTATTCTTTCCTTTATACATATATTATGGATCAATAACAACCATACCGTTTTGTGTACGTATCCTCTCAATAATAATGTTTTCCATGACAACATGTCCTATCAATAACAAACTAATAATCTTACTCATGACAACATGTCCTGTCAATAACAGCGTTCTTTCTTTTAATTATATATAAGCTATATGCTTAATTATTGCGCCTCTGATCAATGTTGATAATATAGGTACAGATTAATTATAATAGGGATATATAGGGATATATCGCTGTAAATGTCGCCCAGAACGGGAATTCCGTAACAGTATTACAGTGAAGGAAAGAACCCTGGATATTTTCAAAACACTCACTTTTTGAATAGCCCTCGTACTAATTATTATTACATCAATCCTCGTATTAATTATTATTATTACATCAATATAAATATTTTTCTTTTCTCTTCTTTCTCCATATATATATATATCAATTCATTTATAATAACATTTTTCTTTTATTACTAATTACGTATCATAAAACGTCGATTCATTACAAATATCATTTATGGATCTATTCAAAATTATAACTAATTGATGACTTACGCAGAGTTACTAGTTAGTTGTTCCTCTTGTACATTGAACGATAACATCCATATACAAACAACATTATTTATAATTAAGATCGTCATCTTATCAAAACAACAACAAGATCAGAAGGCAATAATTACATTTAAAGGCTTCAATTTAAAATCAATGTCATAGATTTCAAGTTAACATAATCAAATCTCTTTTGAACATGTAAAGTAAAATAAAGGTAAACATAACACTCAAAGTTAATACAAAGATAAAATAAATTAATCACATCATAACATGTTGCAGAAATATAAAGTCCAAATGAAGTATTCACAACACAACTCGTAACATCTGAGAGAATAAATTAAGAATTGGTATCCAAATTTAATTTAGTTAACATATCAGGGTTGAAATTTTAACCAGCTTTAGCCGTTTACCTGCTCCAGCTTTTCATATCTAAATTATATTTATCATCAATATTATTCACAAATAAATTAATAGACGAATTTTGCGTTGAATAACCGTGGGAACCTTCGGCTGGTATGGGATTAACCCCAACCATATCAGCGGGTTTTAGTTTAAATTATGATTAACAAATGGGTCAATCAAAGTACATTGAACACCACAATCTTGGTTATTTTCTCTTGATCCATTTCCCGTTTCATTTATTACTTCGGTCCTATTCCGACAGTTCCTGCCATCTCGGGATCTCCAATTGCATCTGTTTTGAGTTACACCGGTATGCATGACATTGTTACTGTAATTGCGTCTTCCACGAAAGTTTCTCCCGTTCATCCAACTGTTCCTCGGATTATTATAATTCGTTCCATTTCTACCGCTAGAATTGAATCTTCCATTAGCTCCAGTTCCAGTACGTATAATAGATCTTTCACTAATTCCAATGCCAGTATTGTCACGTGACCTCTCATCGCTGCGAAGATTTTCGGTATTTTCATTAGTTATATTCAAGTTTCTGACGGCAATCGGATTCGATGGATTACGATTACTCCCATTAGGATTCGGGAATTGATTCTCGAAGTTTTGAACTAAAATTATCAGATGATTGAAGTTTACGCATTGAGCAGACAACAGAATCTGTTGTAATTTATACGGCAATAAAATGCGTACGGAAGCGATTATTCTGGATTCTGGCTGAAACGGATTGACGAGTTTAAGTTCATTATATGCATTGATTGTAAAATCCGTAAGAGATTTATCGACCCGAGGTGAATAGTGTCGAGTTCGCACCATCGCATCACGGTTAGCTAACAAGAAATCATTTTCGTAATTAGCCAACAAGGCCCGTTTAAATTCTTCGTAGGATTTTATATGGTCGCGAATAGCTTTAAACCACAAGGAACAAGGAGGAAGTAACAGATGTGGTAACAACTTCATAAATTTAGATTGATCTACACCCATAATCTCGCACTCTGCTTCAAATTTTTCTAAGAACGAGCTTGCGGTTTCGTCACACTTACCGCTGAATTTAGTCATGGCCTTAATTTCACTGACCTTAACGTTTATTTTGCTATAGTTATGTTTTTGTTGGCGTTGATAATGGTCTGGAACCCTTTTGTACTTATTTATCTCCTTTCTTCTTTTGCGATCTGGACTTTGGAATCGCCTACTGTGGTTTTCCACAACTAAACCATCATCAGTAGAACTCTTAGAAGAAGATATCCCGTCAGTTTCTATTAATGGAGTTCTCGGGCGGTGATGCAATGTTTCCTGTTGATGATGCATTGTTTCCTGTTGATTGGGAGTACCCAAAGCCTCCTTATACATAGGATTATTGTAGTCACATTCCCTCTCTTGTAACGATCTGATTTCCTCTTGTATGTTGGATATCAGTATGCTATGTGAATTGACCTGGGCAGTAATATTCACTATCTGATTTTTTTGTTGGGCTGTCGTCGATTCCACGGCTTCAACGACTTTCTTTATCGACTCGGTTTCTAGAGTTAGTTGATCCTGTCTATCTTGCCATTTGTTACTAAATTGTTGAAACCTAGTATCAACTTCTCGCGTCATATCATTTGTAATTTTGTTGGTAACTTCATCAGCTAATACTTGCAAATTTTCTTTCAAATTGTGTTGCAAGCGGTCAAAATTTTCTTGTACACCTTGTACTTTATCTGCAAGAGATTTATGTTGCTCTAGTATCTGTTCTAGCTTTTCATCGTTCAATTTTTGCTGTTGATCAAATTTAGCATCTAGTAGTTGACTAATCATATCAATAAGATTAGAATGAGAACGTTCGGACACAGTTACGGCATTTCCA
This sequence comes from Thermobia domestica, assembly GCF_964235325.1. NCBI lineage: Eukaryota > Metazoa > Arthropoda > Insecta > Zygentoma > Lepismatidae > Thermobia > Thermobia domestica. The sequence goes on from NC_137460.1 coordinate 128,040,422, forward strand.
GATATGGTTTCATTTAAAATACTGGGTACTTCTTCAATCTCGGAATCCTGCATATTGCCAATTCTTTGTATTCTCTTCCCGCTTCTTAAAATAGTGAAACTCATAAAAAGGTATATGTACTTATGCACATAAACTCAGTTCTTACTATTCTTCGGAACTAAATAGTATAGTCCCGTGTCTTCGGCACCAGATAGAACGATAAATATTCCTTTTAATTCAAGTTCTAGCCCTAATTCGTTAATCTATCTCAATGAACTATATCATTATACATACCAACTAACGTCGATTTATTCTTTCCTTTATACATATATTATGGATCAATAACAACCATACCGTTTTGTGTACGTATCCTCTCAATAATAATGTTTTCCATGACAACATGTCCTATCAATAACAAACTAATAATCTTACTCATGACAACATGTCCTGTCAATAACAGCGTTCTTTCTTTTAATTATATATAAGCTATATGCTTAATTATTGCGCCTCTGATCAATGTTGATAATATAGGTACAGATTAATTATAATAGGGATATATAGGGATATATCGCTGTAATGTCTGTTACATGACATTAACTTATCCCTATCAGTAGGCATTTTACCACTCCAAGTGTGACTGAATTAACATTAAATGAACTACTGGTAAATTTTTGCAAAGCGGTATCCACCTGTAGATATTCTTGAGCCGTGTAATCTTCTAGCTACAGTGCATCTACTGTTAAATTAGCTTTCTTTATCCTGGTCTCTGTCACAATAGTTTAAAACCCCACTGTACATCCTAATAAAAATAGTTTGAAAGGCGCAAAGTGTGTAGGTTTTTGGGAAATAGTTTCTTTTTTAAACCGTATATTTCTTCATAATTTTCTCGTGCATGTTTATCTCATTTGGATAATAATAGAGTATTTATTATTCTATCAATGTAATCGATATTTAAGTACTTGGATAGGATTTGTTCTAACTTTTTCACCAATCGGAAATCAGGTAGGATACTTTAGATCCCCTTCACACGGATTCGATGATGCCAAAACCTGGCTTTGTCGTGTTTTAAGAATGTCGTATTCGTTTTATAATACTACAACGCGAAAAACTGCGTCGTGATTGTAAATAGCGAGCAGCTTCAGTGATTTGGCTTCTTTCTAGATAGCTTACTGTATTATAATCATCGACGAAGCAACACGCAGCATACCGTGCCGAGTAAAATTCATACAGATCTAAATCAGAATCGATTCCATTATAAGGTAAAATAGTTACAACGCCATATAAATGGTAGTTTAACTAATAAATAGGACAGTACAGATCTATTAAAAAGTGAAGCAATTCAGTAAATATTGTAGTGCAAAATTAATGATGTCAGTATAGTCTTCTAGTAATTGACTGGACAGTACTGGAAGTAAAACCGTATGTTGGTTTTAAGTTTTGTGGACTATAACATTAAACCCAGGAAATCAATTTCCACTTTGAAGTTTTTCCGTCACCTACTGTGAACTTCGTACGTCCGGAAACCTCTCCGACACATAGTTTTTAAGTGTGGTATTTTCATATGATAGATAGTACAAGGCGGTCTATAGTGTTTCCAGACTGAATAACTGAAATTTTAGAATGTAGGAGTAAATTTTAGCAGGTATTACTATTTATATTTTGATTGGCGTAACTGCGAGTGTTTTAAAAGGGTTTGAATAGATAAGTAAAGGTTCCTTTGCTTCCAAAGGGAAATTTTCCTAAACCCCTTTTTAGGTCAAAATCCGTATTGTATTGTACATATTGTATTGTATTTATTTACTACATGTGAAACCAAGATACATTTGGTATTTGCATGGTTCATACAGTCCTCTTTCTTGTTTCTAATACACTTTAAAAAGGAAAAATATTACACTATTCAATACACACTATTGCGAAAGTAATCTGCTACGCTATAATATACTTTATCCACCAGAAATGTCTTGAGTTTCTTTTTAAAATCATTTATATTTTCTTCATTTTTTATTTCTGTGGGTAGCTTAGTGTACATTTCTACTCCCATATGGCTTGGGCCTTCCTGTACTAATTTTCGTTTTGTAAAATATTGTCTTACTTCATTTTGCTGCCAGGTATTATAAACGTCACTTATTTGTGTTCCGTATTTCAATTTTGATGCATAGATTCGTATAAATGCATAGATGGTAGGGTAAGGACGTGGTGTTGTTTAAATTTATCTTTGTATGATGTTCTGATGTGTATATTAAATATTATCCGTGTTGCTTGCTCCTGTTTCCCGCAAACTACTTTGCTACTTGAAGATTCGCCCCAGAAAATGATTACGTAATTTAGTATAGGGTGTATGAGTATACTTGGATCAAAGATTTAATGTTTAACATTTCTTTTAGTATCCTGAGTGCATAAAGTCAGGAAGTTAATTTTACTATTACTTCTTTTACGTGGGTTCCTCAAGTTAGATATTCGTTTATATTTAGTCATAAAAAGTTAATTTCACGTGTGAAATCTAGTTTTATATAAGTCAATTTAATTTTGTTTTTTTCTATTTTTGCGTTTTGTTTTGTGTTGAAAAGTACGTATTTTGTTGTTTATGCATAAGCACTTACTTTCGAACAATTTATTGGCTTTATTTAATACTCTATATATGATTCTCTTTAGCTCACTTGTCGTTTTAACTTGCACAATTACGCTTGTGCCATCTGCATATGAAATTACTTCAAAATTCTTCAATATTCCAGGGAAATCATTTTCATATAATAGGAATAGAATTGAACCTAATATTGAGCTCTGAGGCACGCTGTTGCGGACTTGGGTTTGATAAATATGTTTTTACATTCACGTTTTGTATGTGGGTCCCTTCAACTGCTTGTGTCCTACTCTGTAAATAGGTTTCCATGAGCTGTAATACTTTTCCCCTTATGCCAGAATGCTCAAGCTTTCGTAAGAGTATTTTGTGGTTTACCAGATCGAGAGGTTTGCTTAAATCATTCAAAATGCCTAAAATTAGTATTTTATCATTTAGCTCTTTTAGCATTTTTTATAAGCATATAAGTTGCCGTAGTTGTGTTTCCCCCAGTTACAAAACGGTGGTGTTCGTGGCATGGTATCTGTTATTTGTTCGAGAAATTTATTAGTCTCCTTTAATTAGTTTCTCAAACATTTTATTTATTGGATTTAAGAGTGATATAGGTCTGTAATTTTGTATCAATGTTCTGTCTCCTTGTTTAAAGATTGGTTTTATTTTAACTCCTTTTAATTTTTTTGGACATTTTCCTGTATCGGTAATTTCAGGAATTTAGTTTCTGAGATGTTCATTGAATAGGTATGTGAGTATTGGTATTAAATTCTGGCTATTCTGCTTTATTATTTGAATTTGAATTTTAACGCTTATAGCTTTATTTAGGTTTAGTCTATTTATTTCATTAAATACGTCATGTTCTGTTATCGGCACGAGAAGCATAGTTGCGCATGTCCTAGGTTTAAAATTTCTTATTCGTTAAATAGCCTTTTCGCTATCTTGTATCTTATTCGTGAATTTATCTGCTATATCGATAAAGTAGAGGTTAAATGTTTCTGATATTTGGTCAGGATTCGTCATCTGTGTCTGGTTGACACAAAGACTAATATTGTTTTGTGTCCGTTTATTTTATTATTATTATTATACAAAAGAGATGCTACAGAATTTAGACCAGTGCTGGAAGATATAGATTCCTTCGTGTATTTTGATTAACACCTTCCACAGAGTTTTTGTTTTGTCATTTGCTGTCATTAAATAGTTTGTGTGGTACCTTTGTCTAATATTATGTAATTTTGTTTTGTATTGATTTATAAATGCTTTATTTAGTGTTTTATTTCCTGTTTGTTGAGAGTTTCTCAGTAAGCGTCTTTTTATTTTACTGAGTTCCCTAACTTCTGGTGTCACCCAACATTTTTATTTGTTTTTGTATTAATTTTTATTATTATTTTCCGGAAGGATTCGTCAAAAATACATTCAATATCATCAAAAAAGGCGTTATAGTTTTGGTGAGTTGTGGTTTTGTAATACACGTCCACCCATGTTTCGTTTTTACTAATCCCATAAACTTCTCTTGATGTCGTAGGCTGTAGTTTCTGATTGTGACTGTTTTGTGTGTATTTGGAATTTTTTGTTGCTTTTCTATGTACACCATCTGGCATGTGTGATTTGATAAACTACCAATTATATCATATTTGATGCCATCTTTTATATTAGCAAATTCATTGTCAATTGTCGTTTTTGAGTGCGTGATTATTCTTGTGGGTTTATTTATCTTATGTTATACCTGTTTATAAGTGTAATTGCGAGTTCTTTTCCTGGGCAGTTTTTTTTTACTAACTCTATGTTGAAATCACCGCATATTATAATTTTTTTCTTATGTATATTCCGTATGACCTCTAGGAATATTTTGAGTGAATTAAAGAAAGTGTCAAGAGATCCACGTTGGTTACGATATACTACAGCAATTATTAAATTTAACGTTTCTATAGTAATGACTGCACATTCATAACCGAACTTGGTAGTTGGCATGTCTATTTTCTTAACATCTTGTGTCAAATTTTCTACGACTAGAATTATTGATCCTCTCCTGCTGTTTATTTCCCTCCAGAAGTGACCAACTACTTCATAGTTTGGTATTTTTATTTATTCAATATGGTCTTTTGTTAACCCATGTTCGGTGAGGCAGATGATTTGCGGCTGTTTCACTATAGTGTGCAAGAATGATTCAAGGCCATTTATTTTTATGTCAGCCATAGGATGTTTTGGTGCACTAATGTCACAATGGGTTTCTGCGTGTTTCTCCTTACCTGGATATGTGGGTCGATGTCCTGTCGTGTCTGTTGGGCATTCGTTCCATCTGTTGTTCCATTCCTCCCACTCACTTGTTACTGTCAGTGGGATAGCTAAACCTTTGAAGTTGGGAAAATATTTCACTTCCGGATACCAGTCTGTCCTTTTCAGCGCATTAAGTATAGGTCATAAGAAATCGAAAAAGATCGGGACACAGGTTTTCCCTGGTCTAAGGTTGTCGTGGCTGCCATTTTCCAAAATGGAAGCCCTGTACCACAAAGTGTAGGTGTAAGTCAGGTGCAAATATCTCAAGTGAGCAATGTCGGTGTCTATTTATTGGTTTTTGATGACACTGAGTAGATTGAAATAGTTTCTTAACACGAAAAAATACATAATGAATGACAAAGGAACCATTTTTAAAGATGGCGGACCTATAATGCTATTTATGGAAGTAAATCAGGGAGTAAATTTGGTGTCCATTTATAGATTTTTTAGTTCGCTGAGTTGATTGGAACAGTTTTCGGAATGGTCAGATAAATTCCTTACTATGCCATTTATCAATATAATCTCATTAGTAAAATTGCTTCACATCTATTTTTGGTAGTAGAATGTCAAGGAAATCAATATCATGTGGCATGACCGTATTTCCCAGGCGTATCTTTATAATTTATCAGGGTTTTTCAAGAAAATTTTTATAACTGCACATTGCTCCCTCCCAAATATATACAATGACAATGATATTTCTCAGTTAAAATTTCTGGAATCAAGTCATAGAGCTGAAAAGTTTGCTTCTATGCTTCATTTTTAGCATCCAAACATCTAATTACCACATGTTTTGGAGACATTAGAACTTATATGCTCATGTACATTTGCCCTGGATGCTGTTCATTTTTCTCGGTGGTTGCCTGTATTTGTTCACACTCTGAAGGAGTTACCAACCAGACATCCAGAGATTTACGCGGAATTCTGCAACGGCCATTTTACTCGTTCTAGAACTAGAGCATTGTTTTCATCTATCCCCGATGACCAATACCACGAAGAAAACAATAAGCTTTTGAAAGGAAATGGAGATGGCATAGGATTTCTGGATAACAGAGACGCTTTATAGAAGTGGATGTTGGCAGGTCCTACACTTTCTGCAATATTATCCAAACCCGAGGAGAGTATATTTTTCCAAGCGCAATCAACATCATCGCGACCACTGGATCATCACGAAGATACTAATGTTCATAATGAAAGATTTCGGAAAATGTTATTGCTGCTATAAATGAACATGAAAATCCATTTGAAGACGATGTGTTGGTATCAATTGACATTCGGCAGATAATGCTAAAGATGAAATGAGACAGAGAATTAAAGAATTGCATGAGAAGGTACTTTAGCAGTATGAGCAATACGTAACAAATCGTCTCGATTATGTTAAATTCTCGATACACGATGTCATTCCGAAAAACAATATTTCAATATTCAACACACCCGTGAAGAAGAAATGTGACACAAACGAGAAGATAGGGAATTAGCGAAGAGATTCAGATCTCTTTTATAAATTGTTCATCGCATCGCAATCACGTGAAAGTGATATTTATCAGTTCTTTGCTCACGAGAACCAACCATGTCCCCCCTCTCTCTCTGACAACGGAAGACTACGTCAATCTGCTAACAAACAAGATGTACTGGAGTGTATTAACATCGAAGAGAAGGAGAGATTTGACGCACCTGACTTCAGTGCTACTGTTCTAGATGGTGCACATTCTTAAGGTCGGTAAATCTAAGACGTTTCAAGACTACTTCTACCAAGTTTTTAAAGTATATATAAATTATGTGTTGAATACCGTAACTCAGTAGATGTCGTCTTTGATACGTACAAGTCCACTTCTCTTAAGATCGATACCAGGCAGAGAATGAAATTCTATAGAGGCGTTTACGTACACTCATGTCCAAAATTATTGTCCCATGTCTATAAATATGTTATTGTAGGAATATAATTTGATAACGAATTCGCCTGGTATTTCTTATAATGTTAGTATGTGTATAATCGGCAAAGACATGTATGTGGCAAATTTCATGTCAAAAGAGCAGTAAATAAGAACAATAAAACGAAAATAAAATGTTCTTATCCATTTAGCAACATTGTGTTTTACTCGTGCTAATTTTCGTATTTATAATTCTTTTCGTATGAAATTTACCCCAAATATACACTTCTCGACTCTACATATAGTATCAGTATTAAAAGTACCCTGCAAAATCATTATCAAATTATATTCATACAAGAAGACAGTTATAGATATGCGACAATAATTTTGGACATGAGTGTACGTGTTCGGCCATCTACTCAAGTTCTTAGAAATTTTAGTGACTTTCTGAGAGAAGGCAGTAACAAAGAACAGTTATTTACGCTTCTAGCGAAACTGCTCACCCAAGAAATATATGATGGTAAAGAAGTGGATGTACTGTTGGCGAGAATGTTGTGACTTCATCTTTAGTGCTAGATGTGAGTGGTATTTCACCATCATGGCATGAGGAAGAAGATGGACGACTATGTTACACGTCAAACATGCAGCTAAGCATGCTCACAGAAAAGTATGTACTCTAACAGTAGATACAGATGTTGTAGTAATAGCGATCGGCGTGTTTAGCAAGATACAGCACCTTGATGAACTATGGATTGATTATGGATGTGGAAAGTTCAGGCACTATATCACAGTTCATTATATGCTCCCGCCTATGTCCCCAGATCCAGAAAAATCTACCTGCATTTCATGCTTTTAGTGGGTGTGACACTGTGTCAGCATTCTGTGGAATAGGCAAACGAACGGCGTGGAAAGCATGGATGCAGTACAGAGAAATGGATTCAGCATTTCAACATATGTACGAAATGGGTTTTGAGGTAGAGGAAGAGGTGCTTGCTGTTATTGAGCGGTATGTCGTCCTCTTATATGATAGAACGTCTCACATGAATGATGTAAACGAGTGTAGACGGATACTGTACACGAAGAAAAATCGCGCAATAGAAAACATACTACCTACGAAGAATGCACTTATTCAGCATATAAAGCGTGCTGCTTTGCAAGTAAAACTATGGCACAATTGTACAAATCATGAATATATGACAATAGATCCAGACAGCTATGGATGGAAACGAAGTGGAGATCAGTATACACCTATTTGGGCAACAATTCAAGATATATCCGAAAGTTGTAAGCATCTCGTTGCATGTTCTTGCAAAAAGCGCTGCTCTACATGCAAGTGTGTGAAAAAGAGTTTACCATACTCCCAACTGTTCACATGCGAAGGATACTGCTCTACAGCTGATTTTTCGTAAAATTAAGTTCAAATTGTTCACAACTTTTTCCTTTATTAACTATTGTAAATGCACTTAATAAATGAAAATGTATTTGTTTCAGTATTAAACAACTTAAAAATATTCTAATAAACTGAGTCACCTCTGAAACCTATAAATAGACATGAATTTTACACATGTAGCGCTTTTCCTTCCTGATTTATGCTCAGCTTGAGCCTTATGCGTAGGCCATTTTTGAAAATTGCGTCTTCCGGCAATCAAGCATATGTCTCACCATTCCAAAAACTGTTCCAATCAATTTAGCGACCTAGAAAACCTATAAATGGACACTAAATTTACACTTCTAGGACTTTTACTCCCTGATTTACTTCCATAAAAAGCATTATAGGTCCGCCATCTTTAAAAATTGCGCCTTTGTCATTCATTATGTATTTTAAATCTTAAGAAACTATTCCAATCTACTCAGCGTATTCAAAAACCAATAAATAGACACCGATATTGCTCATTTGAGATACCTGCCCTGACTTACACATATACGTTGTGGTACAGGGCGGCCATTTTAAAAAATGGCAGTCACGACCACCCTAGACCAGGGAAAACCTGTGTCCCGGTCTTTTTCGATTTCTTATGACCTATACTTACTGCGCTGAAAAGGACAGACTGGTATCCGGAAGTGAAATATTTTTTTCGCTAAACTATCCCACTATGTTGTTCACTAACACTTCACTTCCCCCCTCCACTCCCCTTCTTTGGTTTATTTGGATTTTCCTCTAGCTTCCCTTGCGTTGATGCTTCTTTGATAGTCGCCGTCGCCTGATGCTTCCTGCAATGACGTGTACCTGTCGGCAAAGGTTTTTGTTTGGCGAGCCCGTTCTTAAGAATACATGCTTTTCTCGTAGTCTATGTACTGTTGTAAGCTGTATTTTGTGCCGTTGATAATTATTTTATCATATCTAAGAGCGCGTTGTGTCCATCATTTCTGCCCTTTATTAGATGCACTTTTAACCGTTCACGCACTTATTTTACTCCGCGAGAACATTGTTCGCTGATACTTATGCCCGTTGTTTGTAGTTTTCGCCCATTTCTAAGAATTTCTTGTTTTCTCTTGAACGAAATTAATTTCACAACAACTGGTGATTGCCCACTTCCGCTTCTCATCCGATGTGCTCTTTCGATCATGGCACTCGTTATTGTTATGTCTGTGTTTTCCCTGATAAGTTCTATGACCTTTTGTTCTGTTGTATTCCAGTCCCCGTAGTTTTCATTTTCTTTTACGCCATAAGCACAATGTTGTTTCGCTTGGATTGTCGTTCGAGGTAATCAATTTGGTTTTTGATATCCAGGTCTTCTTTTATGAGTCTTTGTACTGTTTCCCGTTCCTCTTGTAGGTGTTTTCGAGCAAAGTCACTTTAGTTATCATACTTTCATTTCTATTCCCAATGCTCTTGTTTACGATATAAGGTTGTTTTGACCAATTATTAACTCTTTCAAGAGTTTTTCGATGTTCGTAGTAGGAGGTCCAGGGTTTGGTTCAACTGCTTTGGCTATTAGGAGTATTAATATAAGCTTGTCACTGATAAATGCATACTTCCCATATTTGTTATCTTTGTTCGCACATGACACAGCACTTTCCTTTCTTACGTAGTTTTTTTGACCTTGTTTTAGATACGTTGAAAAGACCGATGACCACTCTATACTGTACAATGTCTTGCCTCATATTGCAATGTCGCACTGAAGAGTGCAATAAAGCACATCAGTCTTCTCTGAAAAACTGAATTTAACACGTATTACAAAATGTAAGATATTTTAGTTTAAAGTGCAAGGACTATCTATTCCTCGCTAGCTCCTCTTTCACGTCAGAGCCTATCAGAATAGTGTTTTGACTTTTAAGAAATATATACCCATAGTTAGTGTAGATACGTGGTTTTTCATTTTGTGTTTTAATATGTATTTATATGTGTGTAGTATTAACATGTGATATGTTGTGAGTAAATGTAAAGTAAGAATGTTTCATGAGTGAGAATATTTTGGCAATTTACCTATTGACAATGTATTTCAATATGTGAATCATTTATTTCTCTCCGGGATTAAACCAGTGCGCGATCTTGTACAATTTCTCGTTTTCATATTTATTGATCAGATCAGTGTAGTCAATTGAACCTTTCGACTATTTGCTGTATAACATAAGATGTGTAGTTCATCTGTGAATAATACATAGTACATGTGAGGTGCTAATTCTCATATTCATATCGTCGCCTGATGCGAAAAACCAATGGCTTTTTTATGAGTCATTTATTAATGTATGCTCTTTAGTAATATCAGCAATTGGAAATTAATGTTTTTTTTAAACTTTTATATCATTTTGATAATCACTACGGTTTCGGTAGGTAACTAAATCTTAATTACCAAGTGTACAAGGTAAAAGTTTTATTACGTTTTGAATACCTGAATAGCAATAAAAATTAACTTCACTTTGCCAATTAACCATAATAAGCTATAGTAAAACAATATAACAGGGCTAAAGGATGATGATGTTTCATACGTTTAGTATTGAATGCGCACAGAATAGTGATATATCTTCAGAATGCATACACACGTTAGTACGAGTACAGGATTGAAATATGAATCGTTTCGTTTAATAATGTGCATATCAGAATAGAAATTAGTAAAATTCTAGATGCGAGTATGCAAGTCTGTTACTAGTATTAATGAATAACGTTAAGAGTAGGAATATTAGATTCCCGAAACTGATGCACAAGTCTCATTCACAGAATAACATTTACCGAGGAACGTAAACCGGTAAATACTATAACAGTACATTTTGCTCTTATATACTGTAGAACTAGTTACACGCTGTAAATAATTTGTGTGGTCTGTGCAAATAAAAGTGAATTTTGATTTTTCTGAGCTATGGTTGCAATGCTCAGCGTTTGAAATTTTTTATCTCAGTTTATAATACCTACTCGATTTTCCTTTGCCAAATATGCGAATGCGGAATATAAGAATTAGCTTTTACTATTTAAATACTCACTTATCGTTATGTATGCAGATATAACTAAATATGACGTAATGTCATAGGCAGTCCTGACCATTTTATGACTTTGAGTGTCCCTGGGATGTACGCCTATGAAATAACTATATACACGAAATAAAGGTTGTATTTCTTATGTAGTTCTACGAATAGTAGTGCATAATACTGAATGTTCAAGTGGTGGCTTCAGTATCTAGAGTTCGTACTAAAAGAGTATTGTAGCTGTGGTTGGTTTTATTTACACCTTTCAAATTGATTGTATCATCGTAATGACAAAAAATCAAAGCATCACGAGTGAAATAAATTGGACGATCAACGAGAAGAGTAGTGTTGTTGGGAAGTATTATTATTCTGTTTTCTATTCATATTGATTTTTCCTCCACTTACACACATAGAAACACTGGGTGAATTTGGAATGTAAATGATAGCGTACGTTAATCTCGTGTTCAGTCCTGCTGACGAATGTAGCGTTGTTCTTGGGATATTTCCGTGTCTATTAAGCTAGTTGCTGAGTATAATATGACGTTATTAAATAGTTGAGTGGTAGAAGTCAAAGTTTACCAAGTGTTTGCCTATACAGTGGTTTCCGTTTCTAGTTTTTTTCTTTCCAACTTTCAGCATTAGTGTTTGCATGGAAATAAATAATTTACCGTTTGCATATAGGGTAGGACATATAGTATCATAATATTAATATCTTCCTACTGTAGTTTACTTCCATAGCAGGGTACCAAGCCATTACCTCTCAAAACCTTCCTTCGGTGGCTCAGTGGTAGAGCCTTCACCTCCGCGACTTGGAGTCCCAGATTCGATCGCACTTGAGCAGTGTGGTTTTGTGGTGGACAGACACCGTGACCGTGGGTTTTCTCGGGCTCCTCCCGTTTTTTCCGCTTTCTTCATTCCACCATTTCACTCATCTCTCATCATCACTGTCTCATTTAGCCTAACCGGCATACTCGTGGAACGTAAAACTTAAAGATTTCATTTTTCAAAACCTTCCTTTTCTTTTTATAATTAATATAGAAGTGAAAATTACTGCCATCCCATGGTTCGCACCCTCGCGTACTGCATCAGTTGAAAAGTGTTGTGGTTATTTTACCTTGCCATTACTAAGTTATTTTATTTATTTTTGGGATAACTACTTTTTTAATATCCTATCGTTCTTCGATTCTTAGGCTTCCTGTATCTAACTTTAAATCTTCTACTTAGCTTTTCCGATGAGTCGGATATTTATTATTATATAAGCATTCTAAGAGACCACACCACTCTTATTACGGATCCGGCTGTAATCCCCATTGGCTTGGCAAGAAACAGTGAGTGGTAATAATTTTATAGTGTTTTTCCTTAACGAGGGCACGGACTCGTTCTCACGTACTGGGAGACATACTGTATTTTGTCAACGTATTTAGACGGCCTGTTGAGACTTGTATATTAAGATATACGTTTTGGTTTAAAGTTGACAATTTTTGCACACTTTCTTTTGATCCACTCATCATTTGTGTAGTATCTCATTTTCTATTTTACGTACGTCTGTACACTTCTGTTCTCTTTTTCTAGCTATCCTCGTACTTCTTCTCTAAGATTCCTTTATTTTTCGTAACCTGCCCCTATTTAATTTGACAATTTGTATAATCACATAGTTTGGTTATTTTGAGCCTAGATATATTATCTGGAGATTTGTTTTTATTTCCGCGAGACGTTATGTGCAATAACTTGCATGACTATGTACCTCCGAGGAATACATTTATCATTGCCAGCTTTGGACTGTCGTTGTCGTGAACGATTATCCGGTGGATGGTTTATAAGTGTTTTCTTTTTCTCTATAATGAACGATGTTGAGATAGTTTACAGATTGTTTAACCTTTTTACATCAGTACATACAATTTTGGTCCCACTAACCGTCGTGTTCATTGCGTTCAGTTTTTTTTCAATTCTACGTCAGAGATGAATCTTTACTGATTATATCCCGTGGTTTCATTAAACTATTGCTAAATTCCTTTAAGCCATGTTATTATGTATTGTGAATTTAAAAAAAAAATCAGTACTGCCAACTAACTACCAATATCTATTCATTAATATACTGCAATTGTATAAATACTTCGCGATTATGCCTGCTTACTACTCTTACTAATCAAAATCATTAATGGTTGATTAAACTAAGAACACATTCTTGGTGCGGCTACTTATTAAAATAAAAACATATTTTTGGTATGTTGAGTTTTCTCTTCTTCTGTATATGATATGTTTAAGCAAACTTGAAATTACACAAAACTGGTTAATTAACTGCAAATTGTATAAAATGAGTAAATATATAGGTATATTGAAATATAAATGTGTGATATATGTACGCTCTATTAGGAGGAGTATAGTATGATGTTAATATACGTCGTTTTGATGAATACGAAGGGTTTCGAAGCCGTGAAAAAAATACACTAACAAATTTAGGGAGATATTTTACAGTGCTCTGCAATTTATATAACTTCAAAATTAATGAACTGTTTTTATAAGATTGTGTTTAGCAGTTAGACATTGTGAATTTGATTGAAGATTTTGAAACCTACTGGACATGGAAGATATTGTTACTTCACTCTTATTTTCAGTTGTGTAGTAGTTTTAAAAAATATAGATATTTCAATCATTCTTTTCTTCGTATATATTTTCTTTAGTGCATATTTTGCGTATTAGTGTCCATATTTTACTTGATTTTAAGGCATAGGTGCATGCATTTTTCCCTCATTTTTAGTGCATATTTATTATAGTGCACTCTAATCATTGCATAGTTTGTAACATACCAGAGAGATACATAGAGAAACAATACAATTTCGGCAAGATACCCTAAACATATAGCTATCCTCATTGTATCAATGAATTTTTTCTTTCAGTCCAGTTAGAAAGTTATTGATGTTCATATCAAACCATTTTACAGTTGGAGTTTCGAATGCATCCAATCTACATTTTACTTTATACTTTATTTTGGTCACATTGATAGAAGCATCTGTTTGCATTAAATAATAGGGTGTAAATTAATTACACCGACAAATTCTAAGCCTTAATTCCTCACATTAAAATAAGAGGAAAAGCTCATATGGACCTATGAAACTATGAAGTGCATCAGAAATTCATTGTCGAAAACTGAACAAAACTATTTCGAATCCAGAATAGGCCCAATTTTGCATTCCAGAAACTGTGATGCTGTTTTTTCAGCTTACAAAATCCAAGCATACACAATTCAAAAATGAATATTTCATCAATTTTGAATAGGTGTACAGGTTATTCTATACAGGGTGTAGTTTTGAGATATGCTCTCAATAGAGTTTTCAGATATACACTGATTTGAAGGAGGTTTGAAAGTCGGCAAGAGGTTAGCCCTGAAAAAAATTGATGCTTCAGAAGGAAGGAGGGAGTGTGAAGGAGAGACCAGCAGCTCAGTGCTTTTTTGTTCGTAATAAAGGCGAGATTATATGTATTTCGTCACGGTGTATTTCAAGTTTTCTTCACTTTGAAGCGTGAAAGAAAACATTGTATCATGCGTTTTCCCAAGTACGAGAAAGAGAGAGTCCTGCTGATGATTCCCAACACTTCTAAGAAAGTGCCAAAGATTCCGAGTTCACCACTATCAAGGCTTATTGTTTGCCTATTTTGGACGAATCATAATGTCAGAGCATATAAAAAAATTCGGTTGATGGCATGCCTGGTAATTTCATACTGCAGTGTTCACTCTCTAAACCCCTTGAAAATTAATGAAAAATGAATTTTTGGATTCCGCATGCGTGACTTCCTTTAAGCAGATAAGGACCACAATCCACAGTATTTAGAGTTCGAAATAGAGCATCTTGAAATTTGGCTATTTCGCAGTGATGAACAGCAGTAGCTCTGAAACTATGCACTTTTCGCTATAGTTGTATATGAACTTTTCTCGAATTTTGGTGTAAGGAATCACCTCTTTATATAGTTATTTCTTGTCCTGTGGTTGCTAGTCAATTGTAATAATTATTATTTTTATTCCAGTTTCTAGTAGATAGTCAGTACGAGATACCACGTACGAACAAATTTGAATTACAAAAGGAATCTGATGATGTACTTATACCTAAGACAAGAACTACCAGATTCATAATGCAAGTGGATGTTGTAGATCCAGATGCATACTCATTAACTCCTGAATCAAGAAATTGCAAATTCCCCACAGAAAATGAAACAATGTGGGCCTTTAAATATTACAGCTATTCGGCATGCATCGTGCAATGTAGAGTTGAAGCAAAGATGAGTATATGCAATTGTACTGACGTTATTCTAGAACAAAGAAAGGGTAAGATATATTTCCATTTTTATTATATAATCTATATCTAATGATATTGCATTTATAATACAAATCTGCTTATGTGATATTACGTCCATAATGTAAGAATGTTGTTTATCCATTCTGACTGTGAGTTTTCCACTTGAAAAGTGAACGTCATGATGTTGGATTGAATATACTTGGACATTGTATTTAAGATAGTAATGGGTTTATGAGTTTGTGTCTCCGAAATTATTCATGACCGGATTAGCTCTTGGAAATATCTTACATTAAAATATATTACTGTATAAAGGATTTTCTATCAATTGTGGCAGTCCTATAAGGTTAAGTGTAATACAAATAGAACACATATTAGGTATGGGAAATAAATTTACCTATATACGTGATTCTTTTAAAACCCAGTTATTCTTCTTCCATGCAGTGAATACATGCTTTGGTTAGAAGTGAGACTAAAGTAGTTTTAGATTAAGACTTTTATCTCGGTGGAAGTAGTATTTGTTTTGTTAATACCACTTATTAGTGGGTTTGATATGGTTAATCTCTAAAGTTGGTCGGCGCACGTTTGTAACCTTATGAGCCTATTTTTCACGAGTGATAATTTCTTTCTTGTAGTTATACCACAGCATGCAGGACGATGGTTATACATTTGTTGCAATTACTCAGCAGAACAGGTGTTGTAAGGCTAGGATACTGATCTCAGATTGTTCGCCAAAATAGTACAGAAAGTAACGGAAGAAACTTAAATGATACGTATACTATCAGCAAAAACATTTTTAAAAAACATTATTTTTATTTGTTATTTTTACAGACATAGATATCACTATAATGTTTGTAAAATACATCCAAGATTGTTAACAAAGAATCGTTTATAAACAATTAGAGAAAAAAACATGAATTGCAATTTTTGAAAAATGTACTTGAAAATATATATTAAAAGACATTCAACGTGATCTGGTTATTTTAATACAGGTTAAGATCAAAATTCATCTTAGACAGAAGCTATTTCATGAGATTTCACAAGCGGAAAACAAAAAATGTATAATGCTTATTAAAACGCGGACATAACTTAGAGTCGATAGTATCATTTGGAGCGAGACGACTAGGGTGGGACGAAATTCAACTCTTATCGAAAATCGGTACGGCGAAGTGTTTTAATGGCCAAAGTGTGTCTTTTTTATATAAATTTTAGTCAACCCCTTCATTTTCCGCTTAGACGTTTTATGGAACAATTATGGAACACGTATTGCACGATACCATATTTCACGTTATTCTATGTGTAAAATACATATATTCTCCTTTTTCTTTATATATTCAGCCTTCAGCTATACGTAATGCACCTTCCGAAATTCCACTTAGTTTCAATTCTTCCCTTTAATTGGCCAAATTTCAACTTAAGGCTAAAATGTTACGTTTATATATGTATGTAGAAGTATTGATTTATTTTTAACGTAACCATAGAGTTTATTTTATTTATTTTTTTCCTGTAATACAATCTATTATCTACATTGTCAATCATTTATTATTTAGCCTAATAACCCAGAAATCAGGACGACGAGGTGACTGCACCTCGAGTTCCACTCGCTTTGAATTCCACCTTTCCGCCATGTTTATTGTTCTTGCCATTACCTTACTCGCTTACATACTCATTTACTTCCTTTATTTTCTAGATGGCATCGTCTTTTATCGATCCGAATATTTGGTTTTCTTGCTAGAAATCAAAGCAAAGCGTATGAAATCGTAGCGATTTGCCGGGCCACACACGAATTAAGAAGTTTGTGTCACCAAACCCACCATTCGCTCAACTGTTTGGGTATGGCACGGAAGCTCAATTATTTCTTCTCAGGGCAGTAGCGCTTATCGCCAGCGCAGCAATTCAAATCCTAGTTATTGATAACAATAAGATCAGGTGGGAAAATAAAAAAATCCAGCACAGTTGTACAAGGAAATAATGACATAGCCGAAAAATCTGTTACAGAGGTTTCATTCGGTGGAAGAAAAGACCAAACCCTAACACAAGTTAAATATAAAATCTTGGTATCTACGAAAAATCGATGAAAAATACTTAACAATAGTGGAAGAACCACTTTCAACATAGTTGGTCCATGTGCTGAAGTCTGGTAGTGGAGAGGACATCATCGCGTATGTGTACGAAATTCTGGGCGAAAAGGGAACTGATCTGTCAACAGTGGTACCATTTGGATGTGAAGTACACCAATCAACACAATATAATTTAAATGGGCCCTAAATTGTTTGGAAACATACTAAATCGTGAACTTCAAATGACCGTTTCCTTGTTCCAAGAAAATGAACTACGGTTTCTTCACTTAATAAGCCATGTCGAGGGGGATCATCGGGTCCAAAAGCACTTTCGGGACTTATCCGAATATAGGTCGACAAGTGCAGACAATTGCCGTTGGGAAATTACCAGCCAATAAATCTTGGCTGGTTGGATAAATTCGCAAACGTTGAATACCTCAGTGATTACAGACAATATTTACTAGAAGTGTGCAGAATAGAGCCATTTACTCTCAGGTAAAGGTGACGTTTGCGTGTAACGAGTTGTGTCTGATACATATGTGGTAGAATAGTACTAGGTGTACGCAATATATCAGGGACGTTTTACGTACAAAGCTCAAAAGGTTTAGGAGATACAGACACCAGAACATCACATGGAGGTACATGTTATAGTCGTAATACATAGTCCAAAACATAAGAGAGGTCATATTATTATTATTTCCTCTACACTAGATCATGTTCGTCTTTCCAGCATTTCGTCTTTCCAGCATGAAAGACAAGATAAAATTGTTTGTTTTGGAAATCCGAATTGCTTTTGTTATTGCGTATGGGAAGGCGTTGTACCTGTAAATACATTTTGAGTTTTCGGTATTTTGGTGCTAAAATTGAGCATTTTTCCACAAACTTTGGTCGATTATTAGAAGTTTCATTTCTTCGCTATCAGATAGGAGGATTTTTAAACGTGTAACTAATTACAGTAATTTTATAAGATATAAAAAGAACATATCCGCTTTCTTCATATCTGGTATGTGGTCATGTACCTTCTTGAACAGACCCTCTTGTACAATTGAACAAAGCGATTATTTAATTGGCAATGCTATTTCTGTGGCAATGCTAAAAAAGTAGATACAAATATTAGCAGATGTAAATTGCAATAAAAGGTTTAGCTATAAAAGTTTTCCCAGAATTGAAATGTTGTTAAACAAATTCAAAATGGGAGAGAAGTTCTAACAACAACTTGTGCGCTATATACAATTATTAACATGTACCTGCTTCTTTAAACCCAATTCTTGAAACGGAAAAATACTAACTAAAACTAGGTTATATCTACATTTTGAATTTGAGTATTCTTAGGTGCATTCTGAAGTGCAATGTAAAATTAACTTGGAAAAACTTTGGATGAAAACTAGGGAAAACATTGGATGAAAACTAGTATACCTAATGTTGTTTCTTTAATGTAGAAATTCTAAAAGTTTAACTGGATCATATTAGTCTCCAACTTAGATAGTGAAAGTATTCAAAATCCAATATACAGCTATCTAAACCATGAAAAAAAACTAAAAAATACCGATTCACTTTGGATTTATTTCACATTGTATTTGCTACCAATGACGTAAATTTCAAAACTCAATGCATCCTCTGCCTTGTAGTTGATCCAAATGTCGATGGTTGAGGTAACTTCAAAATGATGGCGGTTTTCATAACACCAAATATTTTTCACCACTCTACACAAACGTTTTAGTATCCCCACCACTTATCAGGAACTTAATTTGAAACTATGTGACTGCAGAAACTAAAGCTTCACCAACAAAATGTTCACTGTCAGCTTGCTTCTTATAAATTTCACCAAAACAAAATCATCAATACCACAATTGCTCGTTTCACATTTCTCCATTTCCTCTAAACATTTCTTCCTGAACTAGGGATATTTCTAACTTCCCTCAAGGCTTTGAAGTCTTCATCACCAGTGATATCATGCAAACTAATATAGAAAGAAGATCATCTGTGTCACTTTGCACTAATCCTATTTTCTTGCCTATTTCTGATTTTCTTTTGCGAGAGTTTCCTTTTCGGGGGTCCTTGTAATCATTGTTTTCTTTCCAGTTTCTTAATCTCGCTCCTCTCTTTCGTAGTGCCACTTTCTTAGTACTTGCACTGGTGAAGTGCTGGATGCTGCAGTTGCAATATAATTCGCAGGAAGGTCTGTTAAAGAATGTGACTGACATGATACTACATTTGTATATATCTCTGTAGTGGTTGAATGTTCACCTTTTATTCATTGGGGTTCTCCGAATGGATGTTCAGCAAGAATTGATGCTGAATTACTTGTTTCAGATCGATTGCTAGCAGGTTGTTCTTCTGTACAAGATCGAAAAATAACGAAGGAACAAATAAAAACATCATCTGTGAAAATACCACTGTAAAATGGGAACAGTTGAGTTGATTTAAATCCACAGGCAATTTCATTGAGCTCCTACTGACTTGGGTATTTCTTCCTCTTAGCAACGGCAAACTGCGAACTAATTTTCTTACAGATATTTTGCTTAAACATTAGTTCATCTTTGCACATGTATTCAGATACTCTGCAAGTTCTTTCTCCTCACTCTCTGAAAACACAATCTCTCTATAGTATCTAAAACTATATGAAAGAGGTTTCGACGAACAGAATTTGTACATTGTCACGTGTTTATGAAGAGCAACTAACTTTACTCTAAGGACCCTGCTCGCTTCACGATTTTTTTGGCGATGCAGTTATGGCAGGAACAGCTCCATTCAGAGATTCAGGATCACTAGGATCGCTTTTTCTACTAGTTGTCGTTACACCTTCTCGATATTCTACCTGAAACACACGTAACCAAATCAAATATACACAAACTACTTAAAGCTGTATTTAGTAAATTTCTAACCTAACCTAACGTATATAAAACATATTAATTGTTCTAGCTACTTACGTCGTGTCCTTTTGAACAGTTTTATTTATCAGAAATAATGTAAGAAAAAGGTTAATAGTCACAGCAAGAAACGAACCTTATCACTAGGTAGTACTTTCGAGGTACATCATCTTCATCGTCAGAATACGCACGCTTCAAAAATGATTTAAATTATAAAAAGAATTTTAAAAATGTGCGAATCAAAATTCTTCTTGTCGCCAGAAGTAAACGTGTTAATGGTAATTAACTTGACATTGTTCACTATTGTTTACTGTATTTTTCATTTTCATTATCTTCCAGACGGCGAAAATAAGTAGCAAAAACATTGCTCCAAATGTTATTTATGTCACCCTTATCTGAATTAAGAGCCGGTTTCTCCTTATGAATGTAATAAGCTTCTTAATTTCCGGTTAGTTGCTGTTTTTCCTTTATCGGTCAACCATTAATTAACAATGTTGTGGTTATTTGCTTTGAGATGTGATGCCACTCCAGGTAACTGTTGTAAGCTACGAGATTTGGACGTGCGAATGTGCTCAGCGATTCTGGTGAAAATATAGTTTTTGGTTGCACCTATATATATTTGGGACATTGAATTTAGCCCTATAGACGTCAATAGTTTGATGGGGATCAGTAAAAAATGATTTAAAATTAGTAATATATTTTTCTATAGGTTAAGGGTAACTTCGGAGATTTTTATGTTATACTTTTGCAATGCCTTGTTAATTTTTGCCGAAATATGTGGAACCAGAAAGACACCAATCCATATGTCTTCTTCGGCATTTCTTGTTGGCCGTTGGTGAGTGCCGTCGATCTCTCGTTGTACTTGTTTGTGCCAATTCAGTAGTAAAGACTTTTGATAGCCATTTTGTTGTCCAATTTTAATTAAATATTGAATTTCGTGGTTGAGGTCACCAGGAAGATCAGAAAGTGGACGAGGCCTCTTAAATAAGTTTTTTTTTTTAATATTCGGTTTCTGATCTTCCATGAATGATATGGATTAAAATGAATATACTTGGTACCAGCAGAAGTTTGACGATATACTGAAGTACAACAACACTTATCGCAATATAATAATAAGTGTTATTTATCGTTCAAAGGTACACAATGCATTAATATTCACAGGTAGAAGAGAGTCACAATTACTAAAAGAGTGCTCCATTAGCCTAAATATTACACAGAAGATAAAAATAGAAATATAGCTGTACTCACCCATGGTTCTATCCAAAGTTTGAACAAATAAATATCACAAGTTGCGAAAACCGATGGGCACAAAACTAAAAGCTAACTGCAAAAAATACTCGTTTTGAGGATAAAAAGATAAAAACGAACACTACTCGGCACAACAATCAGTAGAAACCTGCCAATCACGTTTGTAGTCCCCTTTCCCACTTCCTCTTTCAAACGAATTTTAATCAGTGCAACTAGATTGATCTGAATTTCAGCAAAGTATAGTTTTCCAAAGGTACGTTGTTTCAAGGATACAACGCCTTCCCCTAGAGAAGTTACCAATTACTAAAATAAATATGCAGATCAGAAAAAAGTAAGTGCCTTACAGAAATAATCTGCTCACAGTGAGCACACCAGACAATCGTATTCATGTCCCTTTAAAACATTTGGCGTCCACAATTCAGTCAAAGAAGCAATTGCAAGGAATGATCCAAACTTCAAGTTCTTCGTTCAACTATTTAGCATTATAGAAAGCGAATAGAACTATATAGCGAAAACGAGAGAAATGAACTGGTAAATTCTTAAAAACTAAAATACTATGAACCTGTCAAGATGATAACTTTTCACATCACTTCCTGTTATTGCTGTATCAGTGATGAAAAACAAAGACTTTCTATCGACGGATTAAGTGAACCTCCAGATGGTGAATCATGCCACTGCATGTACCAGGTATCAGCCGCTCGATCAATTCAAAGAATTCTTGCACATTGTGACGAAGGACTGTCGCCTTTGTTTGCAGACTACTAATCAAATAACAGGAGGACATTCTTCCTATCCCCTGGAATGCTTTTCCTCATGACGACCGAATAGAAAGTCTTACGATATTGCTTTTTCATGTTCACTGTTGTACCAGCAAATGCGATTAAGATTATATTAGCCAAGTCGGCTGGTTTAACTCCAGGGAGAATATCGTTTAGTTCCACCACCTAAACATAGATGGGGCAAGGATTTCACCGTCTATGGACACAACCTGCATTATCATATAAGAGTGGGATGTTGCAGTCACCTATTCCAGTGTACTTCTGACCTTCACTAGTCTTTTCTCCTTTCTACATCCGGTACAAATTAAATTCCTTCTCTATAGCACTTCTATCTTTATTGAAGGCATTAACAGCTGGAATGTTATTAGAAATCACAAGATCACGTACCGAAATTAGATTTTAAAATGTACTCACATGTGACATTCTAGTGGCTGCATCTCCTAAACCCTTGGACAGTTGCACCTAAAGGTGCCCTGGCATATTGAAGAGGCTTAGTACTACTCTATCACATATGTCTGGGGCAGCAACTCGATTTACCCAAACGTGATTCAGGATAATGTTCTACAAACTTGGAAACAAGGAACCGTTCCATTGGTACAGTCATGTTGATTCACCACACACGTAACATTCTTCGTTTGTGCAATCATGAGATTTCGTGAGGGATTCCTGTGATCGGTACAGTATTACTCCTTTAGGTGCTGTAATTCCAGTAATTGGTCCAAAAACTTGCAGTTTGTAAAATTGGCAGGCACATGCACCCACACAAACACGTAAGTTTTTGCGGCACTGGCAGCAGTTCGTAGCACGGAGTCACGTCTTCACGCAAGGAAAAATGTAAGTAGATGACGCACGAAACATTTCTTTACTCAGGTGAATCTCTATTTCAGAGCGTGTTTTCGAAGGAACGCCATATATAAATACCCATATTGCTGTATTTGTAATATATTATTTAATTATACGTTGTATGTTCAAAGAAATAAAAACTCTGACCACGCAAGAATCAGCAAATGTTTGAAAGTAGGTTAAAATATCAACTCTGGAATAACTGCTGGAAATAAGTTTGTATATAATTGTTTCCATTCACAGAACATCTCTAATTGTCCTCATTCCAACATCTTTACCTGCTCGTCACAGTGAGTATGCATTGAAAATGAAACATTTGAAAAAGTTTGAATCTGGCCAGGATTTGAACCCTGTTCTGCATATAAAAGTGCATTGCGCTAAAAACTTTCCTACTGCGTCAGTTCATCTTTCACCTAAACTATTAGCTAGTTAAAATCGTTGCATGTAATTGAATACACAAGACACCAATGATCGTATTCCCCTATAAAGAGACGTTCCTTATGTGATTGTCACAATGACATTCGATATTTCCTTCTTTAACTAAAACAAGTTATATACACTTTCTTCATGAGGAAAACATAACAAAACGTTCTTCAAGTTAAGACTGCCTCATCATTTCTAGCGGTGATCTCGATTTTCATTACTACTGTTTCTCACCTTAACTTCTCATCTGCAAAGAAAAAAGGAAAGCAGGCATTATTTTCGCATCCTTTGAATTGGTACAACAAGTGTAGAAATAGAAAGTTCTATTTTTATCTTCTGTAACTACTAGTTTATTTTCTTATGATTGTATGAGAACTTTATGTTAGTTTGGCAAAGCACGAAACTCGTATGGCAGAGACATGGATTCCAATCACGTTTGAAATTATTATTTCTCCTTAATTGGAATATATGGTTTACGCAACTGGCATTATATTTCTGTTATTCCCTTATTATTAATAATATTATTATTCGAGAGTCGAGACTTGGTTACACATTTTATATTATATGAAGTTTCTGGTTATCCAATTTCTTTTTTTCTGATATGGAAGGCATATGAAATGGTGCATTGCTTAAAACATTAATATTTCTGTAGGGTAGAAGAAGTGAGAGTAATACATAAGCAATTGGAGAAAAGGTACCCAGATTTTGATCTGTAGTATTTTTGACCTACAGTAAAGATATGCCTTGCGTATTTATTAATTTGTTCATTACACACTATGTGTTCAGAGAAACAAAAGCGCTGACCACGCATGAATCAGAAAATGCTTGATAGTAGGTGGAAATATCAACTCTAGAATATCTGCCGGAAATAAGTTTGTAAATCATTACTTCCGTTGACAGAACGTCTCCAATTATAACCTTTCAACATTTTTTTCTTTATGGATAGACAAGGATATCACACTGAAAATGCATTTACATTGACAGTGAAAGATTTGGAAGTACGAAGTAGCTAGCCAAGATATGAACCCAGATCCACAGAAACGTTTAAGGAGCTAAACACTTTCATACAACGTCAGTCGAACTTCAACGCAAACTAATTGGTAGTCAAAGTGTTTTCATCGAAGATCGTACACAAGATATTAATGCTCGTATAAAGAGACGTTGCTTATGTGAATTATAATACGACTTACTAGTGCTTTGCTTGTTTTACTCAAAAACAAGTTATGTAGACATCTTTCAATGAGGAAAATATCATGAAACGTTCTTCAAGTTGAGGCTATGCCAGTTTTCTCAACAACGGAACCGATTTTCAATACTATTTGTGCTCACCGTAACTTCTAATTTCCAAAGAAGAAAAAAGCAGAAGTAATTTTTGCACTCTTTGAATTCTACCAAACACGTGCAGAAGTAGTAAGTTCAACATTTTCCGTATATAGCTCCTAGCTTATTTTATTATCTGAGTGTCAGGATAGTTTTTCAAAGAGTAGAATCATGAAACTCCACTCCAGCGACATAGATCTGAGATCCATTGTGGCAGTT
Organism: Thermobia domestica; assembly: GCF_964235325.1. Classification (NCBI taxonomy): domain Eukaryota; kingdom Metazoa; phylum Arthropoda; class Insecta; order Zygentoma; family Lepismatidae; genus Thermobia; species Thermobia domestica. The sequence goes on from NC_137460.1 coordinate 128,065,567, forward strand.
AATAATTTTCTTTATTGGAAGGTATTATTTAGGAAATTAATATTGAAATTAACTTATTTGTTTATTACTATTATTATTATTATTATTTATTATTATTATTATTATTATTATTATTATTATTATTATTATTATTATTATTATTATTATTATTATTACGAAATTAAAGGAAAGAAAGAGTGAGATATTCAAAGCTATTCATTGGAACATAAAATATATATGTCAAACGATTTTAGGTTTACGCATCATTTTATGTCAACTAGAAATAGAGTAATATTTTGTTAGCTGATAACACCAACGAATTTCGTTTCTCTCTTCTACTGGCTAGAAAGGCACGGTAACATATAAAATAGGATCATCATCGTGGCTAGAGGTTTACATTCGAACACTATTTGTAATTCGTGCACAGGTAAGAACATTTCCAGAATTTGTAGTAATCCTCAAAACATTTTTGATTCATCACACTTTTAGCCCATGCTAACATCGGTATGAATTCATCAATTGTTCGCTAAACACGTCTTTTCTCAGACAGTACGAATGAATGTTGATATGGATGACGTAATTTTGTGTTGTTGGCATTTTGCCTGCCACTGAATTTGTTTTACTCTGAGACCCAGATACATTGAAAGTCTTCCATGTTAGTATATTTCTTAAATATCAATATTGCAAATGATAAAAGTATCCTTAATTTCCACGGTAGTTATGGAACACGCGACCGCACAATTATGACACTAACGGTTAAGCCACCAGTCGAACACATCACTCTTCCAGAAGAAGGAGAAAACTGGATGTGCAGTGAAATCAGTAAATTGCACACTTACGACTACAAGGTGATAATGATGAAAGTTTGTGAATTCAGTCATGATAAAATATTAGCGTTATGTTGAAAGAATAGTCCAGAGAATTCAACTTTAAATTCAAAAACAAAATGACAAACGAACACGCAACTACATGAAGGAGAAACTGATATTCAGAGGGATCGAACCCTTGAAAGGCACAGTAGTTTGTCTTGAGTGGAGGGAGGGCACCGGATGCCCAAGAAATACAGCGCAAAATTTGTGGCGGAAAAGAAAAGAAGATGGAAAAAATAATAAAAGTGCTGATAGTCAGGAAAAAGCAGGGTTTATTTTTTAGAGTTTCACTGAACCAACCATCGTGGCGATTCGTCGTTTTTCTACGAACTCAATCGTTATGTAGAGAGCAGCGTCGTAAAGTCTTGATCAGTGCCCTGATTTTTCTAGACACGGCACTTTATAGGCATTCATCTTGACTAGAATCTCGTGTTTCAAAGCACTAGATTAGTTTCTTTTTTATTATTTTTATAGTCTTTCTTATAGTTTTTCCGGTTACTCTTTATGGAAAGCGATAATCGCACAAGAACAATGAGTACAGTAATTATTTGTAGAAAAACCGTTTTTCCTTGATTCCTTCCTGCGTTCTTCCCTCTCCTGAAGTAAAACAATACAATTTGTGGTTAATGCAATCCTTGGTCTTCCATCTTATACGTGTTGTCAAATCTGTAAACCCAAAGTGCATACAAAGCATTATTAATACACCAGACGCCTCAGCCTCTTAGCTATTCATGACATAACTATTGTATGGATGAGAATAAATCTTTTATATCCAGAAATTACAATTGTTCATGTTTTACCAAAATACATTACTTTTCCGACAACCAGATACCTGATGTGTTGTTAACATACGAAGTTCATTGATCTCGTCACTTATTCACTTCCTTTCGTATGATCTCCAAATTTTAGACTACTTCCTATAGAAAGATGAAATGTAGTACAGTCTTGGTATTGCGTGCAAATAAACACATTAAAAGGAACAGCTTGATATTTCACTCTCCCAGTCCCTTAGAATGCAGTGTTTGATTTCTTCAGCAAAATTACTTGAAATCCAATCAGAAACATTATAAAATATAAAATATTTAGCCAATATGAACTTCACAATAATAATAACAATAATAATAAAAGAAGAAAGGAAGTAATAAGAGAATTATGACACCAACTACGTAAAATATGAAACCAAATCTCTACGGTTGCTTATCAATCTGTCGCAAAATCTTAATACAAATATAAGAAAATTAAATAATACTTAAGTAAGATAAAGTAAAACACTACTTCCACACCTTTTTCTATAATTTAAAACATTCTAAAATAGTGTCTACCGTTTTTTCTTCTTTGAAAATTAGAAGTTAAAGTGAGCAACAATAGTAATGTAAATCGGGATTACAGTAGAAAACGATTACGTAGCTTCTCAACTTGAAGAGCGTTTCGTGTCATTTTCCTCACTAAGAAATGAATATATAACTTATGTTTGAGTTAAACAAGAAAATGTTGTGTAAGTAATTGTGAGACTTACAAAAGACACATCACCTTATACCAACATTAGTATCTTTTGTACTTTCATGATACTTTAACAAAGTTATAGTTCGGCGAGAAATTAAAATGACGTGGTAGGTAAGTAGTTAGTTCATTGAACTAATATTTGGCAGACCTCATTCAAATTCTTCCAGGTTCAAACTTTTTTCAAATGTTTGAATTTTAATTTCATTGCATCCCATTGTGACAAGCAAGACCTTCTGACCCTACAAAGAAGTACATGTGAGAAAGAGGGCAATTGAATAAGGTCTGTAGATGGAGACAATGATTTAAAATATTATTTTCAGAAGTTATTCTAGATTTGATAGTATCATTTTCTGAATAAAGCTGCTGGTATTATTTTCAAAACAAAATTGGCGTCACAGTGGATCGTCGCTGCGGGCACATTTATTTTTTGCCGAGAGTTCGCTAGTACCCCATCGCCGGTCCATCTACGTTTTCGTCATGGGGAAATTTGAGTTTCAAGTTTTTACATTATAAGTTTTCTTTTTCTAAATTTCACAAAATAAAAAAAACATAAAAAAACGTAATAAACACGAAATTTGTATAGAAATTACATTTGAATACGCGTGCCACACATCACGTCTTCGCGGGTCAACCTATAGAGCTCTATATTCCCACAATATCGAATAGACTTGATAAAATGGTCAAGTCGACAATCTGCTATGTATATTAGTGGTTCCTGAAAGAATATGATAATAAAGAAATACCCGAAGATATACAGTATATTTCAACTGTAGCTTCACATAACAATAGCCTCGATGCTCAAACAAGACGTTAAATTTCCTCATACCTAAATGCTGCATAACTTCCACTGATATTACTTCTATCACTGATGTTCAACAACTTACTTAGACAATTTAAATTTCATTTATCTTGAGTATTGTTTCTACATAACATTTTTATATTTTATGACCGAAACAATTGTTTTACTTTCAAATCGTGGAAGTGTGCAATTTGCTGTAGACACTTCACTCCAAGCTTTTCCTCTTTAATTAACAGCGATGTCCTAGAGTTTTTTCATAAATGTTGGCTTCACATCACTGTAATGTATTTTCTGAACAACTGATGAAAACATAAGACATATCTTTAGTACAGGTCAATGATACGAGATGATCAAAAACTAAAGTCATTTTTGTTTTCAATAACTACTTATATGTTTCTATTACTCATTCGTTTACTACTACTACTGTTGTAAGCAATTTGCCACTTCAGATACTTTTCACGTCAGCAAAACGACTTGAAATTGAATAATCATATAATATAAATATATAGCAAGTCTCGACTTTCTCATAGTACCATTACTACTACTACTACTACTATTATTATTATTTTTGTGATTATTATTAATAATAATAATAATAATAATAATAATAATAACAATAAAGGAATAACACAATAAGAATATCGGTTACGTAAACAGTACCTCCTAATTAAGAAATAAAAATGATTGCCACGACAGAATTTGAAGCCCTGTCTCTGTCATACGAGTCTCATGCTCTGCCAATCTACAACAAACTTCTCATACAAAGATGAGTTAATAAATTAGTATTTATGGGAGATAGAAAGAGAACTTTCAATTTCCACGAGTGTTGATGCAATTCAAAGGATGCGAAAATAATGTCTACCGTCTTTTCTTTTTTGGAAATGAGAAGGTAAGTTGAGCAACAATAATAATGTAAATCGGGACCATTCCTTAAAAAGGATGAGATAGCCTCAACTTGAAGAACGTTTTGTTATTTTTTTTTCTTATTGAAGAATGTCTATATAACTTATTTTTGAGTTAAAGAAGGAAACCTCGAGTAAGTCATTGCGATACTGAGATAGGCAGTTTTTCCTTACGCGATAAGTAGTATCCTGTGTATAGTCTTACATGCGTCGATTTTAATAAGCTAATAGTTTAGGAGGAAGGTGAAGTGACACGGTTGGTAAGTGGTTAGTTCATTGTACTTCTATTCTGTGGACACGGGTTCAAATCCAGGCCAGGTTCAAACTTTTCAAATGTTTCATTATCAATACATTCTCAGTGTTACGAGCAACATCTCCTGTAAAGAAAGCAAGTGATGTTGCAATGAGGAGGATAAGAGAAGTTCTGTCAATGGAAACAATGTTACATGTTGTTGTTTTGACAATTCGATTGAAAAAGAAAAAATCATCTTAGAATCGAGAACAGCTTCGCTAGTCACATACTTTACATTTTTACCTGTATAAATACCTGGATCTGGGTTACCAACTGGTGTCAGTGGAGAGAAAAGTTTTATGTAAGTTGCGTTGCATCTGTCCATGCGTTCTCTAAGTGCAAATTATCTGGAAATCAATTCATGGAATTAGAGCCATTATTGGAGAGATATATTAGATAGTGACAGTAAATACCTCGTCATTGTGTATTCGCGGGTCTTGTGTGCCACGTAGCAAAGGTATTCGTGCTCTTAAAGGCCGCGACATTTATGAAATTTGGGACGAGTATCCCATTTCTATTCACGGAACCCAAGCAGATTGTATTCTTTGTGTTTCCTGAGAGTTTCCATTTCCTGATAGAAAATGACACGGACGATTACTACGACATGGAGAAATGGATGAACTTGTCCAAAACAGAACCTCCACTCACAAGGATGCTCTCCGACGCCGATATTAAACTAAATATCAAGGTAACTGCAATTCTCCGAGTAGAAATAATTGAGTTACTTTGCATACCCAAAAAGTGGAGCAAATGGTGGGATTTGGAAGCTCAAATTTCTCAAGCTGTAGGTATTTGTCAAGTCGAGAGGGATTCATACTGTCTGCCTTGCTTTCTAGCAAGAAAATGCCAACTTTCGGATGAGAGAAAAACACTTTGGAATGTAGTAAAGTATAACAAGTAAGTGAGGACGCAGACAAGTAATGCATTGCAGAAAATTAAACACGGAGGGCGGACGGACTCGAACTGTAGATAGTTGCTCAGTGGGTGCAACTCGAACTGTAGATACTTGCTCATATTGAGTTCTGGGTTAGTTGAGCAAGGATTAAAGGATGAAGATTGTTGAGAAATAAAGAAAATTACATCTAAAATTAAATGAATAAATAAACTTTACTCATAGGCTAAACAACAACAAACCCATTTTATTATGTACAAAATAAAAAAAAACGTAACATTCTCCCCCTTAAGCTTTAAAATTTAACCAATTTAAGCCATGAGCAGCAGATACCTATTGCTTTGGGTAACTAAATTGTGCATATTTGAAGCTGCCTTTAAAGTTGAATGCCAACGAAGATCTGAAAATGTATGCATTTTACACAGAGGAAAACGTGAAATATGGTACCATGTAGTGCGTGATGCTTATATTTTCCATAAACGCATGATGCGGCACATGAAATCGTTCACAAAATTTCATAAAGGAAAGTCTGACACACTTTGCCCATTAAAATACACCCCTGTAACCGCTTCCAAGAACAGATTTTCGAAAACTTGAGGGTTGGCCTACCCTAATGAGGAGTATTGGGAGTAAATAGATTGGGAAGCAACCACGTACTCTAATTCAGTCCAAATTAGGTTATTCTTCTATATTTCCTCATGTGCTTTTTGTTTTGTTGTGAATCAAATTCAAAATGTAAATTTCCTACATATTCGACAGCTATCGGTGTCTTTACAAAATTTTTGTCCATAGCATACATGCTGAAAAGAGTGAACCGCAATTATCTTATTGTTGGAAGCAAGAAGTTAGTTATTGGCGATGGCGAAAATAGTTTAATTTTAGCACATGCCGAGTTATTAAAAAAAGAAGATGACTAAAAATGGAGTGAACTAATTAAAGATAAGTTGGATATGAAGCATATTTTTGTTTGTTTAGACAAATGTATTTAAAGATGGTACATGGCATATGTTCTAAATGTTAATTCAAGGTCTGTGATTATAATAATAAGAGAACAATAAAAAAAAGGTTTAAACTGGCGCAGCCGGTAGAATTAGTATTATACTATAACCATGTATATGAAACCATTATATGTAAAGTTAAATTGTGACGAGCACTTGGTAGAATTTTTGGTAGATACAGGAGCTGCGGTATCTGCAATAGGACATACTTCATCTGTATTAAAAGGAAAACCAATAGAACCATTTTAAGGACAGCTAAATAATGCGGATTGTTCACCTATTAAAACTGTAGGTAAATCTACGGTTAAAGTTCAATATTTAAAATATGTTGGAGAATTGCCCATAATGGTAGTACAAAATGATATGTTTCAACCCATATTAGGCAGAAGTTGGTTAGATGCAATGTATCCTCAATGGAGGATTCAATTATCGAATATGTTAAATAAATCGAAAGATATGAAGCAGGTTGAAATGAATAAGGATACGTCGGTGATTACATTACAGAATCAATTATTAGTAGAATTTAATGACGTATTTAATATTTCAATTAACTCTAGAAAGGTAAACTACGTAAATTTTACGTGTACGAGTTGGAAACACTGATGTGACGTAGCAGGAACTGTGTGTAGAAATACAAAACTCTAGATATGCTTTCGAGAGTTTGTTGGCTTGAAGTTCCGATGGTAATTACTTCGGTAGGTGTTATGTTGTCTGTGCCAAACGATTGAGTGTAGAACCTTATACGTAAATTTGGCGTATGTTTACCTTTTAACGTAAAATCTTACACGTAAGTTTAGCGTGTGTTTACCTTTAGCGTTAGATTTCTTGCACGCATTTTTTACGTATGTTTACCATCAATGGATCGTTGTCATTCGTAAATATTTAATTATTACTACAAAAATGGACGAGTGTGGTTTAATAAGTAGCGAGGAAGCTATTTCACGGATATTAGAGGAACCTCAGATTCAGAAATGGAGGAAAATAACACTGAATTTGATGTGACATCAGAAGAAGAAGCAGATGACTCCGACAAAGATCCGGATTACTACCCCAGTGAAAATGATATTGAACAACATTTTGTGTCAGGAATTCGAACTGTTGAATGTGTCAAATCTAACCAAAGAAGCGGAAAGTTTCCACATGTAGTAAAAACGAAAATAGCAGTCTCGCCACGCATTCAAGAGAGGGATCTGGATAAAATCAGACACAGAGGGCAGTATGGGAGAGATCAGAAGGCAAATGAACTTCCATTTGACGAAAGACAAGTGAAAATTAGTGGTGTTAGTGAATTGTTAGGAAAGAATGGTCCCTGAAACACAAATCAAATAACAGATTCACGTGGGAAGATCCCAAGAAGGAACACTGCTATAACTTCAATAAGCCAGTATGTGGTGAAGATCTGATCAAAATGTGTTATAACTGTGTGTGATTTGCGAACCAATCTGACATATAATGTGAAAGAACTATTCAATATGAATTCAATATTTTTTAGTAACAAAATAATCAGTGATATATCTAGACTTTCTCAGAGGTTTTTTCTTAAGTGTTAATAATGTTTATTTTGCTTTTTTATGTACTTCTAAAAGATTTAGGATAATAGCAGCGCCGTAACTATAATTTTTTTTGGGGGGGGGCAGGGTACAAAAATTAATATGTGTATTTGGGCCCCCTAGAAAAAGTTGTTTTTCTAATTCTTGTGCACCCTCTCTTTCCACTTTCTCTTCTCTTTATGGGCCCCCGGAGCCTGTGGGCCTTCCCACACGGCAAGATCTGCGGGGCCGTTACTTACGCCACTGGGCCCGTTCCATACATGACAAATTAATTAAGGGCACAATATTGACAAATTTCAAAGCCATACGAATAAATATTATTTCTTGGGCCCCTAATTGTAAGTATTTTTTACTGAAATGTGCTCACGACTCATTTTTGTTTTATTTACCTTTTGTGTGCTGTTTTGTTTATGTAATGTAGCAAACCTGTTTCATGCTTCATTTATAATTTCATGTTCGTACCGTATATGAAGTTAGCAAATTTTGTCTTAAAATGGGGCTTCTCAAACCGCGGGGAGCTTCCCTAGGTTGCAGTTGTCACCCCTGCCCCCACAAATTACGGCCCTGGATAATAGTTGTGCTGTAATACTATCTAAACAATGAAACTTCAATTTTGGAACCTTGAGCAAACCAACAATAAGAGTTTCTATATGAAACGTATATTCTTTAAGAGAACCAGTTAAATCAGAACTGGATAAATTGTGTAAAGCAGGAGTAATAAAGAAGGTAGAACAATCTGATTGGGCTACTCCAATGGTAATCGTTAAAAAGAGGAATGGTACGGTTAGACTTTGCTTAGATTTTAAACGTACACTTGAGAAAGTTAGCTATCCGCTTCCTAAAATATAGAATTTACTTAATAGGTTAGCCTATGCCAATTGTTTTGTATTATTGGATTTAAAGCAGGCTTACCTACAGCTAGACGTAGAAGAAAATTCCCAAAAATACTTAGTATTTAACACGCCATGGGGATTATATCAGCAGCATAGGCTACCTTTTGGTCTTAATTGTTCTGCGCAGATTTTTCAGAAATTTATGGATACAGTAGTACAAAATATGGAAGGAGTAGCTTGTTACTTGGATGATATTCTTATTTGAGGAGTTAACGTACAAGAGTGTTACCAGAGGACAGTGCAAGTACTAAATAAGTTTCAAAGTCTAAATATACAGGTGAACAAGGATAAGAGTATATTTTTTGTAGATTCTTTAACATACTTAGAATACGATATTTCAAAACAAGGAATATTGCCTGCAAAGGATAAATTACAACCGATATTAGACACACCGTCTCCTGTAAATGTAACCCAGTTACAGTCTTTTTTGGGTATGTTAAACTTTTACCACAGACATCTACCATCCTTGTCATCACACATTCCTGAATTATATAGATTGTTAAAAGAAGGTGTACAATGGGAATGGACTAGTAAACAGGAGGAGGAATTTCGCTTAGCCAAAAGCATGTTACAAAAGGCAAGACTTTTACATCATTTTGATGAGAATGCCAAAGTAGTTCTAATGACAGATGCTTCGTCAGCTGGAGTCGGTGCTGTGTTATACAATGAAATAGGTGGACAATTAAAAACTGTAGCTTGTGCATCTGCTACCTTATCCGACGCTGAAAGGAAGTATTCACAATTTGAGAAAGAAGCTTTCGCAGTAATTTTTGGTGTACGTAAGTTTCATAAGTTTTTATTTGGTAGGAGTTTCTAAATTCTAACAGATTCTCAACCGGTTAAATGGATTTTTGGTTTGAAAGCTCCTCCTGATGGTGCTTCTCCGCGTATGCAAAGGTGGTTTCTTTTGTTAGAAAATTATGACTATGATATTATTTATAGTAAAACAGTGAAAGTTGCAGATTATTTATCTAGATTTCCGTTAGATGTACCAACCGAAGAAGAATTAATAGCTCCAGATTATATCAGCGAGATCTCTACAAACATATTAAATAAGGAAGAAATAGAAGAAGAATTACAAAAGGATTCTATGTTTATGCAAGTGAAAGATTGGATGTTGAATGGTTGGCCTAAACGATTACCACCTTGTCTAGAGTATAAAGAATACAGGGAATTATTTCGCAGAAGATTTCAATTAGAGCTACAAGATAATTACTTGTTTTGGAAAGGTAGATTAGTACTTCTTCCAAGAAGATTGAGGAATATTTATAAAGAAAGATTACACAGAGAGCATATAGGTAGTTTTGCTACTATAACAATGGCCAAGGAGGAAGTATGGTGGCCCGATATGAATACAGATTTATATGGATATTTGCAAGACTGTGAAGTTTGTGCAACTATAGCTAATAACCCACCTAGGGTTAATTTTTGCTCATGGCCCACAACAGACAAACCTTTTGAAAGAATACATATTGATCATTGTCAAATTTTTGGATTTCTATTTTTAATAATGGTAGATACTTTCTCACATTTGATTAGAGTATGGAAGGTAGATTCTACTAACACATTAGCAACATTGGTTTGTTTAGAAGAATTATTTGGTTTGTTTGGATTTCCTAGAACCATTGTGACATATAATGGTCCTCCTTTCAAAGGTCGAGAGTTTCAGGACTATTGCAAGAACAGAAGCATTAGATTAGTAACAACTCCACCATATTATCCAGCAAGTAATGGATGTGCCGAGAGAGTTGTACAATCTTTTAAGAAACTAATAAAAAAGAGATATATACAAAATGGATATAGGATTACTAAACAAAATGTAGTTAATTGGTTAAACGAAATCAATTATGCCCTGTTACATACTCCAACTAAAGTAACCAACTCTTCACCAGCTTCTTTAATTTTTTCGTTTAAACCTAGTACGTGGTATAATGTTTCACCGAGTATTTTTGACAGTAAAAATAAAAAGTGTGATTATTGGAGTCAACTAGAGTCAGATTTGTCTGAAGGAGAAACTGTATGGGTAAGAAATTATAAAGTCGATCTACCTAAGTTTATTAAAGGCCGTTTTATACGATTGTTAGGTAGTAACATTTTGGAAGTGTTAGTAAATGGAAATATTCGTAGATATCAAAGACGCCAAGTGAGAATTCCTAAAATGATGTTGAGTAAGAAAAATAAACCATACAAGAGCCTTCAGTTGCGACAGAAAATCAACTTAGTCAAAGGGATTACGGAGGATTTGCAGAACATACACGGCAGATTGTAAGCGACCGAAGATTACAGGATTACGAGCAAACTGGAAATAATAAAACTCTGTTATGTCCCAGGGGGAACCTATTGTTACTAATTATAGAAGGTCCCAAAGAATTAGAAGAGCTCCTGACAGATGGGGGTACGATTAATAATGAACGGGGGGAGGTGTTGTTGGAAGCAAGAAGTTAGTTATTGGCGATGGCGAAAATAGTTTAATTTTAGCACATGCCGAGTTATTAAAAAAAGAAGATGACTAAAAAAATGGAGTGAACTAATTAAAGATTGGTTGGATATGAAACATATTTTTGTTTGTTTAGACAAATGTATTTAATGATGGTACATGGCATATGTTCTAAATGTTAATTCAAGGTATGGGATTATAATAATAAGAGAACAATAAAAAAAAAATTTACACTTATATTCATGAGAAACATTCCAGCAATTAGTTAATAAATGTGCGTAGATCATCTGATCATTATAAACTTTAGAATTCATTGTTTACAGGTTTAGGTTATCCAGTGCATTCTGTCGTTATTCTGCTTTTATAAATAAATATTCACAATAATCTTCTGAAGGACTAATTTCCATGGATTAACCTTCGCTTCCCAGATGATGAGTTAATTTACCATTACTGTTACTTCGCTGACGATCAATCTAGATTCTCTTCACACTAACACTGCACATTACACACGTTTTTGATGAATTTCTAGAAAAATACCTAGCTTTTATTATATCGTATACTAACGGCTTCAAGTATTTAAATTCTAAGGACAGAGCGAGGATTGATAGCACTTTAATTTGCATCACGTGTGTTAATGTTCATTCCGTAACTCGCAGTATATAAACTTGCCAATGACAATGCACTTAAGCTTTAAAGGTGTGGTATGATAACTGTGGTCGATCTGAGGTGTCTATTTAAAGATGCATAATATTTTTATCTATCACGATCCATTTAGAAGACATTAACTTAATGTCACAACAACATAGTAGGAGGCTAATTTTTAATACCTGTCACCATCAATGGGGATGAATGCGTACAAGGAACCAAGGAAGCCACATTTTGATGCTCTGCACTGAAACTCTTCCTCCCTTTCTACGATATCAGTAAACTTTTATCTCTATAGGCTTGTACGAAAAATATTAAAGAAAGTAAGTTTTAATTACTAAAAGGTATTTTTGGATTTGTTCATGACATTAAACATATTCTTTCCATGCCAAAGTATTAAATCCCAAATTGTTACTTTTGTAAGAATTTCGTGTATCCGTTATTACATAATCAATTATAGGAAGTCAGTTTTTATACTTACTCGAACTTCGATGCTAATTGAATGAGTTCGCTTGATCTTACTTTACCAAATACTTGGATAATAATGTTATTGATTCATGGTCTTGTAGCCCAAACAAAGCTCTACGTAATGGTTTATAAGTGTTCACAGTAAGTGCAGTTTCGCTACCAAGTCAAGTGTGATTTACATAGGGCACGATCAGCTCAAACTATAAAAATGTGAAATATTTATCTTTGTGTCATTTAAAGTCATGGACAAAATTCGTTATATTATAAATATTTTCGACATAAATATCGACAACAAAAAGAATTTGGCATATCCTACAACGCCATGAAGATAACAGTACTGGTAACTCTATCCAGTTTTCAAATAACATTATCACTTGTTTTCAAACAATCTTACGTCAGCTCATTGCATATTTTTAGCATACAGCTTACACGAAAACTTGAAATTTCACTTTATTATCCAACTATCACCTTATTAATAATATCGATTTATTAAAACATAACATTATTAACAAACTAATAATGAAAGACTATAACAACTATTCAAACATTAGAAAGCTGTAAAACAAAAATGAAGCGAGTCAAGCCTAAGTTACATTGCATAAAAAGATATGTATGTTCAATACTGAGATGATCATTTGAGATATTCTTAATACATAAGAAAAGTTAGGATCGAGATTTCTGTCTCAAGTCGATGGAATGAAGATTTGAGTTTTTGTCGTTGCCTACTGACAATAGACAAAATCTTTAAGGAACTAAATTCATACATCGTAATTATGCAACCTTATATCTTCCTTGTTATCTAGCTCTATTTTTCTATTTCATTCATACATTTTACCGTTTCTAACTTTATGTCCATATTTAGGATTGACATACCTCTGTTTATTTGTCGTAGAGTTAGGTAATCTTGCAATATATACTACTGGCATAATATCGTTATTCAGTTTTATTTTGCGCAGCAAAAGAAGTTCGAAGTCTTACTCAATAATGCACAGAAAATATTATTTAGAAGTAACCAATGACTGTAAACTTACTCATTATGTAAATTAGTAAGAATCAAAAGTAGACAACATTTCATTTACTTAAAGGGTCGGCAATTCTGATTGTTTCAACTGAGGGATCTTCCAATATTTTGTAGGTGCTGATGATAGGTTTTACTTCGGTTCAGCTGTAGGACCTCGTCCTTTTCTGCATCCATATGCAAGGTTCTGCTCTTCTTTAAAGACTGGCTTCACGTTAATATATTCACATTCTGAACTTGTTCATAAAAACCTTCCACTATCTCACTCCTTGCGGCGAAATAAATAGAGTATAAATTAATAGAGTAAATAGGGTATAAATTAATAGAGTAAATACTCTAAACTCTACATTGATTTACTACATGCTCCACACGACGATGAGCGATATTTCTCTCAGTTTCTCACAGGGAGCAATCTTGGCTTTTATAAATATTAGTTTCAATATGAGAAAACATGTAGGTAATTTCTAAACGATCATATCATCATTTTTGTTAAGGGAAACATTATTTCATAATTCTCTTTTCAATTTGCAATATAATAACATGTGCAGTAAGTTTAAATTTTGTTTGTTTAATCATTTGAAGATCGAATTGTTATTTTTAAACTAAATGTTAAATTGATTTTCCTACGATTACGATTATTAAATCAAGAATGAAAAGCAATATACAAGTATATAAGTTTTGCTCTTTCAATTAAAATAAATATATCACTTATATGTTGTTAAGTAGAGTGTTGGAAAATGTCAATATATAAAATTTCGAATTATTCGCAAGTAAATACATACATATAAATCTAGTTCTTTTACTACTCTCAACGTTACTATTTTCGATCTACGAATGACACATTTAATGCATATTAGGCTCATGGATGGAGTATGTAAGTTCAGTTCTTTGTAAATGTTTGAAAATTCACACATATTTGGGAGTCATCCTGCAAACATAGCAAATATGTCTTCGACTTGGTAACCAGGGTTTTAAGTTCCACCAGAAACACCTAGAGTTCACATTATTTGTTGAAGAATACATCTCGTATTAGTACTGAAAATGAGTGGTTTTATTAAATTTTTGCTTTTGTCACATAAAATCGAACATGCATCATATTCTTGACTTTTAATGCATTATAGAATACTACCGTTCAATTATTTTGAACGTTAATAAATATTCAAAAAAGTCGTGAAATAAAGCGACTTAAGATAGTACACAATATATGTTACTTCATGTTCTTTTTTAATTGCATTGTTATAATTGGCTTATGAAAACCATATAATTCTAATGGATTTGGAATTCGAAATAGTAACAAGTTGAGCATTAATTAGTAACAACAATTGCTTTCAACTTCTTGAGTAACTTGAATTCCTTGTGCTGAGGAAAATAGGAAAGTGGAACACTACGTGATGCAGAGCGATTCATATAGAAGAATATGTAACTTGAAAAAAATCATGCGTAAATAAAATATAGAAATATATAAAAGCTGTATTTTAACATAGTCCCTAACTCTTTCAATTCGTTTATTCCATTTTGGATAAATTATAAAAATTCCACTTTCATAGAAGATCGTCTTTTGAGAGTATAGCCGTATTTGGAAAGCTGACTTTCATAGTAATTTCACTTGAAACGTTACCATACCTGTTCAAGAATCGGTCAATGAATATTTTAGTGACGGAATTAGATTACATTTGTTGGCTCATATTATAACAGTTTTCATTTAAGGTATGTTTATGAGGGAGAAACTTGTAGAACAATACAGCTTTCCCCTCATATCTATATTGTCTACCGATACAAAACTTAATACTCATATTTCGTATCTCCTATAGTATTTTCAGATGTACATTTGGATTGTGTTCTTGTACCCGCGGCCACTCGAAAGATGTCCAAAGTTCATGGGAGGAATTTCTGGAGTGAATTTTCCCGAAATTTAACAATTCTCCCTGGTTACGTACGTCATGGACTCTAATATATAGTACCTCTGGAAATCGTCTTTTATGCTGAAGAGAATGAACTATAAACCACGACTTTCAAATGAACAGTGTTGACTCAATACCTATTTCACTACCAATCTACGATTTTCAATATACTATCAGGGTTAATACTACCCAGGGACTTACTCCGTTGTTCATGGCACCTTCTTTTTTGTGTACGAACAGATCTTTGTTATGTTCATCGAATGGACTAGGTATGTTTGGGATGTCCGCCTGACAGGTTCATGTCCGTTCTCTATAAGAACCTTAGAGAATACTTGGCACAAATTTTTAAAAATTGCTCGTTTTTGTAAACTTCCAAGAAATATCTGAATGATTATGATATGTCCTTCGCCTACAATACATAAAGTACCTTATTGGAAATGAGAGCGGCGCAATTGTATCTTTCACCGAGATAAAATTTAGGAAAAAATAATGATCGAGTTTTAGCCCAAATTATCGCGCTCGACAATGTTTTTATATTGAATATGTTATATACCAAACAAAGAGAAACCATTAAATCAATTTCAAAAATCCCAGAATTTGTTCGATTTCCATCTGAGTAATCAATAAAACGTAAAGCTTTATATTCCATTATTAAAATACTACAGGAAATGTCATGCTTCAATTGGGTCTAGATTTTCACCACAAGGCGTATCTTAAGAGGGCGTATCATTTTGATATGCACGGAACATTGTTTAAATTGGCATATCGCAATGAACACATACTCGAAACTTCTTGTAATAGTTTCAAAACAAAGGCTACCATCTTTGGCAATATTTACACTTTTTAATATTTACATTTGGTTGCAATGGCTACTACAACATTATCATAAGTACCTTTGGGCATCTTTCCTGAGGCTCATCGAAAATCCATTTGGTTCTGTTAGAGCAGTAGTGTCTGGTTCTACGCTTTAGTAAATAGTGGCTATAAGCACAGTATACTAGGAGAACAAATGCTCACTTGCTAAACCTACATGAGCTAAATATTTTCAAATTGATAAGCAGATGAATAAATTTAGTGCTCTTTCCTTCCGATTCTCCCTTACCTGATCATCAATTTATTTTTTTCTGAAGCTAATCCATTCTCCTCTAGAGATTTATCTTCTTTGTTATTCCAGGGCAAAGGTACTTTATGTAATGATAGAAGGATGGAATTTTGACTATGTTTAGGAATGAACTTGAACAGCCAGTAATGAGTTTTCCTGTTGTAGTTCACGGTCCTTTATATGTCTTCGAACGGCAAAATTGTTACTTTAGATGGATTGTAACATTTAATTCCAAAGTTATCACTAGATGTAGCCGAATTTACGGCATCGTGCGTAGTACGAAACGAACAATAGAGCTTAACTTTTTATGGAGAAAGAATGTTCAGGTTTCTTTTCTGCATAAACAGACAGGAAGTCAGTTTGAAACTCTTGTAGTATATAAAAATGCAAGGAGGCAGTTCCCGTTTATATTTCTTGATTATTCTTACTCTGTTGGAATATGTCAAATAGTGGATTAGAGAAATATGCTATTAAGTCAGCCATTCATCATTATTGTGCGTATCTTTTGTTATTTTTATAGGTAAAATGACATAACATTCACTGTCACCGGTTTTGACAGTATATACAATTTGAATGGACATCGGCAACTAAATTCAACACGTTGATTGACAACTGTTAGATAGTTCCTGGGCTTGTAGTTCTTTTTCTACAACTTTCTACTAAAATCATCCACATTTAATTAATAGAGGTCAAGGGATTTTCAGTTTGTTTCTCCGTCCTAATGTTTTAATCATCTAAACGTGGTTATTTAATAAATGTTAGCCGTCTACAAAAGAAAATTACCTCAAATTTAATTGGGAAATACTGAGTGTCGTTAGTTTCTTGCACTATGGTGATTAGATTTTCACCATGCTGATAAATATAAGAGACCTATCAGAGTGTGAACCTCATCTTTCGGCAGGGCTTAGATATGTTTGTAATATTTGGACATTTCTCATTACTTTCCTGTATGTTTTTCATTGTGTTTGTCAAAATTATATTCATTAGGCCTTTGGCAGAAAACAACCTGAAACGCTGTACGTCCAAGTACATTTTGCATGTTTAAGGAGGCATCGTCTCACTTCCAATATTTGAAGTTCTAGCTAGTTTTTTAATATTATTTTGAAGTTTTGATAGTATTATGAAAGCACCTTACATACAATT
The DNA here is from genome assembly GCF_964235325.1 of Thermobia domestica. Classification (NCBI taxonomy): domain Eukaryota; kingdom Metazoa; phylum Arthropoda; class Insecta; order Zygentoma; family Lepismatidae; genus Thermobia; species Thermobia domestica. The sequence continues at coordinate 128,082,958 of NC_137460.1, forward strand.
GTGGGAACACGCTTGATGGAATTATATTGTTTTATGGTCTTTGTGACTAACATATAGATAAATTTATTGTCTTTCAGTTTTCTCTTCTCTCTTAACTCTCTGATAGTTATTTTGATTTTCCCTTATTCTATCTACCGATTTATTTCTAATTTGAGAGCTGCGTTATTTGTGTGAAATCTTGATAAAATATAGAATATAGAATCATACACAGTTTCTGCAACATTTTCAATTTTGGCGTCTGATTTTACTATGTTACCATCAGGTAAGGCCCTAATTTCCACAGTTTCTGTAAAACGTTTCGCTGCAAAAGTACTGAAAACAAAAATTGATTTGCCATATGAATCTACATATTGCAACTAGTAACATACACAAATCTTAGTAAAAGTTTTTTTCTTCTGTAGAAGGAAAACACAATTTTTGTCATTCTTATTTGGTCGCATTGCATCACAAAACGTAGTGTCGTAATGCGCATAAATTAGGAAAGAGTAGTAACACGTTAGCCATTTAGCCACATGGGAACAATATTGATCGGAATTAGGGCAGGTCGTTCTGTCTTCTCTATTGATTACCAGAGTTAGTAAGGTTAATGTGTTGGTCGCCAACGGAAGCAATATTGGCAAACATTTAAGCAGATTCCTTGGTAGTTGTTTTATAATAAACGATTATTGTTTGACCGCCACGTTTAGGGCCACAATAACCACAGTTTAGTAGGGAGCTGAAACATGAAACACAATTGTAAGAGAATTCACCAGAATGGGGAGGAGATCATTTTATTGCCGTTTTATTGCATTTGATCGACAAGAATCATACATTGGTTACCAGGAGTAGCAACGTTATATATGTAATTTTATCGATTATACCTGTATAGCTAAACCTTTTGTCTTCATGGAAGCAATATTGATCAGATTTATGTCGGATTAGTTGATCATCGTTTCATACAGTTTTATCCCCACGGGACAACTTAACGTGTTAGCTTCCATGAAATAAAAGTTGACTAGAATTGATCCACATCCTTTCAACGTTGTTGGATAATAATCAAAGATCATTGTTTGATCGTCACATGTAGTGACTTATTAGGTACAATTTAGTAAAGTGGTAATAAGTTAATGTTTACTTGAATTTAAATAGAACGCAACTGGGTCAGATAGTTCAATCATAGTTTAGTAGGCATGGTTAACAACGCAATACAAAAATATTTCTAGGGCTTAACAACTTGTACTTCATTTCCTAATATGTGGAAAATTGACCGGAATTGGGTCAACTCGTTTGATTGCGTGTGATTGCTAACCATTGGTATTTGATTGCAAACCGTAGTGACGTAATACGCATAGTACAAAAACATGGTATTATGAATTGAGGATCTTTAAACGTTGCTAATTATGTTTGTAGAATAATTTTGTCAACTTACATTTTAGTTAGTTATGTAACACTAAAATATGGTGTTCGAGATTAATGGCTTCGAAGAACTTGTGGCGACTAGTAATTTCTTGCATTTTCTAATCTCGTAGGCAACACTAGATATACACTAATGAAAACTTTTATTAAGTAGAAAGGGAATAATGTAAATTTGCATTCGTATTCTTTATTGTATTTAAATCTAACAGTGGGTATAATATTGAAGGTATAAAATCGGTATATATCATTTTGCATTCAAATCATACATTTTAAAGGAAAAAAGTATCAATTTCCAGTCGCCGTTACCTCACTATATATGCAGTAAACTAGACTTCAAGGCAGGATTATTTAAGCTATTATGGTACTCGGTAGAAGTACACAGAACATGAATTTCATCTATAGACTATCTATCTTTAAACATGTTATTTTGAAGGGAAAAATTCCCTAGCAAGGTCGTTCCCGCATAGGCGACCTTCATTTGTATAATGTGTTCTGCTCTTATAGCTCAGATACCTCCGAATCCATTATATGTATAGCCTGGAAATAGAAGAACTTCACTACACTTTTCCACAATAGAGTCATCCAAACTATACGTTTTCATCTTTAATTTCGGCAAAGCCACTTACACATTACATGACAAAGTAGACTATCTTTCTTTTAAAGACAAAGTTGTATGCAATCAGCGCTTCTTGAGCTAGAGCACTAGAAAAACTTCGATGAGGATGGTGTTCAATAACTCTCCCTCTCCTGAGGTACGTTAATATGTTCGAACAATCTTACTTCTAGTGGACGTACGGTACGCATTTTGATATTGGGAGTTGGTTACTATGATTTGTTAGACAAATGAAACACACTTTACATATCAAATATCTATCTATTAGAACAGAGAGTCAATGTGGTAGCCAATGCAGTACTTAGCCTTATCTCTCGGACCCATATGTACGATTTACTTGATTTCAGATATTGATTTTGCGTTACCTCATTGAATCAGCAGGAGGGGTCAGTACACACGAATGACTTAGCTAACTCGATATGCTTGTAGATTCCCTTCCAGACCCGACCTTACGTCTCAGTTGCCGATTGAAGATCCAGGCGAAGGGTCTCAGTTTTCAAAATCTTCACATCAACCTAACCATACATTGCACAGTATAAAATGCTGAGCATGATCGAAGGTAGATTCCACGGTCATTATGTTGCTTTCCAAAGGGACTGCCATTTTTATTGATTATAGGGCTCAGTCTACTCTACGGGGAAAAATTTACACCGTACTCATCAGATAATGTATCCGCATTTATGTATTTTTTTTCAGATCGTAGGTCTCCTGAAACACACCATATCTATAATTTTCACTAAGTTTATTTCTTATTAAAAAACACCTTTTCTCTCCCTTTCAACAAGAAAACAACCAGGACATAAATATATCTGTTTAGTAGTTTATGGTTCTGCCACCAGGAATGAAATCTGATTGACCATTAGCTGACCATATGGAAACACAAAATTACTTTCACAACTTTTCCTGTTTCATAACTACTTCCGCGTTCACAAAAGCTCTCCACTGACTTCTATCCTTAGCTAATTGGATGTAGTTTCTACTTTGTGTTCCTACCTCTGCGAGATCCATCTTAATATTGTCCTCACATCTGCCCTTAGGTCCAACTAATGGTATTCCAGTCAAGATTTTGAAGGCGTTTCTATTTTCTTCCATTCTAGCTACATGACCTGCCTACCTAAGCCTCCTAGGTTTGACGACCCTAACAATGTTGTGTAAATCGTTCCATTCCCCATTCCCGTTCTACTTGGGTCCGAATATTCTTCTCAGGATCTTATTCTCAAACACTTTCAATCTATGTTCTTCCCTCAAAGTAAGCGACCATGTTTCGCAACCATACAGAACAACAGGCACGATTATCGTTTTTTACATTTGAAGCTTCAAATTCTTGGACAGAATTCGCGACGACAAGACATTTTGAACCGAATAGGAACACAAATTCCCTGCTTTAGTAAACATTTTTTTTTTTGCTCGTGAGTATGATTTTCCTTTGTTAATATCGATCCTAAATACTTGAAAGTATCCACTTTATCAAAAGTATTATTTAATGTCTTAATGTAAGTTGCCGTATTACGATCCCAACGCACTTCCATGTATTTAGTTTTCTCTGCATTTACTTCTAAACCCCTGTCCCTGCAAGAGTTTAATAAAATCTCTGCATTTCTTTCTATTGTTCTCCTATCATTCCCTATTAAATTGACATAATCAGCATATGACATAACCTGGTGAATACCGTTCAACTCTACGCCCTGGTTGAAATCTTTGATTTTCCGTATGGCGTATTCCAGCACAAAGTTAAATAATAATGACGACAACGCATCTCCTTGTTTCAGATCATTTCCAACGTGAACGTTCGTGGGGAAGATTTTCCTACCAGGACTTTGCTTTGGGATTCATTTAAACATATCTTAATTAACCTAATTAGCTGTCCCATATCCTGTCCCATATCAGTATAATGTCATGCTCATATTTGTTCGTTATACTATTTTAAACAAAGATCAATCTTTCTGTATGTAAATAATATGCTGAATATTTCTATGCTAAGGTAGAATCTATATCGTCATTCCTGTAACACTTGTGTATAACAATGGAATATAAATGATGTTATCAAAACTAATAATCACTGGCAGTAACATAAGTACAGCATATTTTTCAGCAGCTTTCAAAGTGAATTCCATTATATAGAGTATCTATAGTCGATACTAATACACTGATCTCTTTTGTTTTATACGTTTCTAGTTTCATGTTGTTATGATCGTTACCACTATTTTAGAGTGTAGGATACTTTACTCTAATTAATTATGGTCAAAAATGGATTTCTGAGATAGGACGGAGCGTGTATACGCATAGTAATAATTTCGTATACATTAATTTACTCTCCGTGGATTAATGAGGAACGATATATCAAATTATATTGAGCTTGAGTTGGTCCGGTTAAGTCGCGACCATGCTTATTAAAAATATTCACCACATTTTTGCTATTGTTATATTACTAACCATTTGATGAATGCAATTGTTTCATGTCTTAACCACAGGTGCACCAATTAAGTAGAGCTAAATTAATGGTATCCCAGATAAGGTTTTAGTGTTTTATCACAATTGACAATAGTGTAATGGAAGAGGTATTGAACTGGAGTATGCGAGACGTCTTTTATATCTCGAATTTTGCCAGCACAGTTTCTGAAATTATCACTCTTTTCTTATGAAGTGTACCGATAAATGATTTTCTTAACTATATATATTCTACTTTCACTATTATTGCAAATTATGTTCCTCTAAACTATATTTGAAATTAGAATTCGTAAGGTTTCTATAATTTTATTAATGATGAGATGAAATTAATATTCTCGGTAATGTTCTGTAAAATATAAAAGGAATTACAATTTTTTATTAAATTTTCAGACGGACAAGTGCTGTGTGATTCCGAGGGACTACAATGTCTTAAGAAGAACGAAGGTAATATATCATTCTAACATCCTTTACTAAAATATAAACACATACACAATAACTCTTTGCTATTAACGACAATATTCAGCATTTAAGCAGGATAGTGGTTTATGTGCTGATGGAGATTTATTCTGTTGCATGCCTTTGGTCTGGTTCTTAAGCGGCTACGTTTATATCAGCCTTGCTTAATTGTGTAATGATAATAATTATTATCGCTGATATTAAGGAAAGGTAGCAATTTTTACTCAAACCTTAATAAATTGAAAATTATACAACTCAGCTGTAGTTTTTCAGTACGTTAAAGGAGTTCTCAGCAGTGACATTACTTCAGCTGATTGTCATTTGTTCTGTCGGTTCAAGAAGTACTAGCTCACCTTGCGCATCCTCTCTCTTTCGTTCTTGAAATTTTTCAGTATTTATTTGCATATTCCTGAAACAATTTGTAATAATAATGTAAGTAATCTAGAACCATGGTCCATAGTTAAACGGAATAATGGGTACGTATTCTCCAAAAGTGCAGCTTCCAAGAAAGTTTGCAAGCTGCGCATCACCAGTCATATTCATAGCAAGGAATAACGACTTTTGACGTGAATTATATTTTGGAAAAGAATATTTTTTGTATAAGTGGATTATATGTTTATCTCTAAGGAAGTAAGAAAATAATGTTTTTCCTCAAAATTCTATATTGCCTGGACGCTATAACTTCAACGTACGAGACAACCTGGAATGATTCATAGCAATTTATGCGCTATCATAGCGAAGGAAGCTTGTAATTCCAAAAGGAATCACACGGACAGAAATGGTTCAAATCTTCTGTAACTTCACGAACCGGAGATATGTTGTTTTCAGGTCTTCTACGATGCCAGAGTTTTGCCTTATTAAAATTTACGACAGCACTGATTCTCTTAAATATTTCCTGCTCTTAATGGCACTGAATATTGGAAGACTATCTTGTTACTCTTCATCTAGCTAGTTTTCTGATATATATATATATATATATATATTAAAATCAGTTATAGCACACCAATATATTTCCAAAATTCAACATCACATGCTGGTTTCATTGAGGGTGAAATTTTACCATGCTCTCCTTATTTTTGCACTTACAAATTGTTTCTATAAATTATGTTAAAATCATAAGATAAACGCGGAGTTTTCACAACGAGTTGCTCATCACTACTTGCGACCACAAACACTGGCGTATAGTAGTGTCTGACAGTCCACCATATGCCATTACTATTATACGCTAACAACGACCTAGGGTATCAGGCGGTAAAGTTTGCAGTAATAATAACGTTCGATAGAAATATATAGAAGATGTTGGATGGAACGCCATATTGCTCATAGTAATCGGAATAGGAGCTATTGTTCTTTGTAAAGATTGCGAATGTACCATACATGGAACCCTTCGACATGAAACTGTTGCGATGAAAACTAAATAATGTGTTATAGCTCAGTTGTAGTGTTAGTTGCAACGACGTACAAATTAATATTTTTAATGACTTTCGTATAATGTATGCCTTGGGGGTAACAATTTAAAAATATGGTTTCCATGTGAGATGTTTATCGAAGGTAATGCCTGAGTAGGTTACTCTTAAGCGTACCTTTATAGCTGGCTGGTTAACGCGTGAGGCAGTTATGATTTAGACGGACTCGTAAGGATTTTTTATGTGGAATATATCCAAATGCCTGAGCTGTGTTGCATCTATTGTTACTTTAATAAAATCGATTCTTTGGGTATCCAGAGAGTAGAAAATTGGAAGTAACAGACAGTTTTTTTTACTGAACCGTAGGAGAGATCGCCTAGCAAGACGTTGTAAATGAGACAGATATATGCGACTGGAGAACATAAAAGTGTTATTTTAAAATTAAGTGCAAAGTACCACATTTTGTCAAACGCTTTCTCAAGAGAAAAGAGTCTAAGGCATGATGTTTCTCAGAGTTTGAATGGTGTGTAATCGAAGTGGTTAAGCAAAGCGGTTTATCGTTTATGGAATAGTCTGATCAAAATATTGCTTGATGAATGGGAAGAAGATGATAACGTTCGATGTACGAATGCATACATCGTACTAGAATACGATGTAAGATTTTACTGAAAGTGGACGTTTATTTTATGAAATTAGACGATGATAGGCCTAAGGTAGTGTGGTTTCTGATTGTGTGGTTTTCCATATATTAACGTCTTTGAAACTCCCCAATGACACAATAATATTTTTTAAAGAATGAAGTAAATGAACTGGTGGGAAGAGTAAGTAATGGGAGCGGAGTCTCTTTCATGTGGCAAAAATTCATACTATCAAATCTTGGTGCACTATTGCGTTTATTTTGAACAACTGTGGTGCAGCCCTGAATTATGATTCCTTCTGTCAGGGGTTGCTTTGTACAAATGTACGGAGCACGTGAAATTATAAACAAGAAAAAAACTTAATTACTTTGTCTGCTGAATTTAGATAAGTAAGTGTAGATGTATTAGGTGTGAAGGTTGTTCTAAGGAAATTAGGGTAAACATACGCTTTGTAAGCATAGATTTGGAAAGTGGATCCCCCTTATAAAAATGGATATGCTGCTTTACCAACTTTCTACAGGGATCATTAAAACTTTTGCAATATATCGTAGGATGCGTGACACCAGAACGAGAATTGTGTATCTTAAGTCGAGAGTGTAGTTTATAAACGTAAATGTTGTTTTTGACAGTTCGATGAAATTGGTAATTTTGAGGAAGGACTTTGGGTTGGCTCCCTTTTCATAATCTCATTAAAGTGTGGAGAGGGGATAGAAAGTGGTACACGTGAAATATTGCTGATCAATACTGATCAAAGGTAATACTGGCTCATCAATTCTGTTCCCATCTGCTTTTTCCTTTTAACCTAAGCCTGGTATGTTGGAAAAGATTAGATGAATAGCTAGGATTTGTATGCATTTTATGGTTGATTATAACATGATCGCAACCACGTGGGTTCAAGACATCAATGTGTTATTGTGAAATTAAATTGGCTTAAATAGTGGCAATGTCTGGATACATGTTTTTTGTAGGTGATACATGATTTGTAGGCTTTGGGAGATAATTAGTGATACCATAAGTCTGAGTTGTGAGAAAAGATATAATTTACTTCTGTATAGTTTTGAAATCTTGTGCTTGTTGAGTTCAGACATAATTAAGAAACGTTTTAAATTATCGCAAACATATTGCAGGAAAATAATATGTAGGATATATCCAGAACTGATGTAAATGGTAGCTGTAGTGATAGTTGTGTTATGGAAATATAGTCTAAGTGCCACGTATTGAGGAAGAAAAGGAGTTTGCAATGATGTCGGGGGAGGGGTAATTTGAGGATGGGTGCAATCTCACAGCTTTTGTCGTATGTTCTCCTTTGGTTGGTGGTAAGCCACCTTGCATCATGAGTTTGTTGCCGGTAATATGAAAATCGAAGCTACATAAGGGATAATTCCGACCAAAAAGTGTACAAGACATTACCAGTGGTTTAAATTGACAGATAAATTAATAATTATACCTCTGAGAAGAGACATATCCTTGTACACTTATACAAATAACTCTAACCAAAATGAGAAAGGTTAGAAAAAAGTAAGATCAATCATTTCATTCTACATACTAGCGTAGATATTTTATCTATTTATATCTAGCTTGAGTATCATCACTACGAGACCATTAAAATCCTTAAGATGTCATTAGGAATACTCAGTTTCAACTGGAGCTAAATTTGGCAAGTGGTTCTTTTTCTAGTAAAGACAAAATATCCAAGTTTTAAGAAAAAAATAGAAGAAACCATACTGCACACTATAGTTTATGGAAAACGTCTACTTATTTATAACACAATTGCCAACAGCTTTATGGAACAAAATATATCACAAAATATGTATCTAAGCGTTGCGGATACAATAGGTGTTTAAGTTCGTGTCTGACAGGTCGTGATATTTGTCGTTTTTTTAAAAAAAGAAAAATGTTTCAAATATGTTTGCACTCAATAAAGTCAGGGTCAAGTGGACACTTGCGACTTACTGCTACAAATTATTAACCCGATCACATTAATTACAAAATTAAAATAAAACCTAAGTAATATAAAATAATAATAAAAACAGGAAATGGTCCAGCAATATCAATACCAGGTAACATTAAGTATTATTAACTTTGGTGACAAAAGAATCCTTATTGTCAATGGACCAATCTGGTATTCGTAGGGTTAATTCATCGGTCGGTGGTTTGAAGTGATTAATTATCTTTGTCTAGCTTCTGATTGGGTGGTGTGCAAGGTTTGTAAAATTATTACCCTATTATGTGCTCATTGTGAACAAGAAATATGATACAGTGAAGACTGTCCGGTCTGTCCGCGGGCCTTTAACAACTGGTCGGCAATGTCAATACGCTAAGGTGATTATGAGCTGAAATGGAGCACGACACAGTGCAGATATTACTATGGTTCTAAAGCAAAATAATCGGAATAATATTAGTAATGTTATATATATATATATATATATATATATATATATATATATATATATATATATGGTATGTTAATGAACAATGGTGTCAAAGTGTGCGACATGATACTCACATAAAAAATGGTCAAACATTCTTTTGGACGAGTTTGGGAAATTGCATAATTTCAGTTTTATGGCTGTTCACAACCGTGAAAATCCAAAATTCTAGAGGCCTTGTTTTCAATTCGAAAACACGGGGAGTGGTGGTATTTATATGCGTAAAGGAAGACAGACATATATCATTCGAAAACTCATATTTCAGTAACTTTCAATGGGTATGCAAAGTATTCCCTGCCGTGTGAAATTTCCGTATATGGTATCTACTGAATTTTGAGATATGCCTGATATTGTGATTGGTCCAAATTAGGCAAGTGACAATCCTTGACCGCAGTGAGCATCGAAAACTTTGGGCGAAGTCTGAAGTGGTAAGAATCTTCAACAGGACAGTTTCTCGTACTGGGGAAAGAGCAAGCTGGGATGTTTTCTTTCATGCTTAGAAGTGAACAAAACATGAAATACAACGTGAAGAAATGCATCGTATCCCACGATATTGTGAGCAAAAACAAAACATTGAGCATTCTTTACGATGATAAGGACGACCATGTACAGTCCCTGGACTTGGAAATACTGCCTGCTGAATCTTAGTCTTTTCGCGACTGTGGACAACCTTGGTTCTGAAACTATGGACTTTTAGGTCCATATGAACATTTTCTCATTTTGATGTAAGTAATCACCTCTTACAGTTTGTTAGTATAATTAACACCCGATATATATGAACAATTTTCCTTCTTCATTTGTGTTAATGGCGAAATTAAAAACGGGAGACTAGCCAAATTTTGCAGGAAAAAATTATAACAAAAGGCACATCGTTTCACATATTAAGCAACATCACACAGTGAACATTGTTGCCATCCCAATATAAACTTACATTTTCTCAACTGTTTCAAATTTAGAGCCTCATATATCCCTTGTTTTGCAACACTTATTTTCTTCACGTTTTATGTGAACTATTTTAATATCATAAAATGTTATACGTTCTATTTAAAAGAGTTTGAGTTGGAAGGGCAACACTGCTTACGTGACACAACTACCGTGTTCTTGGTCACGTGTTTACCTAACGTAGGAATCAGGTTACCGCATCAATTTTCATTTTCCACCTTTTCTTCAGTCCTTCTATGGTTTACCACGGCACAGCCCTACACGGTCACTGCTTGGTATATCTATTATACGTAGAGGGTAATCAATGCATTTCCTTACCGAGTGACTATCACCACTATGGTATGCGAACAACAGTTATTAAGAGTGCCAATTTCCATAAATATCTAGCTTTTAAGATTGGCACACTTCCCTTGTTAGAAGAAAAGCAGAAGAGAGAAGTTACAAAAGATGTTTCATTAGTGTCACTTGTCTGAAAAGCTTAGAACAGCCGCCAAGTTTTCTTTCCTGACTATAAATTAATTCAACTCCCTATTATTTAAGGATCAGCCCTTGCACGATACGCTCTTAGGCCGTACTGGCTGAATGATAGAGATCATGTCTTGTTTTAAGTTCGTCAGTTCGAACCCGGCATATATTATGTTAATGCGGCGGATTAACAGACTGAGAAGCTTTCTCAAAGTTGTTACTATTTTACTTTTCACCTCGTACCCAAGGATGCCTAAAGGACTTAAATTAAATTCATATTCTACGATTGAGGTTAGGCGTTATATTGTTAAAAATGAATCGTTTTGAGTAACTGAATCAAACATGCAACAAACTGAAAGCCAGTCACTTACAACCCATGGAAACTACAGGAATTTAGAAACGTTAACGATATAGAAGAAATCGTCAAACTGTAATATTTTGACCCTGTGGCCGAGTAACTGGCATCTCTGTGTTTGTGCTCCGTTAATCGTCAACTTTACTGACGCTTTGTAGGGTAAAACTTAAGTAAAAACATAGCGCAGCGTATTCCAAGAATGTTACGTTTAGATGCAGCGTTGAATGACTGCGATATGAAATAAAATCCAGGAATGGTACCCATTTTGTTTTTTTTTTAACTTTAAAGCCCTTACATTCGTTTCCAGGCTCATAAGTATCCGTAGAATCATTGGTAATTCTGGAAACCATAATTCTCAGAAAGAAATCAGGAAACCATTATATACTCATCAATACATTTTTGCTTGTTTATGTCAATAGTGTTCAGAAAATTTATCGTGATAGATAAACTAACTACATCACGAGGTTTCTCAACGGTGTTCACATGTTAGATCAGGAGACAACAGACTATTTGATTCGTGGCGGTGTTCAGCCATTCCGACTCACTAGTTGGGACACTCTCTTTGACTATTACAAAAGTGGAACGTTTACCTGAGCACTAATGGCAAGAGAGCGCTGAACGAGCATGATTAAAAGTGATAGAAATTAGAAACGTTGTGTCGTTTCGAAAAGATATAGGGACCTTACTAAATTAATATTGTTGTGGCTTTGCAAAAAAAAGTCTGGTAAAAATTTCAATAAGAATCACAACAAACTGTTACTACTTATTACTTAAGAGAGGTTATTATATGTAAGATTTGTTAATGACGATGTGGAATACAATGTACCGAGTAATCACTTATAGTGTACGCACCAGCGTTTCCAAAAGAGGAAAGCCTGAAATACATGCTCGGTCTTTTGATGCTGATAGGTTTGATTAGTTAATCATATTTTTCTACCTAATCAAATTAATAACAATAGTAAGAATTAAGGTATGAAAATGAAAAGCGTATAGAGACAAGCAAGCACACGCGAACTGCTGTTTGCTCGGGGCTTTTAAAAATGCTGTTAAACAAAGGTAATAATATCTCGGAAATTGATATAGTTGTAATATAGGGAATTAAGGGGACAGGACTTAAATCAAAGAATTTCGTCTTTCCGAATGTCTGACCAATATCAGTGACTTTCCATTGCATTGAAATATCAATTTTCCAAATTTAAAGGAATTTATTTGTATCATTTATCCACCAACTACTTGTATCGCTAGGATATTTTGTCCATAAGTAAATAGTTGTATGATATGTTTAGCTATCTATATAATACAAAAAATTTACACACATCATACGTATGTATGTGTTTATATGTGTAAGTGTTTTTTTAATGTTAATTAGTAATGAATATCGTTAAATTTGGAACTTACATCAGAACTTCCATTCATTAGGAAGTTAAGTAATTACTATAGTTTCAAATATATCCAGTAGCCAAACTCTATTTATGATCTAAAATACCAACACTAAACATATTATTCGACTTCACAGACCAATATTTAAAAACTGGCAAAGAAATACGCTTATATTTCTGAATACCTTCTGAGTTCCGTTATACTTCACAATATATTTTATCAGAAAAAAAACGAAATTGAAAACCTGGTCGTGTGGTCATATATAGGACAATTTATTACAAAAGTTTGCAATTATTACTTGAGATTATTGCTGTCACCTATATTGAACGTTTTAGAAAAAAACATATTTTGTAATGTACTGAAATGTCATTTCTTATCGATATTATAAAACTGTGTGAATAATTGTAAAATTTACTTAACAATTCTCCAAGTGCAAATGTATACAACCAAAAGTAGTTTTGTCAAGTTTATCAGAACTTCTGCAATAAGTCTATTTGAAACAGCTCTTCTTTGTAAAACAGTACTTAATGGTGGCTTTTGGCTATTTCTATGGACTGTCCAAAAAGTTTGATAAAAATTCAGCGGAACATATAATCACAAAAGCTACTTCCTTTATATGTAAAAATAAGCTTCTTATGTTAGTTAGGAGGCGCTGAATTTTACTTGCCCAGGGCGTTGTAATCTCTAACTACGGTTCTGACTATTACTAAAGCAAATGCATTTATATCGTGTAACGTGAACACTCAGCCCATTATCCAATAAAGACGATTGCAAATTTGGATTAGACTTAAAATGACGCATTATTTAGTAAGGGTGTGTATTTTGCAATTAATGGGAAGATGGGTGCTCTGTTCAGAGGGGTTTTGGGTTTCTGAGGTAGAGACCATCAGTATGACGTGGAGACATTTGTGTGCTTATCATATACTGGAATCAGCAATTTAGAAATTAAATAATAAGAATCATTTCATATTGACTATTCTGATTTTTGGTTTAGAGTGAGATATGATTGTCCGACTACCATAATCTATTATTCCATTTTTACCAACATAACTGTAAAACAAGCAGCCCCTTTCCGTTTAATTAGGTTGCTCTAATTTCAGAATTCACCCCAGAGTTCAATCGAAAGACTCGGAAAAAGTGATGTGTGCTAAAGGGTTAGTAAGCTTGAATATCTTTTGAAATATAGTATAGCTACAGCTGATTAGATTGATTAAAGAACCACGACAACGTAGTCGCAACTCAATGAAAGGAGCTTGAAGTAGTCCCCTTCAGATGTTATTCCAGTGATTCTGTTTGTTGGGAAGTTCTTGTTATTCTAACGCTGACGTAAATCAAGAAATAACGTGAAAACAACAGAAAGATTATGTAGGTTATCCGAATTAAATCGTTACTGCACTCTCTTACAGTGAGCATGGTTTCACAACGTGGCCCCAAATTTTAACATTGTGGTTCGAAGTTAAGTTTTCAGTTTCTGTTGTAGTCTTCCTCAGGAACTCAAAAAATCTTTAAAGACACATAAAGTAACTAATTCATTAAAGTGAGAGGAGACTGGTGGTAAATATCAGATTTTTATATACGAAATACATGGCAGAAATTGGTATTCATTATTCAGAAAGTCAATTTTACATAATACTATTTACAATTTCTCAAAATAGTTCCCATAGAATACACATTTGCATTCCTGAAAATTACAAGTCAAATATGTTAACAAATTGTTTTATGGAATATCACTTTTTATTTTAACGCTACAATTGTACAGTAACCCGCTCGAAAACAACGGCCTCGATGGTTCTTTTGGACTTTTTTGGAATGGGTCAATGACACACAGAGTTAACTCTGGAGAACAAGCATAGTGCGTTAGAATATGAATTACTCTTCAGTGTAGAAACTTTTTCCTAATCTGTGTAACCATGCATTGCTACTACGAAGAATAAGGTGAGACAGCAGATGCATTCAGTGGGAAGATCTCCAAGCTTCAAACACACTCGTAATTTAATAAGTAACGTACTAATTTCTTGTCACTGTATGTCTATCATTCAACGTTGTACTTGATACATGACCAGTCATAGAAAAAAATGTGAAACCATAACTTTTCCACGTCCGTGTTGCTTCAACAGTCGAAGTTAGAATTTCGTTTTCAGTACTAGCTTCTCTCTACTTTTGTTTCCTTCCAAGGTCACAGTTCTAGATTTACGCTAGGTTAGAGGTGACGATATCATGAATGTCTTTACGTTAATCGCCCGACGTCTTATTAGCATACAGTGTTATTACCCCATAAAATCATCTTTTCATTGAAGAGTGAGGACATGTGGGACTCGGGGTCTGTAGCGCTTACAGACTGAGGAAAAGAATTATTGGATTAAATGGACTTGTCTTCATTTTATCCAATTTTGAAGTTGACCATTTTTTTTACCACATGATATGGCTATTGTCCTTGACAAGTTTTAATATTGCTGCAATATTTGTACACTCATGTCCAAAATGATTGTCGCATTTCTACAACTGTCTTCTTGTAACAATGTAATATATAAATGATTTTACAGGGTACTTTTAATGCTGATACTATGTGTTTAATGGGGAAATGTATATTTCTGGTAAATTTTATAGCAAAAGAATTATAAATACAAAATTTAGAATGAGTAAAACAAAATGTTGCTAAATGGACAAGAAAGTTTAATTTTCGTTCTATTGTTCTCATTTGCTCCTCGTTTGACATGAAATTTGCCACACACAAGTCTTTGGCAATTATACACATACTAACAATATAAGAAATACCAGGCGAATTTCTTAGCAAATTACCTTCTTACAACAACATATTTATAGACATGCGACAAAAATTTTGCACATGAGTGTACATGTAACTGCTTTGTTTGGGATCCAGGTCGAGGCGGATCTGTCATTCTTCGACAGCTTTGCGTTAATTGCTCAAAGACTTTAAAAAAAAATTAGTTTGTATGTGAAGGGCAAGACCTAAACGATTATGGCATTACTCTGGCGTTGCGTGTGCTGAATAACAGAACATTTAAATCTCGTTGCTTGGGTTCCATTGTTGCCTACTGAAAATTTGAGAATAACGTGCAATATAAATTCTCTAATTTTCAATAAACAAACCTGCAGCATTGCCCTTGTACCTTCCACAAGTAAAGCGAATAATTTATTAACGCGATTTTTAAATTTTAAAACTTTCGGAATACTTCGTAGAATTCAGGTATACACTCTAGCAGAGCGTAATATCGAAATAAGTTGATCGCAGCACCGAAATTAAAACTTGGAAGTTAGAAGGAAGGCAACGCTTTTATTGATGTATATGAACTAAGCATATCTGAAATTTTGACTTGGAATCGAAAAATTAGCAACTCATTAATATGCGTTAGCCTATACATATCCGCATACTGTGCTATATGTCGCTATCCTAATTATTTGCATTTTGCACTCAGAACATGATTTTAAAACAAGTAGCTATAATGAAATATAAACGAACATCAGAATAGCTAAGATCGAGCTTCGACTTACAAATTCAAACATCAACACCTCAATTGTTCTACTAAACTGGTAATAGATGACTTTACTAAGATTGAAATAAAAAATTATATTCGCTAACGTAGAAAAAAGGAACTTTATGTCACAAAACAACTTTACAGAATCGAACAGCACTTTAATGATTCTATGTATATATATTATACGTGGAACACCATGGTGACATTTCTAAGAGGACTTCAGTTCCATGACGTCATTCAATAACGGCAAAACTAGCATTCAATACACGTTTGCTGTTTGTCGTTGCAGGAGTGATTCACAGAGCAGGATAACAGTAATTGAATTGACTGTCACTCTCGCGCAACAGGTCTCAATCCCATGTGAAGTGAGTGGGGAAAGTTTTAGCGTACCCTCAGGAGCAGTTGCCCGAGGAATATCCACTAACAACTCAGGATGTCCTGTTGGGAACTTTATGATGTTTGGTTGCAGGAAGAGGAAGAAGAAAGTTTTCTTAGCCATCTACTAGATTCCTTGCCAGAAGAGTGGA
This sequence comes from Thermobia domestica, assembly GCF_964235325.1. Classification (NCBI taxonomy): domain Eukaryota; kingdom Metazoa; phylum Arthropoda; class Insecta; order Zygentoma; family Lepismatidae; genus Thermobia; species Thermobia domestica. Next base: position 128,099,509 of record NC_137460.1, read on the forward strand.
ATTGGAAATAAATGCAGAAGTGTCATCAGCACGATATTAGTACTTACACCTCAACTCAAAACCACTAACTTGAGTTTTACATACATTTCTCTGAAAGATCGTAGTAACAACAATTTTTATCATATTTTAGTTTAAATGTACACGCTGTTCATAATGACTCTATACATAGAAAGGAAAACATAGCCAATTTAATGTTAATGAATAAAATTTTCAGCCTAATTTCCTTGCCGTTTAATGCATAACTTGGTGCGCTATGCAAGATTCGTGTGAACTCGATGGAACAGGTCTGAACTGCCGTCGATTTGAGCACACTGAAAGGTATTACGTTCTATCAGGTGGTTTAAATTTCTAATGTTCATCGATTATATATTTTTTTTTTTGAGCATACCTCAGAAAAAGAAATCAAGTGAACAAAGGCTTGGGGAACGAAGGGACCACTCCACATAACCTTCTCTCCAAATCCAGCGAAGAATATTTTCATTTAACCGATCTCTAAAAGCTGTAACAAAATTGGCAGGGTCCCCTTCCTGGTGAAACAAGTCTACATGCTCAAACGCTAAATTTCAAACATCAATTTTTCTCTGAATATGTTTTAACAAGTCGCAACCGTTACATTTTCATCAAAGAAGAAAGGTCCTAGCACAAGAGCTTCCCGACGGTACTTTATAGAAGCGTCAAACTAACGCCGTACAGACACCAAGTGATGTAAAGAATGTTCCTAACCGCAGTAGACTCATTCATATCGATAACACGAGAACAAACTTGTGAGCTAATATCAATACACTTTTCTGCATTGTCAGATAGCGCGTTCTGATCCAGACAAGACGGTAAAATAGCGCCTTCTGCGTCAAATGCAGTATTCCACGCAGGGTTGTAGTGGCTTTTCAACCGAATGGGTTGCACAGATGGTTTCAGGGTTGGTGATTTATAGAAAAACAGCATGAAAAAACACATCGTACTCAGAAGGTCGTAGCTCGTTTTACTTTGGAGCTAATCAACTCCACTGGGTTAAACTTCATATGGCTGAATAATTCGGCAATGTGTTTGCTATCCATATAACTATAACACTAGAAGTACGAAGCAGTCTTTTTGAATATTGAAAACAATAATGAATATTATTGTCTGAAAACAATAATGAATAGTATTGTCTGAAAACGATAATGAATATTTGCATGATTCCAGTGAAGGGGATGAAAACTGTAGTTGTTCTGAACTTGGAGAGAACATTTTATATCCAAGTGATGAAGAAAAGGAAGACAGTGATGGGGAAGACAACACCAGTAGTAGTGACAGTTTTATTTCTCCAGAAGGAAAAAATGTGGACAAGATTGGATTCCGGACAAGACGGCGTTGGCTGTACATCTGAGCAGAATATTGTTCCTAAATTCCACAACCGATAAATTTTCCAAAACGGCGAATGTCTGAGGAAGTATGTGGTGGTGCCTTTCTTTTACTATTTGACAAACCAATGATGAGGCATATCATAAAATGTATCACACATAAGCACATAAGAAACTCAAGTCAACAACATGGCCTGTAACTCTTTCAGAACTACAATCTTATTTAAGCCTTATTATTTACGAAGTTACTACTGGTGCTTGAACAATACCCATTAGAATATTGTAGCAATGAATAACCGGGCTACCAATTTATAGGAAAGCAATGAGTAGGATAGGTTCTGTTTAATAAAACCATACTGGAGATTTATTGAAAAGGCAAGAAGACCTGGAAGACTTCAAACGGACAAATTCGCACTCACGTCGGAACTGGAATGTATTTAATGAAAACCGCATACAATGACAATGTGACCGTTGACAAGCAAGATTATCCTCTGAAACAGAGATGCCGGTTTCACCAATATATGTCAAATAAGGAGGAAAAACTAGGCATCAAATTCTGGTTACTTAAGGCGTACAATCAAATTATGCCCTTAATGGCTTTCCATATCAAGGAAAGGATTTGGAACGTCCTGCTGTGAAAAAGTTAGGTGAATTTCTAGTGTCTAGTTTGTTAAATCATTTTACAAAAACGGAATAACTATAACTCGTGATAACATCTTCACAACAATAAAACTAGCTGAATCCTTTAGGGATAAATGTATAGTTTGGTGGGGACAATAAATTAAAACAGACGAGAGTTTCCGAAACGTTGTACTTCCCAAAATGACAAAGATCTATATCACTGTGATGTTTACCGTGATAAGATTGGTAATACATTAACTATGTACAAATTTAAGATGAACAAAGGAGTTTGTATGATAAGATCCATGCATAATGCAGTATCAGTTATCACGAAACGAAAGAAGAAACCCGAAATTTAACATATTAAAATCAAACTAAGTTTGGTGTGGCAGTGTGGATGAAACGATGAAGGAATGCACAGTGAGATATGTATGTAGACTGTGGCCGATGTACTTTTTTCTTTTCAACGTGGTTGATTTGCCATGTTCTAAATTCCTGGATTATATACAGAACAGCTACAAGAGAGGAAAGCAGTATGCGACACTATATCCAATGTTTGGCCGAAGAGTGAATGGTCAATGTCACTGATGACAGTGAAAGTATATCTGAAGATAAGGAAGTTCCTCCCACATGGAACCAAAAACAATGTCAAGTACGATTATATATAAAAGAAATAGCTGATGTGCTTCAAATGTCGAAGCTATGTTTGTGAAAAGTACTGCAGTGATCCGAAAGCGAGTTATTTGCGACAGGTTTATGCGACTTTATAATTATCCTCTCCTAAGAAGATATTTTCGAAAGATTTCATAGCAGGTGTTATTTTACAATAAACATTTAAGACCTTATGCAGAGTCGGTCTAACGCGTGATTAGTTCTATACTAAAGAGTTCGACTAACATATGTTTTCTGCGGTAGTCAGCCCTTTAGAGTCACTCTCATCTAACATCAACACGACTCTACATGAGGCCCTAAGTATCTACTGTGAGAGCTGATAGTGATCTTTTGTTATTTTCATTATTTTAAAGGTACTGATATTAAAATTATTTTATTTATAAATGTGTTTAATATTACCTATTGATGTGATAAGTGTTTAGAAATTAAATAATAAAACAAATGATATGCTTTCTAGGCATACTTGTTGATGTGTCTCATTGAGAATAACAATAAAAAGAGTAATCTTGTGTAACTATTATTTTCTATTTTAGTCGCAAACTGAAAGTAGTCAATTTCACTACATCGTGCTTCTAAAAAATTAAAAATTTTCATGCTTCTAGTGTTAAAAAATTGGCATTTTTTTCAGTCTACAACATTGTGACGTTTGCAAAACAGAAATTCTCTTTTTCCAGTTGGAGTTTCTCTTCAAACATACCTTAGTGCACCAAAATATGCATTTAATTCCAAATGTCATTTGCACCTAAAACGTTAGTAGGAGCTTTTTTGTTAGGTGGAATAAGAACAAGATACGAATGAATAATTTACACCTTTATGATATTAATATAACTTCCATATGATAATTTCTAAAATACTTTTAAGCAGAAACAATAGTGATAAGTTCTCACACAAATTTTGTTTCATACATTTTTTCGAAAATTGCTTAGTCTTTGACACAAACATTGATGTACTCTTTAAATCATATAGTTATGTAACAGTCATTTTTCAATAACCTGTAATAAGGTATGAATTAAAAACTGGATCATAGCACGTATTCGTAAACAAATATATGGTAGTTGCTTATTCAAGAGATATTTTTTTCGAAAATAAATTTCAAAATTTAAGGGAGTCGTTTTAACTCTAATGTTGTACATGAGGTGCTCGCAAATATTTAAACGAAAAATTCAAACTAAAATTTTAAACTTGGAATTCAAATAATGATCAATAAGTTTCTAAATTAAAAATATTAAATGTATTGAGAAATTCGAAAGGAAGTTTTGAATATGATCAGCTGTATGGATTCAACAGAGAATAACGTTTTACCAATAAGATTTTCTTTCAATTTCATGATGTCATTTTAATGTTATTGCATTTCAATTGATGGATGAAAACTAAACTTAAATATTCAAACTGATAATTTTAAACAAATATTTCAAATAGCCTTTTAATTCTCTACAAATGGAACACTGATATGTTTGAAGAAATGATCAAACATATTCAACGTCGAATTAAAAATAGTGAATAAAAGTTAAAAAAAAACTTAGCAATCAGCCAAGCCGTATGTAAAGAGATAATGCCTCACTAAGAAACCTCAAAATAAGTATTTTTCTTTAAAAGACTCAAACTCCAGATTTATTTAGATTGTATTACGCTCTCCGAGTCATTCCTCTTGAACACTTCACTTCTCTCCTCATCCTCTCCCTCAAAAACATGAAAATGCATTCCTTTATGTATGAATATTCGTTGTAGAATTTGTCTCACTTTCATGCGATCTCTAAAGCCTCATATCTACGCCACTGTGAAAAATTCTTTCACTCAAATTAATCTTCGGTACCCTGTGTTACGCGCACGAAGCCAATCTACAAGGACAGAGACTACCAGTTAGTTATTCTTCAGACATGATTAAGAAAACATCCTGGTTAGCTCTCGATTGCTGTTATGCAAGTTCGAGGAAGACCAAATATGTATGTTTGAAACTGTAACAGTCTCTATCCGCCAGACCATGGAGGAGAAATCGAGCATATGAAAAAAATTCTTGATCTCCCTCTCAAGATTTTTCGGAAAGCACCGGCTTTATTGAAGCAAGATCCTTATCGTTCATCCAATGCTCAAAGGGAAACAACCAAACATATGTAGAACATTAGAAATAAGAAAAAGAACAAGTATAAATCAAATAAAAAATCAATATAAATGGGAATTTTACTTCAAGTGCAGAGTAGTTATGCAGTTAATTGACTTGATATTCACACCTCACACATACAGATATTATACTCAATAGTAACACTTTATAGTTTTTGTAAACAAAAAATCCTAAGAATCCTAGTTCTGATACTAGAGACTGAAAATTGTGGATCGGCGTTTGATAATGCGTATTCACTTGACTGCATATTCACCTCAAACATATTCGTATATGAACAATAACAAGAAATGCGACGAAATATTTAAAAACGCCCTAAAAATCCTAACACAGATTTAATAATCCAACTCAGTGTGTAATCCATTTTCAAAATATCCAATTCAATTCAATCTGTCAATTAGTTACTGTAATATATAATCCGATATTTCAATTTTACTTACACAAGATATAAAAAGTCACATCTATGAGCTTAAAAAAAGATCCAGATTAAATATATATTCCAAAATTTGCCAATTATCTCATTAATTGGTCAAAATTAATACCCCGTGTGATAATACAATAACCTGCCAAGCACCTATCATATTCATGAAATTTTGACATCATTTTAATATCCTTCACGAGCCTTTGCTCTACGGGAACATTAAAATTCTCAATAAATGAAGAACCCAATTAACGCAAGAGAGCTCTACTTTATTCAACTTAACTTGATTTTCGACACAATCGTTAACAAAATAAGCAAATAAATCTTATAGGATCGGATTAGCAGCCATTGGTTCAACAATTGTTCTCAATTCAGGTAACTGATCAAATAAATTTAAAAAAAAACACAAGGGGAGGGTTGGAGGAGAAATTCAAAATTAATAATATTTGAAAACATGAGGAAAGGAACTTTTTAACAAGCACATATTTCAAATCTGAAAAAAAATATTTCACTAGCATGAAGAAATAGGGTGTTATGAACACGACAGAAAACACTATTATGATTTTAATAACAAGAAAAGTAAAACATTCACGTTTTCTTCTGACTTTCGATAACATTCAAAGTATCATTATTAAAGATTGTACTACAAAGACGATAAGAACGAAGCAACCACATGAACCCTTAATAAACTGATATGTTTTGCTATAGAGGACCAGCTACAAGTCTTCGCGCCGCGGAAAGAGAACCACGCACGAAGCCTCACAGCCTAGAAGCAATGTTGCGAGCTCTCTCTACGTCAACTCAATTCTTCATTCTTTTTCTTCCTTTCTTGTTTTTAGATAAATAAAACATTTTTAAACAGACAAATTCTCAATTATTTCAACAAAAAATTGAGAGAAAGAAAATGAATAACATAACCAGCTCTGAGCAAGATGATAATACTATAAATAAGTAGTTATAACACATTAAGTATTAATTAAATAATTTATTTCCAATTATTTACAATCATTTTTAAGTGGTTAATCCTTCCTATACAAAATCCATTTAGTACCTCCTAAACCAACACGACATATAAGGTGGTTGTTGCAAAAGGAAACGTGACTAATAGTTCATTCGCAACGACAATGTATTGCAGTCACCCGTTTTGTAAATTGCAAAAGATAAATTGTAGAGAAAATTATCTGTGGCAGAGCGTGAGAAATATATTAAATCTTGAGTTGAGTTGATTTTGAGTTTAACGTCCCGTTCAGCAGCGAGGCTATATGAGACGAGGACCTACTGATTAACGTGGAATCCGAACCACATGAGCTCCCGCCATATAAAATCTTGTCTTCGTATAATGTTTAACCAATTCTATAGCATTAAAATATAAACATGTTAATATAAAACGTAACCATGCCTGACTATATCGCAGCGATTTGTGAGATTGGTAGTTTTTACAATCTCCGAGCTGTAAGAAGCGTCGAAGGTCTAGTGTACTTGGATTATAGTTCTGAATACTAGAAGAGAGCATTCTGGATTACTGGACTATCGGAGATGAAATCTTAAAGTTTTACGTCCCACGGTTATATCGGTTAGGCTAAAGGAGACGGTGATAATGAAGGATGAGTGAAATGGCTGAATAAAAAAACTGGGAGGAAACGGGAGAACCGCACGGTGTTTGTCCACCACAAAGTCCATATACTAGACTATCGGTTGAAATAACAGATCTCCAAAAGTGGAAAATTTGAACGAGCAATAGTTGGTTCAAAGTACGGAAACGTTCTATGAGTACGAAAAGTTCGATAATGAGTGACATTGAAAGATCAATGCGGTAACATTGTTAGTAAGCTGCATTTTTTGAACAATATGAACTATAAATTAATTCAGTGACACAATCGCCTGACCCTTTCGAGATCAAAATTCTTAGTTCAAAGTTTTTGACATTGTCATAGTAATAGAGATTTGCAATAACTCATCGTCTCAGCGAGTTAATGAAAATAAAACAAACACGCATAACAAAAACGTCCGATGATTTCGTAACGTAGATGAGTGAGCTGGTGATGAAGGGAGTATGCAGATAGAAATGTAGTGTCGACAAATGACTGCGCTCTTACAGCTCAATTCGTCATTGCGCACAACTGCAATCCTAGGTTCCTTTTTAATCTTCTAGGACAACTACTCACTCGAATATTATCTTACGTACCATCTCAATGTCTTAATAGACAATGACACTCATTCAAGTACGGTTATTGGGTTCTCCGAATCGTACCCAGCATCGAAAACAGATGATCCTCCAAGTATTAAATCCTTAGTCAAATATTTTTATGCAGTGACCAACTGTGCGTAGCCATTCTTGTGATTTTTCCGAAGTTCTTGATCCGTACGCTGTATATCATACCTGTTCTTTTCACACCCTAAAATGTATTATTTGATGTATCGCTCTCAGCAAATATTTATTGAGGTTCTTTCTATCAGATTACAACAGTTTCCGCTAAACTAACGAATAATCTCATTCTGGATTGATATATGGTTCAATAAAACATTTCAGTTTCAAGTTGGTTTGATTATACAAATGTTTTATGAGTAAAGTCACTCTTACACTGATTTTAGTAGGAATATTGCATGTAGAACCGTGGCAAGTTTTTACGTTTCTGCTGTTAAGTTTGTACCAATTATTTGAAAAACGTTTTGGTTTGTTTCAGTAAAACATTACAACACTAGATACTTGAACGATACGTTAGACCTTAACTTTCATCAAATTACTTCTTTTTTTGACTCTGTAGTGCTACAAATATGAGGCAATTACATGTTTGAAGTGTGCTCTACCTAGTGATGGGCAGTGGGAATATTCCCGGTGGGAAGGAATTTAAAAATGGCAATATTCCCGGGTTTTTTTCCCTGGCCTATAAATTCCCGGGAAGGAATTTATTTCCATTTCTTTACTTTATCTTCCAAATTATAAGAACCATATGACTAATTATTTTATTTAAATATATTATGATTTACGTCTAGGTTTTAAAAAATTTGGAGGTTAGAAATTTTAAATTATTTACGGTACTTTATATAAATAATAATATGATTTTTTAAAGTTCCATTTCCACTTGCACTAAAAAGTAAGGTAATTGTTTAGTATTGGGGGGCCAGAACTAGCAAAAATAGGATGATTTGCGGAAGAAATGAGTTGATAGTGATGTTCAAGTAGTCAAGAAAGTATCGAACACATTTTGTTTAGGGCAGTAGGGGATTTATACAAAACGGAAAGGTAAGTGGAAGTGATTTATGTGAGAAAAGAAAGTGAATTGTTGGTAACGAAGATAGAAACAACGTGCTATGCGGGACTCTAACCCGCCTTTATTCGCTAACGCTCGCTCTGCAATGCTGTCTGAATTTAATGTCTTTAACGTAATTTAACCTACGAAACCATAAAACAACCGCATCGGAATAGAATATCGCAAAAAAGTAGGTGCAAAAGCTGGCCTCCAATGCTAAAGAACAGCCAAAATTAGCAAAGTACTAATTTACGAATTATGAAAAGGAACCATTTCGTAAAGTAATTTAGAATTATGTAGTAATAGAGATGAAGTGCTATTAATAAACCCTGAACCACCATTAGTAATAGACGTCGGTCTGTCTCCTCTCTCTGACTCGAATTGCTGAAGACGTACTCGGACTTCTTTTACATGTGAAATAACTTTTAGAATTTCGAGAAATAGGTAGAATGAAAGGTCCTGTACGGCAATGTTACATGCTGAAATTTAAAGATAAGTAAGTATCTTGCAAATTATGAACATAAATATATATACGCAAATGTTGATAAATTCGTGAAACATGTATCTTCTAGCATTTACCCAATCTAATTGGTTTATAACATTTATAAATTTAATGTGTTTATAATATCAGTAATAGAGTCACGTTGAGCAAATTCACTTACATATACATTTAAACTGTTACTATATAATTTACTATATAATTTTTTCACACATATTTAATTGATAGAACATATTGTAAATAAATATATATCTATACGTACTCTCTAAATATATTAAAGTGTTAATAAAGTAACATAGTACCGTTCACAATATATATTTTAAAGAATCCTCTGTGGAGAACAGTAATAATATGGTGTGATATAAAAGTTAATTGAACTTTGAAATCATAATATAGTAATAGAATGTAATTTTCTTTCTGATTGATCATAAATTCCCGGATAAATTCCCATTTTTGGAATCTTCCCGGAAATATTCCCAGGGAATATTCCCGAAAAATATCTTCCCGGGAATTTACCCATCACTAGCTCTACCCCTGGAGAGTATTTTCATACCTCATGGTTACTTACCTAGTATTCATATTGATTGCCAATAAGTTACGTTTGTACTTGATTCTCATCCAAACAATTTCAGTAATAATCTTTTCACTGTAATCGCATTTCAATTCTGCAATTTCCGACTTCTGAGTGTCCACCAGCCTCAATATAAACATTTCATATAGAAGATGGCCAAAATTATAGTGCAGATTAAATTCACCATATATAGCAATATTGTCTTCAAACCTCACTAATTCTGATACTGTTTCATGTCTGAGGAGCATATTTCGTATTTTTCCTTACCTCTCTAAGTACTTTATGGACATTCTCACCATGTCCAGATCCCTGATATTTAATAAGCAAAAATACTTCTTAGACTAGGAATTGTTTCTACAGTTGAAAGTACGAAATCATTGCTGTTCTACGTCAATCCATTTCAATAAGTACCTGTCTCACTTTTAATCCTACAATTTGGCAACATATGCGCTAGACATACCTGAGGTTGGAAGAAAGAAATCGATGAAATATATCACTAATAATCAGTAAATGCCTTCCAGTGTCATCCAAAATTTAGAATTTACCAGAGACTATGATCAACAAATCAAATTGCACCAAATATACTTTTTCAATAATTATCGTGGAATATGAGTTCTAAGTGTCAAATTGTTAATTAATAGGTTGGCATTTAACAATCACATAGGACCAATTTCTTCGATTATGATTTCTCACATTGATTCAAAGTTAAAACGATTATTTGTCAAAATTTTCCTAGTACTAATTTTTCGCATTAATATTATTCTTGAAATATACCTGTTGGCATATCGTATTATAATAAAAGAAAAATTGACTCTTTCAGAATTGGAATTGCAGTACTTTGTACTTATCCCGAAAATTTTTAGATGAGCTTTAATGCACTCGTGTTGTTAAAATAATAGATACCTATGATATAGATACAAACATATAACACAATAAACGTAAAACAAGGACTACAAATTTAGGTACAACCAAATTTGAAAATGAACTACACAGGGAAATACGAGTGGATCAATGCATTTCAATTCGATACTACAGTTAAATTGTAAGCATTTCATTCCCCAGAACTGTTCACTCCTTTGCCTGTCCCAAACTCCTTAAAGCATTAAACGTACTTTTGTGAAACTAAGTGACTATTTTAATTAAAAATAGAATTATCATTGAATATAGATGTTTTGTGGAACTGGGTTTTCTTGTGTTTTTGTGAAAAACTTCAACATTTTCAAATATTTTCAGTTCTACAAAAAGCATCGATCCTACAGCTCTTTTAGATTTTCTGAGATTTTCAGGAACTGATCGCCATTTAACTGGACAACTCAATTGTAATGACTTTGAACCAGAAATCGATACATGTATTTAATACGAATTTTACGTATGTTTCCCATAAGTTTGTCAATAAGATGAGTTATGTTATTAGTAACAAAAGTGAAAATGGGATCCGAGGAAACAATGCATTGAAAAAACACTTATTCAGTCGGTTGTTTGGCCACAAGTTAGCTAGGAAATTGAAAAGGATAGAAGAAAAACAGTGTTGAAAATAATCACTTGTTTACGAATTGTATGAACGATTTGAGTTAATCTGCTAGTGAAGTTATTTATATAGTTTTCCATAAGTAACGTGGGAACTCGTCGCTGTTATGTAAATTTGGTAGTAAATTATGTTGTTACATACAGCTAAGTGAAAATGCATTACCTAAGAGTATAGCTATTTGTTCATTGTCCAATTTAGTGAATTACAGTTATAGTCGTGTATTTGAATTTCAATTAACTGTATGACTGATGGTTAAATATGAAAACAGATTTCTTTTATCATTTGTTACTTCAGATATGCGGGAAGTAAACCTGATTGTAAACAATTGTCTTACTTCAGTAGTGAGGGGATATTAATAATAATTGAAATGCGCTTTACAATAAATAGAATATTAATGTTCGTCGTTGAATTACGGAAACGATTTTATAACTACCTTATAAAACACACATTCTTTAGTTTTCTCACAGGGAACGTCACCAATAATGATTGTTGACTTCGCAATGTAATGAAACTGATAAGTATTAATATTACTAGAATTCAGTGAAGAATTTCATTCATAGATATTCATTATTTTCCTGGGAAATTTCCACTTTATTTTCCTAAGCCTTATTAACATTCATCAATAATACCTAATTTCAATTTCAGATAAATTGTATCCAGTATCAACCTTCGAACAGAATGATGGGTTATTTTGTCAATGCCCTTTGTCTTGCTACTCAATCCATAGTGTATTCGTTTATTCGTAAGTATGCGGTACCACGAAAAATACTGTTTTAATTGTTTTAATTATGATAATTTAGAACCTAGATTTACCAGAAAGTGCACATTATTAAAAGCTCAGTTTCAGAATATTTAATCAGCAATATACTGCTAATAATTTGATTAGCATTTAGAAATATAATGTATTTTCAACTTTGATTCTCTTTGGAACTTTAACTTACGACACAACTTAATGGAATATGCTCTCATTGAAGTTGAAAGATCAACCTTGTCTAACTAATAAATAATGTATCTAACTAATATAAATATAATTGTTTGTTTGTTTGTTTGTTTGTTTGCCTTTGTGCGGCTTGGGAACCAGACAATTGGACCGGGAGTTACTAAAATTTGTGGACTTGTACCTTGGTCCAGGCCCCAGATAAAGACGGAGCGCTTTTTCAAATTTCTAAACCGGGAGTCTCCGGGGGCGTTTACTGGGACTGGCCTAGGGACCACACAAGTTTACCGAGAGTTACCAAACTTTGATCACGGATACCTTAGTGCAGGCCCAGACGTAGGCGAAGTGATTGTTTGAAAATTCAGAGCAGGGGATCTGTGGGGGGGTGTTTACCCGGACATGTAAAAGTAGTAGAAAATATCCTATATTAGTGTCGAATTCAGTTTTCGCGGACGCTGAGACCAATGATGAAACTCCAATTGCATTAACTTCCAATTTATCCCTATTTGGTTGCGGGCCGGGACTCACCTGCGGGGGGGGTGTACCGAGGTATGTAAAAGTAGTAGAAGATGACCAGCATTAGTATCAAATCTATAGTTTTCGTCGTCGCTGAGATCAATGGTGACACTCAAATTAGCGATGACTTGTAAATTCAGCTACTATTGTTTACGGGCAGGGGGTCAGAGGGGAGATACTGAGACATGTAACAATAGTAATATTATTGTAAAATCCATAGTTATCGCGGTCGCTGAAATTAATGTGGTACTCCCACAGACTTCCAAATACTGCCACCATGCAAAGAATGCATATATTCAGGTAGTATTGGACATTTCTAAGCTTTTAGTAACTTTGTGAATTAGTGGTTTGAGTTCAAATGAAGGAAAATAGTTAAACATTAAGAATAGTTATGATTCTTTACTGTGACGATTCTAAGAACTATTATGATTCTAAGAATAGTTATGATTCTTCAGCTGAATTAATCATTAACCCGTAACTACAATGGACCGTCTCTCAGACCTTTCAAACTTTTTGTATCATTATATTTTCTACAGGTGGATCTTCTTGTCTTCCTTCCTGTCCAGCAAATAGTTACATATTGTGAAGTTTGTGTTATAGTTGATCCCCTCTGCGCAGCGCCGGAGGAGTCGCGCGATCTCACAAAAGTACTATAGTAGTTACGTGAATATTTTACGGTTTAGCAGTCTTTCGTTATCTGCCAACTATTAGCAGATTGTGTCTTACCGTGTGACTCCTCTGGCACAACACATCAAATAATGAGCCAGAGACTAAAAACCTGAAAAAATCATATCTTATAATATCTTATAAAGGTGGAGTGGATACTCTAGACTAAAAATGTACAGAATACACAGAAAGTCGTCCTAAAAGACCATTGCCATTCACAATAATTTATTTATGCTGCATATGCTGGATGTTGCGTATGATGTCAATGCGTATGTTTTGCATAAACCCTACGCTCAGTCCACAGTGATGACAAGACTTGATTTCATGAAAATGTTGGCAAAATTACTTCTTAGGCGTCACATGGAACATAGTTTTTTCATCAGACATCTGCCAGAAAGGCTAAAGTTTTCAATCAAGGCCATGCTTCAGATTGAAAGCCAGTTTTCCACCATCCCACACGATTGAGAACTTCGAGAAGAGGAAATAGTGACCTTCTGTCCAATGCGTCCTAAAGCAAGGTATTAATGTCAGCGGTGTGGAGTGCAGATATGTTTTCAGTGCTAAAAGAGTTTCAAGTGCTTACCCGAAGAAAGTACATGAAGTCAGAAAAGTTAGTAGAGTGCTTTCTTTACAGCTAAAATAAATATTCTTCAGTTTTGCTATTGTATAACACGAACCATTAGTTTTATTCATGATCTTTTCACTAAACAAAAATATAACAATACTCTCTTGAAGGTTTGAAAACGCTACAATTCCATTTTTTTATTTTTACTGTATTTTGTATTCTCATTGTATCTTTAAGAACAATATATTTTGTATTAGTGTTACTTTGATTTTATAGAAACGGATAAATAAATTGAATATTTCAATAATTAAAAATTGTGAAAAACATGAAGGCATTGTTGCAACTTTTGACTGTGTTTTCTTTCTCATTGTTTTAGAGTATTACACTTTTTTACATAGTGAAACTACTATGTCTTATTTTCCATAAACAACTAAAATATTTAGGATAGCGGTTTTAAAACTATACAATAAAACTACTTTTCGGAAAATGTGAAACAATAACGCAGTCTGACAGACCGCTCCATAGTAGTTATGTGATGAGTTTCGTTCATAGTACTTACGGGTTAAGTAATTAAGTATTATTTGGTAATTTTTTATGAGAAGTATCTATCTTTCCATTAAAGAAACAGCTGCCTCGTTTTTGCCTTACTATGAGTAATATACATTCATCCTTAGAAGCAGTTTGGCAGCGTGAATTACACGGGTCATATCACCATGTTTATGTTGGCTTGCTTCACATATGCTAAACAGTTTTCTCATGCTTTTGCCACTCCTCATCACTGTCCCTAGAGGGTTGGTGCTCTTATTAGATGTAATTATTTCTTACATTTTCTAATCGTCACTACCTCTGAATCTCTATGATCCTCTGGGAGTTCCATACTTACTTGTAATACCTTGGTGAACTAGTTTATGAGTTACGTTGCTACTACTAATTTCAAAGTTTACATGTAACATGCACACCATTTAAAACAAAACTTTGCCTTTTGTCCGCACACTTTGTAGAAAATTTCGCGCTTTCTAGACGGGAAAACGTAGGCACAATGTTCCACTTGTTCTGCCTATAGTTTTGTTTACATAGCGGTGTAATTTCTTAAGAACACTTAAATGACTAACTTAGTTCGGTCATATACGTTGTTGGGTAGTCATTTCAACTTAGCTGTACAATTTTGGTTCATTTCAAGTTGTATAAAGCGGCCATTAGTGCTGGAAAAATTGATAACGCTGTCGGTCAGAGTAGAATTGGAAGGATGAAATTAGTAGTGAAATGTTTATCATCCTAGCAACTGTTGATTTTTTAAATGTTCATTGAAGTTTTCAATAGTAAGAAATATCTTAAATATTCTACCATGTGTAGTAAGTAAATACATACTCTACTGAGATTAAAAATGCCATGACGTCAACTCGCAAATAGTTCATACGGTAATTTACTTGAATGCGGCTTAGGAAGCTTACTGTTTTTCGAATAGAAATAGCAATTATTTTTCACTTGTTACACAGTCATACATAATATTTAATAATGTTTCCAACGTTGTAGCTATAATTACTTAAACTATTTTTAGAGTATGTACTTGGGGAACTATCAAGACAAGTAATGGATTTGTGAGAAATAACTTTTAACATTTTATCAGCAAATACAGGCTTTAGACTTGCCGCCACAAAACGGCGCAAAACTTCTTCTAACTGAAAGAACTTCATTTCCCTATAAGGTCCATTGCCTATTCATTCGTGGTTAGCTTCTAGTAGATTAGAGAATGTTCATTGTGCTTATATATATATATATATATATATCTAATCTTTAATTGGAATCAAAGACACATATAATGGCGCAGTCAGATTTGTGACCATATGGCGATGCTAAAAAGTTACATATTTATTGAAAATTGTCTGTCACGATATCGACTTTTCAAATGTGGTCTATTGTAAATTAATAGATTTATAATTTGATTACCTAAAACATTAATATTGAATTCAACATTTACTGTTCATAAGACATGATTCGCCGTCTTTACAATAAATGGCCGCTCAAATATATTATTTTGAAATGTTTTGTTATTTCTCACTGCCCTCTTTCAAGTCTGAATCAAATACGTCCATCGCCTCTTAAGATCACCAACAAATATACAAGAGGATGACCCTCTGAGACTTGTTTAACCTGCCAAAGGGCTGGCGTTTAAATATTCTTTCATGCTTTGTTCAGAATCAATATGAGATGAAATTCAGGAAATAATAAGTTACTCATTGCGAGTGTACACAACGCTTGTTTTATTTTTAATTGGGTTGGAATGGTGCAGTTTTCGTCAAAAGGTTATTCGTTTTCGGTATGGTAAAAAAAGCATACAGCCAGTAAAAGGAACCCATACCAATACTACTTTTGAAGGCTTTTACTTCAGTGGGAAATTATTCTCAACAGATTATTCTTTTTTCCAATCTACTTAAATGTTATGATTGCTCTTAAATACTAACAATATAAACACTAGCATATGCATAATAATATTATATTTAAATGTTTAAACTAGGTGTTAAGTATCGTAATTTGGATAATTCGTGTCCGATGAAAATATTTGAATAGACGTAGCTGTACGGAAAAAATTCTTCAAATTGATTGTGAAACATTTTCATTGTGAAACTCGAAGTACACCTTGCCGATTTCGCTTAGAATAATAACACAGTGAAACTAAACTAAGCTTAAAACAAACTCTCGTAGAGAAATTAATTTCAGTGTACCAGACAAAAGTAATTTTACCTGCACTTCTACTCGCAATTGTATCTGAAAAAGATTTAAATTTTGTTTATTTTTAGAAAGGTTATATATTTGGAGGCAGTTATTCCTTACGGAAGCGGTAGAGCTCCTTCGTGGCTAAACGGTTAGTGCACGCACCTTTCGCGTGGGAGACTCAGGTTCGATTCGCGGTAGATCCGAGCTCATGTGGTTCGGATTCAACGTTAATCAGTAGCTCCACTTATTATATATCCTCGTTCCTGAATACGACGTTACATAATGTTATACAAAAATCATCTGTACTCCACAGAAACGGTAAGATCAATTATTCTTCCTACGTAAAATAAGGCACATCAACTAGTTGAAGCAATTCAGTTATCAAGCAATATTACCCAACGACAGTTAAAACATATTTACATCGGTGTCTTGTAGCAGGGAGACTAAACCGTTTAAGTTTTAGTCTATATATTTTCTTATATTAGGGATCCTTTCGGAACGATGGAATGTTATTCTTATCTTATTTTTGTCATTTTTGTTAAATCTGATGATTGTATTATCATTCAACTCTTATGTTATTTTTCCCATTCGGGGAAAGGCCTACATTTTAATAGATATATCTCTTTACTTACTGTTTTAACTTGATCTCGAAATCTAAAGAATGTGTTTATCTATCTTCATATTATCATCAAATACAATGCCCGTGATAATGAAATATAAAGTCAATACTACATCTCACAGAATGAATAGAATTTCGATTAATAAATACCGGGTTCAGGAGTTCTATTATATGCAGCAGGAAATTATATGATTTCCTTTCACAAATATATGTATTCATCTCCCAGTGGTTTTAATCTCAAGATAGCTTTGCTGTCTCAGGAAGAGTCGTCTCCACAGTAAATTTCTGTCGGGGTAATTTGGACTAATTTTAAAGAGTTCGAAGTTTAAATAACTATGGTGGAAATTGAGAAACTGAAAATTTCCTTTTACCTCAACCCTGCATTTGTATCCAGAGCACTGCTTTCACTACCGGGAAATACATCCATCCGCCTTTCCCTATTTATTAGGTGTACACAAAATTTGAAAATTTCGATATATGTTTGCGAACAAATAGTTCTATGTCTTATGACATGTTGGTAGCTTGAATTTCAGTTTTTGTTTTATTTACTTATTTATTTATTTACTTGCATCTGGGAATACCCTATCTCCTCCTAGCGTTCCATAGTGTGTTTTATCTTTCCAAGAATGTATTCAAGAGAGAGTTTTAGTATTTTTTAGTCGTGATGTAATAGGGAGTGTTGGCCGTAAAAGGCTGTAGCTTGGCAAATACTGCAAGTGATTGACCCCGTTTCTCATAATTAAGAATGGAACACCTTCCACCACTCTTCCTCGCAAAGAAAGGCTTGAGGGAGGACGTCATTCAGGAAGAATTATTATTTTTTTCTTCTGGAATATGGTTTCTGATAATTTCCTACGATTCCCAATGGGACCCTTGTTCTCATATGATCATGTTTAAGAGGCAAGAGAGTAACCATCTTTACTCCGTTATATGCCCGAACGTTAGTTTGGGTCCCAAAAAGTCGCTCCTTATGCTCTCATTCCGCTCACTTGTAATTTCAAAGTTCACCTTTTTCGAAAATTTTACTATCAAGAGCACTGCTTTCACTACCGGGAAATGGCTTCGATTAAATACATCTTTAAAGATATTTTATATGCATTTCAAAAGCAAGTATATACGTATATGTCGTCTAAGTTACAACATTTGGTCCATATAATAAATGCATCAAAAAATATGCATGTTGTGGTATTGACTGTATCAAAAAGAGTGCAACAAATGCGCACTACTACAGTCTGTCTGAGACATGAGTTCATGCATGAAATTATGAAGGACAATTTGCTTTAATAATTACTCTTAAGCAGAAGCATCTATCATTTGCGTTAACCATCAAAATTAAAGTTTCTTACACATGTATAATTCTACTGATTAGTTTCTTCAACTGTATATACTCAACTGAAAAATGTAGGCCGAAGAAACGTAGGTAAAATTGTGTACAATACGGGAAAGTCAAAAACTAGGAATAAAGAAATCTTTTCTTTGAAAAAAATAGAAGGAAAATACTCCAAGGAAAAAAGAATAGGCGCAGATAGTAACGCACAGTGGAAACACATTAAACTTTCCTTAGAGCAGCCTAGGAAAAATGCAGTAGGTTTTCGCGAACACAAAATGTAAGTAATAATGAGTTACAGAGCAGATGTTGCAGAAAATGAAAGAAAGTAAGACGTGGAAACAGGTTGATACAGAAGAGTGCAGAAAGATGTACAGAAATTTAAATAATGAGTAACGAAGAGAGACGGACAGAGCGAGGGAAGAGTTTTACAAAGAGAATGCGAGAACATAGAGTAATTAGACACAATTGGGAAATATAAGAACATGTATAAGAAGGTGAAATCTATGGAATTTCGAAGGAAACAAGGTGGTATTACGATGACAGTAGAAAATACGAATGGGAAGGTAGTCAGCGATAGAAATCAGACCATAAGAAGATCGAAAGAATACGTTGAAGACTTTTATGAGATGAGGGATAGACAATGTTTTTTAAAGGTTGAAGTAGAAAATGAAGCAGGTGAGGATGATAAAGAATTTAGTATTCTTCGGATAAGCTTCCAAGGCTATATCCAAGATAAGGAATATAAAGGCAACCGATATATAATATGCCAGTCGAATTCATTAGAAATATAGGAGACAAGTTAAAGAAAGAATTGTTCCGACTATGCAATGAAATACACGAAATAGAGAAGTTGCCAGAAGACTTCCCGAAGACCATTTTGATACTAGTGGCTAAGAAATCTAAGCAAATTGATGTGACTATTATAGAGCTATTAGTCTCATCTTTAGCAGCCAACCTTTTGCTCCGAATACTGAATTCAAGGTTATATGGAGACGTTGACATATGAAGACGTCAAGGAGGAGCAGTTCGGGTTCAGTATAGGTAAGGGCACAAGAGATGCTATTGGATTATCAAGGGCGATCGATGAAAGATTTATAGAACAAGAGAAAGAGTTGTATGTTGTATTTATTGATCTAGAAAACCTTTTGAACGCGTGATTTGGGAATTGATTTGGGGGGTTCTACAGAAGATAGAGTTAGAATGGAAAGATCAAAGACTCTTAAGAAACTTTTACATGAACCAACACGTAAGTGTTAGGATAGGGGAAGAACTTACGGAAGAGAGTGCAATTGGAGGGGAAGTGCATGGATGCTGCCTCCCGCGAACACTATTTAATGTCTATCTAGAACAGATAATGTAAAAGACTTTACATGACGATAACGACATTTCGGAAGGAGTTAGAATGATTAGAAGCATATGATTTCCAGACTATATGGCGCTTGTTGCAGAATCTGAAAACGAAATCAGTAAAAGGTTAGAAAACCTGAGGATGGTCATTGAAGAATATGGGATGAAATTTGTGTTGTAGAGAAAAAAACATTGTGATTCCAACGAAGATGTGTGTGTCAAATGTAAAAAAGTGGGAGGGCACCAAATAGAACAAGTTAATAGTTTTCAATATATGTGGGTAGTTTTGTTAATAATAACATGAACTGCGGACGTGAAATAATAGCAAGGATAGGAATGGTGAACAACATTTTTACGAGGAAGGAAAGTTTTTTTGTGGCACCTTGAATAGAGAGTTGAGAAAAAGACGGATAAAATTCACCGTATGGAGTTTTGTACTGTATGGGACGCAAACGTGGACATTGCGCAAAAGTGATGAAAAGCAACTGCAAGCCTTCAAGATGTGGGTGTGGAAAATAATGGAAAGAATTAGTTGGGTCGAGCAGAAAGCGAAGGAGTGAGTGTGGAAAAGTTTGGGGGAGAAATAAACATTTTAGATATTGTTAAGAAAAGGAAGAGAAACTGTTTAGTTATTAAGTAAGAAGAAATTGTGTCATTAGGAACGTTCTAGCGGTATAGTGGCAGGAAAGAGAGCAAGAAAGCAGGAGACTACACTTACTGGATATATAAAAACAGAAAGATCATACGTGAAGACGAAGAGGTTAGCGGAGGATCATGGAGCATCGAAACTTCGCAGCTGCTGCAAGTGTCCTGCTAGAACGGGCAGAATACTTATGATGATGATGATGAAGATATAATTATACTTTCCACTCTGATAATGCCTTAAAATTCATCGCTCTATTCGTCTAAGGTTTCTTATTTTTGGATAATAAATGCTTTGAGGAACAATTGTTGAGGCTAGGCAATAGAACCTCAAAGAAAGTGTGGTTTCTTGTTTCATATTAGTATTTTTTTAAGTGGGCCTCTCAAACAACGTGCGGTAAGGAGAATATTTCCATGTGTTGTTGCACTGTATCAGTACACTCAATATCAAAGTGGGTTTGAACAAGAACTCCCTAGTTTTAATGTGTCCTAGAATCTGTACAAAGTGGCATACACTGTTCTACTTTGTGGCGTTTGATTCATCAACTCTCCTTGTTTGGCTCCTCTGCAGTTGGCAGGTCTGCATGACTTTGAGACGGCACCAGTGCTCTTTCTCTCTATTTACTCAGTTCAGTCCATGCAGGCATGCAGTACAGAGCAAATGAGCAACAATGTGTACTCTGCAACAGAAACGAAAGTGTATTATTTGGCTTGTGAAAACTGAGTCAGTTATACCACTGCAACTTAATTCTAGACGTCAGTATGGTGGTGAGCCAAACGCACCAAGAATTTTCACGGCTGTTGGAAGAGTTACTCCTGAAATGTTGGTGAATACGTGGCGAGAAGTGGAATATCGCCTCGGCGTGTGCACGGCCACAAATGGACGTCATGTTGATGTCTACCAACATTAAAGAAAACTTGAAGGAATTCTCTTTTATGATATGTACATATTCATGTAATTTCCATTCATTTCTCAATTAAATTTATACCTAAAATAAGGGATTTTGTTTTCAAACACCCTGTATAACCAGTCAACATCAGATACAACCCTGCTTTTTATTATATCTGGTAAGCATTTCATCTAACGAGGAAACAGATTGAAGTGTGACACGAAATTGTGGACGAGTTTATGGGAAATGAAGAGTTTTTGTGAACAATTAAACCCATTGGAGGGAAAGCTCTCGACCTTAATCCTCCCGGAGAGACAGAGCAATAAGGGGAAAGTCTGGTGCTCCGATATTTTGCGACTTTTTTTGAAAATGTGATTATAATACAAGGAAAGGGGACTATTAAAATTTAAAAAATTTCTTCGTCCACAAAATTTTAATAATACGTCTTTAAAATAAGGGTTACAAAGCCGAAGAATCCGTAAACATTCTAGGGGAAGAATGTTTTGGAAGGGAAGGTGAAGATAACGAACTTTCAATGTTGCCGGAAATATGCGTCTAACGTGCCAATGTATAGATTTATTTGGTAAAACATTGATGGCCGTCCGAACATTCCACTCTACAACTTCATATAGTTTTACAATGTATGGTCCTATATACAACGGTATGAGGAAATACATTACTTTGTGATATCACTGGAGTTTACCTGCATTACCTTTATGTCATATACGATATCAGGAGCTTTTCACTTATTAATTTGAATATACTATTTTTGTTTATTGATTCATACTTTGCGTTTTGATATATGTCACAAAACTACACATTGTCGTAGTTATGATTACATCAATATATGTGTATGTTTCTTTTTTGCTTCCTTTTCTAAAACGCTTTTGCACAGAACAGGAGCTTGTATTTTGGTTCACTTAATAACATCTCTCATCTTTAGCAACATTATTAACACAGTTTCATATCAAGTTTCTCATTTTCTACGAACTAAGTACATGATATACGACCAAGTAATACACTACAATAATGTTCTTAGTGTCAATGATGTTTATTATTACTCATACCTCCATCTTCTACCAACACCATTACTCATATCAACATTCAACACCAATTTTATTCTCTCCGGTGTATCTTTCTTAACGTTTAGATGTAATTTTCAAACACATTTACTCGCAACACAGCGAACAAGAAACAAAATATCAGAGCACCACTTTCCACCTACGCGTCTATATTTCCGAAACGGTTGAAATTTTTCCCACTAATGGAATTCATTTTTCAAAAGAAAACACTCCATTGGCGCATAAATTCGTACATAATGTCGTGTCACACTTGAATCGGTTTTCTTCTAAGAAGCAAAGTACCTTAACTGATGGAATAATCAATTCTATAGCAATGCCATCCTAACTCTGTTGTTATGTATTCAAATTATGTTCCAGGTTGGCTTTGAAGTAGGTACAAAGAAACCTTCATTCTAGTGAGTTTCGTAACTTCTCATCCGTCTTGTCGGGTCAAACTAAAGTAGATAAATTTTACCGATTTATGTCTATTTCCTTCTACAATGCGGAAAGTAACATATTCTTCGCTCGTTAGAGTATTCACTAATAGAACTATAAAATTCGTCTTTTTCCAGGAATTCTTCCATTAATTCTTATTTACTATTTATGAATTCTAGTTCTGAAATGACAAGTACTATCTTTAAATAATTAGTTGCATGCTATTCTGAAACATCTTCTGATTACCCCTAACTGAATGAGAACTCCTGGATTTTCCTGTCTTGTTTTATATAAATAGGGTTGTGTTCGAATCTATTATTCGATCTGCTGTAGTACTAGTTTGTATGAATCTTTATACTTCTGATCGCATTTCGACGAACGATCTTTTGTCATCTCTCCTCTCAGCAGGTTAACTTTTTTTCACGTCTCTCACTTTTCTTTTTTCGTGTGAAAGTCTTTTCCTATACTTTCGGACACGCGTTTTAGGGACGAACAGTAAAAGTCATATAAATCGTTTGTCTAGGATGTATTGTAACTTGTTCTAAAATTTCAAAATTTTCCTATACTGTTGCAGGAAAGGGATAAGAGATCATGGATAATTTTGCATACAATATTCCATATATAAAGTATATTTCATATATGAAAGGTTTTATTGTATATTTCAACATACACAGTAATAGATTTACTTTAGCATAAGATAAGTTACTAAAATTCAAATACTTTAGTACACATTTAAACTGAAAAACATTCATTTAAACTACTTCGTATAAAAATTAAATACATCAGTAAAATTGTTATTGCTTTATACAGTATCGAAGATACAGAATGCTTGTAAATGGCAATAAACGGTTATATAAGAGTATCTGGTTTAGGCTTTGGTCGTCCAAAGTTGGAATATCGAAGGCAAACGTAAGAGCATAGTACTGCGGTAAGATTGAAATTACCGCGATAAGGCTATTTTAAGTTTTTACATCGTCTTCCTTATCTTTATTTATGTAAAAAAATCTCAATTTTGCATTGCATTTATTCATCACAGCAATATTAGACACATCAACATTGATACTGGAAATTTAATACCTTATGCTTTAGTTAATTTAGCACTGATAACTACTGCAAAACACAAAAGAGACAAGAAATCCAGAGTAGACGATCCATTTCGCTCGCGATTCCTAGGTTCAATACGTAGCACCTAGTCAGCAAATATCGCCAGAGAAAAAGAATGAACTGATCACCTCCTGCCTAATCTGCGTGTATTGAAATAGAAGTGTCGTCTCCAGATCAAAAAAAATAACTTTCTTCTATATAGGCCATTTTTATACCGTTCAATTTAGTAATGTACTTACTTACTACAATCTGAAATGCCATAACAAGAAGAAACTCTGAATTCACTTTGTAACGCCCCCTTCCACCTAGCTCCGCCTTATCGAATCCATATTGAGAGTTTATTAAAAAAAAACAAACAAAAATTAAACAAACTGTCAATGTGGGCTCAGATATTAAAGCCTGGCAGAGAGAGCTTGGGAGAGGAGAGTCGAGTAGTAACGCGTAATGAACTTAACTAGTATTAGCTGGAATTGCAGATCCAATATTTCTATTTTAGAAAAGGAAACATATCAAACATAAACTTAATGAACAGGTACAACAGTGTTTCAATTTTAAAGATACCAACTTTATTGCCAATGTAAGGTGGTGTATATGAACTAAAAATTTTTAATAGCTCATATACACTCGGATGAGAAGTTCAACATACAACTATCCTAACAATTAATTATCTGTCGATTGAATATGATTATATCTTAGAAATTTCAATTTTTACTTTTCTAACAGATTCTAATCTTCTTTTAATTCAGATTCAATAATATTTCAAATAGAATTTACAGCCGAAAACTACTATTCTCATCAAAGCTTGACTTTAGCAGTATCGAAACTCCTGTTGACTTTTACGAACATCAACTACTCATTATCCTGTCGACTTTTACGAACATCAACTACTCATAGATAAATTCTTTCAAAAATGAAACTATTTCTATATATAATTCTGACAATCTTTTCAGTTCTGAAATTGTTACTTCATTCAAATAATAACAGTCAAATTTAATTCTGAACCAAAATTTTATACTGTTCTATGCTTATGACAACTGTCGAGGAAACTAGTATCTAAAATGGTCTGGTTTTAACGTATGGCTAAACAGCTGAAAGAGAAAATATATAATTCAAGTGAAATATCGGATCTTCAGGTGGTTCAAATCTGACGTCAACGATTCCGGTCAAAGTAGAAAAATTAATCGCCACAATTTTTGGGAGGAAAATAACTATGATTGGAAAGCAAAGGTCCTCGAAATTTTAAACCCTTTGGAACAACTACTACAGACGACCTCACAATCCACACCTTTAACGAACACAATTACTATAGGTAAAAATAATAGTATTAACTCACCAAGTATCGATAAAACTCAATGGTTTACCTACTGTCGTCATTCCTCTCATCTGGTATTTGGCCTCTTTGACTTTCGGTTGACTAGCCACGTACGCAATTCTTTGCTCTGTGCCAGAAATTATGCTATCACTTTGTTACAGAGATTAAAGACAGGCACAAAACGCACTGTAACTTCACTCACTGACTAACAATTGATTGAGTGAAAAGAGGTTCACTTTAACATATACACTTTCCCTCTCTGACTCTGTATCTTTACAGACACAAAAACAGCCTATTTCTTTGCCAACCTTTTTCAGTAACTCTATGAACTTATTCCACAAATCGTGATACTTTATATCACTTAATTCGCAAAGAATGAATAATAGCAAAAGCCTTTCCGGCACGGAACTTAGATTTGCCCACGTATTCGCACTCGATAACATGTCCTATTTAACACACAAGCAAGCAACGAACACGCAACCACCAAACAACTCCATCCTCTCTGAGGTTAACCAAGGAACAAGATAACGAGTCCTTGGGTCACCGAGCCAGGAAGAAACGGCGAGACAAGCCACGCCCACCGTACAAACACGCGCAAACACCTTTTTTTCCCTCAAGTTGTCATAGCATAGCATTTCTAAGTCAATTCCTCCTTACATTATCCCTTTCAAACTTTTTTTACATACCTTTTTCTTTCTTTTCTAAAAAATGAAGACTTTTTACAAAGTGAAAAATAATCGTTTTAAATACTGAAATTGATTAACAATAAGAGTCTTAATAGAAAATATAACGCTCCATATACAATTTTCCTTCATGTAACCATCCATTCTTTTTCTTCCCAGATCCAGAAGGATGGGATGTTACAAC
This sequence comes from Thermobia domestica, assembly GCF_964235325.1. Taxonomy (NCBI): domain Eukaryota; kingdom Metazoa; phylum Arthropoda; class Insecta; order Zygentoma; family Lepismatidae; genus Thermobia; species Thermobia domestica. The sequence continues at coordinate 128,125,534 of NC_137460.1, forward strand.
TTACCAACCATAAAACACTTAGACAGCTAAATCCTGCAAATGGATCTTAAATTCATCCTAATTAATATTTTTCCGAGACTTTGACAGGCCTTGGAACTTTCAAAATTAGCAGAAACTTATATTAAACATTGACTTTGTAAAGAACTACAACATCCTTCCTGGAGTGGAACGAAATTTCAAAGACAGAGAAAGTTGTTGAGAAACTCGAAGATAAGGAACACCCATTTGTCAGAGGTTAATGCATTAAGATCGTGTATGTAGTAGTATTCATTATCAGCTTTTCAAATAACTCACGACAGCCTATAGATATTCCTTTATGCAATTTACTTATATTTAAGAAAGAAATTATGCCATAAGATAGAACCATCACTTATTGTACCTCCCCTTCCATTGATTTCTGAGAAATGCCAAATCTATAACTCTCATATCAAATGTGTAATCCTACTAAAAGTTATTACTATTCTTTAACTCATAAACAAATACCTTCACAAACCTCAACAATGTAATGTCAAAACCTCCAATTTCAAGATTATACTGTCCACTCATACTGAAAGTACTATTATATTTGTATCAAAATGCACTTGACATATCTTCATTACTACTTAACATGTAGTCATAGTTTGTCATAATAACCGTGATTGACATAAAGTGCGGATTGTAATTCTACACCTAGTGATTACGTTATAATTTAAGTCTCTATCAAACTTATATTATTATCATATTAAATTATTCTCATTATATTCCACTACGTTAAGCATTACGATTTTGTAAAGCTGAATGGAAAGTAAGTAACACTTTTGTTTCACTCATACTTGTTAAATTGAAACCATCCGCTTCAGAAGAAAACGTATATCAGAAACCCGATGTTATCACTATTGATGTCATGCATATACTGACGGAGATATTCCAGAGGCAACTACTCACACTCAACACTCTAACCTTTAAACCTATTTGACACTCTAGATAACTCTATTGAGCTTTCTAATGTACTGGAAATGTTCACACCCTGAGATTCCATAGAGAATTTCCACAGACCGTCCGGAATTATATTCAAAATATAACAAGGTCGCAGAGTAGGCATATATAGCAATTTTTTAGACGGTAGTCTCCCAACGAAAATTTGAAAAAAAAAAACTCTGATTGCTAAGAAGACAAATACTCTTTATCTACTAATTAAACATAACTTACTTCATACGAATGAAGGTAATATGTACCCTTGCAGATATTTACAAATAATGTTTATTCCTCGGACACCTATTGAACTGCCCAAAGCTAATCCAATATATAAATGTAATTACAAAAGCCCCTCCTACAACCAAATACATATCAGTCATTTTCAGCTAACATCGTCTTAGAGATTATATCACCACCGTCGATATACGAGCCACTATATCGCAATTCCACAATTTTACTCCAGGTAAAAAAGGATTGAAACACAGATAGCAGACAATGTCCGTATATTCTCATTTACCAAATGGCTCTCACTTTCATTTTACGCAGACAATAGGTTAGATTCTGTCAAGTTAGTAAATGTCGTAGCTAGCAATGTTTCAAAAGTCGGAGAAACCTGTCAATAGTATTACCTCTTAAAGATCTATCATTATCCTCTCCTATCGTTATCCGCTGAATGATCATACATTTATAGTAAAATATAGAAACAAACCTAGTTGAGAGGTTTTATCAATTATTCTCTATTAACAACTTCCTTCCGAACTATCTACCAAGCTTTCGTCCAAATTATTGTATCAACAACCATCACTTAAGAATGATTATTATAATAACAAATCTTTACAATATCTTGAAGATATATGCTTAATGGTGAAATATCAAAAAAATAAATATATTCAATTAATTCTGTTACCAAATTTGAATTTATTAGTTCTTGCATTTTTAAATCCCTATTGCACACGTCCGTTTTATTTTTAATTTTATTTACTTATATATCTATAAGTAATTGCCGGTATAGTTTGCAAACGCACTTACATTGAATCGTTTTGAAGTCTACAACGATGCTAATAAACGAAGAATGAAAAACGCAAGTAAATTAAAATTTCTTTCAAAAGTAAAATATTTGTCTTCAGTTTTTTATTAACCATACAGCGTCAAGATGACATCTGGTTCCACTCCGATAGAAATTGGTGTCTTTATTTTTTAAATTTCTTTTGTATTTGTGTGTGTCATGTTTACATGTGTGTTGTAAGTCGTGAAGCGCTGGCACTGTGGCTTTCTCAACAGAAATATGTCCAATGAAACATTTACTAAAGTGGCAAAAGTAATTCCTCCACATAAAAAGGAGAGTACGCATGATGTAAGAAATTATCGCCCAGTCTCCATTCTTTCGACGTTTTCAAACATTTTTGAATATGTGATGAAGTCATGACTCTGCAATTTTTTGAAGTCATGTAACTTACTATCACCATCACAACATGGCTTTCAAAATAAGAAAACTATTGAAATAGCTTTGTTTGATTACTTGTCCAATATAGCTCCTCAATTAAAAAAAATCAGTAAATATGTTGTTGGCTTATTGATCGACTTATCCAAAGCTTTTGATACAATTGATCATGCTATTCTTTTAAGCAAGTTGTATGGTTATGGTATTAGAGGAGTAGCTCACAACTGGTTTCTCTCTTATTTATCCAGTAGGCAATAAGCTGTACAAATATCAAAATTAGCTGCAGATGGGTTTCAAACTTCTTGTTCGTCTTTTTCAACTGTAATCAGAGGTGTTCCTCAAAGTTCCATTTTGTGTCCTATTCTCTTCCAGTAACATATAATATGCCTTGTTAGAATTTATGCATTCAGCAAAATGTATTCTATATGCTGATGACATCAGTATGATAATATCAGGAAAATCAACAGAAGAAGTTGAGAGGAAATCGGAAAATTTTCCGAGAAATTAGTAAAATGGCTAATAGTGAATAGACTTTTTATAAATAATCATAAATCGATTCTCTTACATTTTCATTTTCCAGGAAAACCGCGTATATCACCTAGAATAAAAATATCTTCTAACTTACTCCATAACAAAGCTTTTAGGTGTAATCATAAGTGATTATCTTTCTTGGTCTGCTCATTTCTCCACTTTAAACAAGGAACTAAGTAGAGTTTGTTTTGCCTTATACAAACTTCAAGGTACGGTGTCGAGAGAAGCAATTCTTAGCTGTTACTATATCAAGTTTAATTCATTATTTAACTACGGCATAATACACTGGGGATCTGCTGAAAATTCTTTAAGCACTTTCCGATTGCAAAAGACAGCGATTAGAATAATTTTTGGATTACCCACAAAATCGACATGTAAAAAGGTTTTCTTAGAAGCAAAACTTTTAACACTCCCCAGTTTATATATATATAAATCTATTCTTTTTACTGTGAAAAACAAGCATCTTTTTGTCTTTAACGAAATTGTTCATAGCCATAATACAAGACAAGGTAGTGACATATTTGTGATGCATCAAAAATATGCTAATATAAGCAAAACCGTGTACATGAATTGTGTCAGATTGTATAATAAACTTCCTCTGTACTTGAACAATATGACCAATGTTTCCATTCTTGATAAGACTTTATATAATCTACTCAATGAAAAGTGCTATTATACAATTAAAGAATATTTAAATGACTCATTAACCTAAGAGTTGGTTACAGATACTTATCCGTGAGTACATGCCCGGTGTGGTACAAACAGTTACCTAATTAGATGTAAATTGTCATGTTTTTATACTTAATATATCCTATTATGTGGTTTTGTATTTTAGAAAGATGTATGATGTATACCTCTGGCACATGATAATATTGTATGTTTTTTCTTTCTCTTCTTTCTGACAACTGTAACGCTTACATGATAATTTCTCATGCTTTGCTAGCTAATGAAGCAGGCAAATAAATGAAATGAAATGAAATGAAATGTAGTACAGATCCAAGGGACTGTGTAAAAGATAATCTCAAACAAAAAAAAAAAAAAAAAAACAATACCCCAATATTTTTCTTCTCTCTTTGTCGTAATATTAACGTAAACCATGGTTCAGATGGTCTAGATTCCACCAGTGATTTTGACATGTATTACAAAAAAGATTAGTTATATTAATAAGAAATTACTAAACCTCTCGATCAACCTAAGCAAAATAAAGGAACCTGATTTTTAACAGCGATGGAATCGTAGCTCGATGAAACAGCGAACGGCCGTGAAAATAATGTCTCAAATAATTTATTCACGTATTGGAAAGAACTCATAACTAGCGGACTTGGACTACTGATTTGCATAATAAGTGAAGTAAGAAAAGACTGAATCGTGTACTGATTGTAAACTAATTTGGCTATAACTTTTTATCACAAAAACATTGCTTTGTTTTGTTGTATGCTTCTATACACCGCAGTGGACACATCTAGGAAGATTTCAGATACTTACTGCTACAAGTGTTGTCACATAATGACACAATCCTGTTTGGTGATTTTAACAGTTTCATTTCGTGTCAGGACAACAAGCATTACATTGTTAAAGACGGGAACTAAATGGACTATTTTATTCATGAATTTGTACTACGTGAATAGATTATGCTTAATCTCCGCTTAAAGGCAATCTTAACTACTTTATCTCGAACTTATATGCTCGTTGTTTTGCTCTGCACATATATCTCTTTTCCTTAGTCTACGCTTTATTAGACGTTTCTTACAAATTTCTCCCCTTCACTATTACAAATTTGCCCCTGAAAAGTAGGAATAAAGACTTATTGGAATAAAGAAAGCTGGGTTTACATCCATAAGACTATTCAACTGTTACCTTGGTCTATGTTTATAGCATATACAAAAGACGGAGCTGTGGGCTCACATCTGCAGTTTACTAAACCATAAATGACTTTGATCCTGTAACAGCTTCGAATTTGAGCAATTTCTCATTCTGGTATGACAAGGAACCTCTTGATTTTCTTTAAATTAAAAAATCCCGGAATTTACAAAAGTCGCCTCAGAGTGACTACAAATACAAACATTTTGTAAAAAAAAAAAAAAAAAAAAAAATTGAATCCTTACCAGAAGGAACATCGTCCTAAGTACGTTGAACATGTGGACTCAATTGGCGATTTGACTGTCAGCAACCCTAAAATCTTTTAATTTGTAAATAAATATAGATCAAAATCTGCATAATAGCAACAGTTCGTGGCGATAATATGGAAGTTATTGATGCTCAAACCTACCGACCTATTTAAATAGCTACATTTACTAAACACTTATTTCACTTCCTTGAACCTATCTTCCCTCTATCCGCTCTATCTGTTCTAACACCATTTCCAACCTCTCTACCAACCTGAGTCTTGCAGTTGCTTTCTCCACATAGAACCCTTGGACTTGACAACATTTGTTTTCTCTTTCTCAACAACGCTCCTTAAGCTGTTGAGGTTCTCTATCTATCTAATTGAATGGGTGATTCAGAAAAGAGCACTTTGAATCCACCAGCTGGTAGTTAGCTTACGTGATCCCAATACATAAATCATACTTGAAAGATTAAGCAACTTTTTATAGGAAAATATCTATTTTTTGCAATATTAAATATATTACGTTTATTCATCCTATACTGGAAGTAATGCAGCGGTTTTGGACACACAATACGTAGAGACAGATTGAATAGAGTTCTATTTGAGTTCAGCGGCCCATCTTATTTTACACGAGATGTTTTACGGGCTCGTTTATTTAAATTTTAACATATACTTACAAGAAAGTCATATAAATTTTTATGTCTGTATTTTCAACGAGGAAATACGTTTATAGTTATTGTAGTTATATTTCAGTACAATGATTTCACAAATCCACACGAGTCAAGAGAGAAAGTTTATTTAAGAATAAATGGCAGATTTGTGTCTGATAGAAATACATTTTAAAAAAAACACGAAAGTAATCAAAACTTAACTAACGTTTCAGTGGTTAAGCTCTTTAGGCTAAAGAAGATGGATGATTAATAAAAGTGATTGCTAGTTGAACTAATATTTTAGTGATCCGGTAATAAGAACCGAATCCGGCAGTATATACACCAAAGGCACACGTGCTGGCCACTAGACTTCCGTTTTATCTTGCTCCACCTATTATACAAATCAGTACTCCAAGTCTTTCCAATAGGTGAAAAAATTTTTTGAGGGATTATTTTCACAGCCGTTCATTGTTTCATTGAGCAAAGATTCGGTCACTGTTAACAATCAAGTTCCTTTATCTCGCTTTGGTTGATTGAGAGATTTAGTAATTTGTTATTAATATAACTAATCTTTTTTGTAATACATGTCAAAATCACTGGTGGAATCTAGACCACATGAGCCATGGCTTAGGTGAACATTACGACAAAAGGGAGAAGAAAAATATTGGGGTAATGTTTTTTGTTTGCTTTTAATTTGTTTTTTGCACTGTCCCTTGAATTTTTACTACAATTTGGTAAACGTTTCATTGGATATACTTCAGTTGAGAATGTCACAGTGCTTCGTGACTTACAACACACATGTAAACAACACACACCAAATACAAAAGAAATTTAAAAATAGCTCATTCTTTAGCTTCGAGTTTCACAACAACTTTCTCCGTCGATGAAATTTCTTTCCATTCCACGCAGGACTACTGATAAAGGACTTTGTAGTTCTCTAGAAAGTCATGTGTAATAAACTTTTCTGTTAATTTTGAAACTTCTACGTTATGCCAAAGGTTCTGAAACTATGAATTACGATGAAATTAAAATCCAATAGCAAGATATACTTATTAAAGTGTTTTATCTTTGGTAAGTTGATTTTAGGTTTTCTTCTTGTTATGTTCAGATTGTAATTAGTAAGTATATTAGTAAACTGATTTGTTACTTAAATGTCCTATACAGAAAAAGATACTGTTTTTGATCTGGAGACGACACTTCCATATCTATACACGCAGACTCCGAAGGCGGTGATTATTTTCTTGTTTTGCTGTGACGACATTTTCTGACTAGATGTTTCGTTTTGGAGCTGGGAAAGCCGAGCCGAATGGATCGTCTACCCCGATTTTTTTTTACCTTTTTGTGGTTTGCAGTAGTTACCAGAGCTAATTTAAGTAAAAGCAGAAGGATTGAATTTCGAGTATCAATTTCGATGTTTGTAATGTCGCTGTGATGAATCAATGCAAAACAAAATTGAAATTTTTATTACATAAATAAAGTTAAGAAACACGATATAAAAGTTTAAAATATATGGCCTCTCTCAGGTCAAACTATCTATCCTACCGCACTACTACGCTGTTACATTTGGCTTGGATAATGTTTCCACTTTGGATCGATTAAAGCCTAGACCACATACGATTACCTCACAGTCCGAATTTGATAGCCAATTACAAGCAAGCCATATCTTCGATACTGTGTAAGTCAAGAACAGTTCTTACTGATGTACATAATTTGTGTACGAAAGTAGAGTAAATGAACTGTTTTCGTTTACAAAAGTACTAATGTATTTGAATTTTAATAACAGATCTTAAATTAAAGTAAATCTTTTATTGTGTATGTTGAAATATACGATAAAACCTTTCATCTATGTAATATAATTTACACGTGGGATATTTTACGCAACATTCTCTTCACGATCTCTGAAACAGTATAGGAAAATTCTGAAATTTTAGACCAAGTTACAACGAATTATAGCTAAGCAATTCAAGTTACTTTTACTGTTCTTCTTTGAAACGTGTGTATGAAAATAAAAGAAAGAACTTAAGACGAAAGAAAAAGTGAAAAATATAAAGAAGAGTAACCTGCTGAGAGTAATGTTGACAGAAAATAATTTGTCGAAATAGGATAAGAAGTATAAAAAATTAAACTAGTTCAACAGTAGATCCTGTAATTGATTCGAACAGAAAACTTTTTATGCAAACCAAGACAGGAAGATCGAGGAAATCTCATTCAGGTAGGGGAAGTTAAAACATGCTAGTAAAAACATGCTCATGCCTCAACGAATTATTTAAAAATAATACTTGTAATTTCACAACCAGAATTCATTACTAGTAAATGACCATTCATAGATCAATTCCTGAAAAAAATGAGACTTTTATAGTTCTACTAGTGAATACTCTAAAGAGCTAACATTTTATTTTCTTCATTTTGGAAGGGAACATATATGAAATGGTAAAAGTTATCTAGCTTAGTTTGTCCCGACAGGACGAATGAGAAGTTACGAAACTCATTAAGATGAAGGTTTCTTTGTAGCTACTTCAAAGCCTACTTTTAACATAATTTCAACAAATAACGACAGAGTGCTAATGGCTTTGCCATAGAATTCGTTGTTCCATTAGTTAAAGTAATTTGTTTCTTACAAGGAAACCGACTCCAGTGTAACACGAAATTGTGTACGAATTTATGCGCAATCGGAGTGTTATTTTGAAAAATGAATTCCATTAGAGAGGAAAATCTCAACCGTTTCGGAAATATAGACGTTGCGATTGAATGCGTTCTAAAATTCTGTTAAAATGTTACGAAAGATACACCAGAGCGAATAATAGTGGTGTTGAATATTGATGTGAGTGGCGTAATTTTTAAATGGTGCTGGAAAAAGATGTAGCTATGAGAAATATTAAGCACCATTGACACGAAGAACAAAATAGTATTGTATTACTTGCTGGCATATCAAATCCTCAGTTCGTAAAAAATGAGAAACGTGCTATGAAAATGCACTAATTATTTGCCAAAGGATGAGAGGGGTTATTATGTGAACAAAAATGCATTGCCATATTCAGCGCAAAAGCGCTTTAAAAACAATTAGAGAATATGAAACATACACATATATTGATATAAACATAAGCACAACAGTGTGTAGTTGTGTAACGTATTAAAACGCATGGTATGAAACAATAAGCAAAAATTTAATATTCAACTTAATCAATGAAAAGCTCCACGCCTGATATATCGTATATGGCATAAACGTGTTGCACGTAAACTGCACTGACGTCACAAAGTTATGTAGGTCCTCATACCGTCGTATGTAAGACCATACCCTGTAAAACGATACGAAGTGGTACACGTTGGAACAAAGAATGTTCGGATGGCCACATTTTTTTACATTTTTCATCCTATTTGACCTGACGATTCAACATACGAAATAAACCTATACATAGAACTTTAAACGCATATTTCAAACACCAATGAAACTCCGTTTATTTCTCCTTCCCTTCCGAGACCTTCCAACCCTACAATTTTTATGGGCTCTTCGGTTTTGGAACCCTTGGTTTTAAGACGATGTATTACTAAAATTTTGTGGATGAATACATTCTTATTTTTTAATAACTGCCTTTGCTTGTACTACAGCTACCTATTCGAAAATTCGAAAGCTGTCGGTGTACCAGCCTTTCCATTTATTCCTGTGTTACTCCGCAACGGTTGAGATCGAGGGTTTTTCTCTGTAATGCGTTAAAGTGTACACCAAAATACTTAATTTGTACATAACTCGTCCACAACTTCTTGTCACACTTCAATCGGTTTCCTCGTTAAAGGAAGTACGGGCCAGAAATAATAACAGTTAGGGCAAAGCTCGTATTGATTGGTTATATTATCTGCACCAGTGATACTGAGTGAGCTGAACCAGTAAAAGAACATATGGAAGTCTTCTCCTTGAGTGGCTCATCTTTATTAAAGTGCTAATTTATAATCCAAGAAAGCACACTTTCTTTCATTGCTAATTGGCGTCACAGCATTTACCATCTAACAAATAAGAAAACTTAGACGAATAGTGAGCTAAACTTTAGGGCATTTTCAGAGTGACAAATAGAATTATATCGTAGTCGCCATCATAGGTATTTTGCCCTTTTTGGCAGGTCACTTGCAGTAGCTGAGAAGCTTCCACGCTCAATGCTCCTCCGCTAACCTCTTCGTCTTCACGTATTATTTCTCCGTTTTATACGGTACATTAATTTTAGTCTGCTTCACTCTCTCCCTCTCTTTCCCACCATCAAAACCCTAGGACGACCATCATGATACAATTTCTACTTAAGAAATCTTGCAAATAGTTTCTCTTCCTCCGCTTATCAATATCTAAATGTGTTCTTTTCTTCTCCATCCCTTCCAGCACCCATTTATTCGTTTTCCCCTCGACCGAACTAATTCTTTCAATCCTTCTCCACACCCACATCTCGAAAGCTTCCAGTCATTTTTCATCACTTTTCGCAATGTCCACGTTTCTGTCTCATATAGTACAACACTCCAAACGAAACATTTTATGAGTCGTTTTTCATCTTTCTATACAAGGTGCCAAAAACAAAGTTTTTCCTATTAAAAACTTATTTCGTCATTCCTATCCTTGCTATCATTTCACGTTCGCAATTATGCTCATTATTAAGAATACTACCCAAATATTGAAAACTTTTCATTGTTCTATTTGGTCCACTCCCACTTTTTTATATATGACACAGACATCTTCTTTGCAAAAACAATTGCTTTTGTCTCCCTAACATTTATTTTCATACCATACTCTTCAAATAACATCCTCAGGTTTCGTAACCTTTTTTTTTATTTCTTTTCACATTCTGCAACAAGCGCCATATCATCTGGAAATCTTATGCATCTAATCATTATATCTTCTACCGAAATGCCGTCATCATCATGTAATTCTTTTCACTATCCGTTCTCGATAGACATTAAATAGTTTTGGCGAGAGGCAGTATCCCTGTCAAACTCTCTTCCCAATTGTACAATCTTCCGTAAGTTCTTCCCCTTTTCTAACACTTACTTGTTGGTACGTTTGTGACGAGTTTTTGTTATTTTCAATCATACCCTACTTTCTTTAGAGCTCCTAAAAACGCCTTCCAATTCATGAGCTAAAAAGCGTTAGATCATTAAAAACAACATACACCTCTTTCTCTTTTTCTATGAATCTTTCAAGGATTGCCAATAGTAGCCCAATAGCACCTCTGTGCGCTTACCTATTCTGAACCCGAGTTGCTCCTTCTTAACTGCTTTATCTGTTCTTCCATACACATTTTATTCAATATTGGAAGCAAAATTTTAGCTTCAATAGATGTGACTAATTGTTCTATAATCCTCACTTCTCTTTGAGTTCGATTTCGTACCCATTGGTAATACGATCATTTTGGGAAGTCTTTTAGCCACTCCCTTGTTTCATGTATTTCATTGCATAGTCGGAACAATTCTTTCTTTAACCTGTCTCCTATATTTTTTATGAATTGGAGTGGTATACTATATAACCCGGTTGTTTTTCCATTCATTATCTCGGGTATAGTCTTTTCAAACTCGCCCCGAAGAATACTAAAACCTTTATCATCCTCACCAACTTCGTTTTCTACTTCAACCTTTAAGAAACACGGTCTATCCCTCCTCTCATAAAAGTCTTTAACGTATTCTTTCGATCTTCCTCTGAGCACACTTATCTCGCTGACTTTCTTTCCATTCGTATTTTCTACGGTCATCGTAATACCACTTTGTTTCCTTCGAAATTCCATATATTTCACCTCCTTATATATATTCTCATATTTCCCAATTGTGTCTAAGTATTCTATGTTCTCGCATTCTCTTTTTTAAAACTCTTACCTCGCTCTGTCTGTTTTCCTTCGTAACTCATTATTTAACTTTCTGTATATCTTTCTGCCCTCTTCTGTATCAAGCTATTTCCACGTCGTCCTTTCCTCATTTTCTGGAACATCTGCCCTGTAACCCATGATTACTTAGACTTTTTGTGTTCGCGATAACCTACTGCATTTTTTGCAACCAGCTGTAAGCAAAAGTTTAATGTATTCCCACCCTGCGTTACTATCTGCGCCTATCTCTTCCTCGTTTCAATACTTTTCTAGGAATTTTTCAACGAAAAGATTTCTTACTTCCTAGTTCTTCAACTTTTCAACTTTCCTATGAACACTTTGTATCCTACTTTCCTTCAGTCTACATTTTTCAGTTCGATATCTACAGATGAATAAACGAATCAGTAGAATTATGAGTATTTAAAAATTGGATTTTGATTGTTGACACAATTGATAGATGCTGGTGCACCAATGAAGTCATATCTCAAAAACTCTGCAGTAGTTTGCATTTGTTGCACTCTTTTTGTTGTAGTCAATACCATAACATGAATATTTTATTGATGCATTAATGATATGGACGAAATGTAGTAACTTAGATGACATTTATGTATATAATGTCTTTTGAAATTTAAAAGAACTTTTAAAGGGTGTATTTAATCTTAGCGGTCCAATAGTATTTTTTCTAAAAAGGTAAACTTTGAAATTACAAGAGACTAGAGTGAGAACCTAAGATATACCTTTTTGAGACAACGAACTAACGTTCAGACATATAACGGAGTAAAGGTGGCCTCTCTTGCCTCTGAACATAATCATATGAAAACAATGGCCCCATTAGAGAATCGTAGAAAATTACCAGAAAGCAGATTCCAGAAGAAGTAATAATACCTTTTCGAAAATGATTTCCTTCGCAAGTTTTCCCTAGCAAGAAAGACTGGTGAAACCGGTTCCAATCTTGATTATGAAAAACGGGATCTACACTTGCATTATTTGCCAGGCAACAGCTTTTTATGACCAACACTACAAATTACATCATGACTCAGAAAGTATTAAAAACTCTCTTGTGAATACATTCTTGAAGAGATAAAACACACTATAGAATGCTGCTCCGAGATTGAATCTTCGCAGATGCGAAAAAGAAAACAAAACAGAAACTGAAATTCAAGCTACAAAACTGTGATATGACAAAGAAATATTTGTTCGCAAACAGATATAAGCAGTTCGCAATCACATGTACAACCGATACATAGGAAAAGACGTATAGATGAATTTCCTTGTACCGAAAGCAGTCCAAGCACCGAAAGGCGTATAGATGAATTTCCTTGTACCGAAAGCAGTCTTCTTGATACAAATGCAGCGTTGGTGAAAAAGGAAATTTTCGGTTTTTCAATTTCCACCATAGTTATTTAATCTGCGACTACCAAGACATATTTAACTGTCCCTATGTAAAATCAGTCAAAATTACCCCGTCAGAAAATTACTGTGGAGACGACGTCCTGAGGCAGAGAAAACATCTCGAGACGGAAACACTCTGAGACAAATACATATATTTGTGAAAGGAAATCAAAAATTTGACTTCAGATTTGTGATCCTGAAAGTGCTCCTGAACCGGGTATTTTTAATCAAAATTCGTTATATTCTGTGAGATGTAGTATTGACTTCATATTTCGCTATCCCGGGCACTGTATTTAATGATAATAGGAAGATAGGCTTGTCATTCTTTAGATTTGGAGATCAAGTTAAAACCGTAACTAAAGAAGATATATCTATTAAAATGAACGCCTTTCCCCGAATGGGAAAATAACCTAAGGGTTAAATGAGAATCCAAACATCCGCTTTAACAAAAAGGACACAAATAAGATAAGAATGACATTCCAGTGTTCCAAAATGGTCCCTAATATAAGAAAATATATAGTCTAAAACTTAAACGGTTTAGTCTCCCTAGTACAAGACATCGATATAAATATATGTTTTAACTTTCGTTGGGAAATATTGCTTGATAACTGAATTGTTCGAACTAGTCCATTGCGCCCCATTCTATTTTTAAAAAATGATGTTACCGCTTCTGTGGTGTTCAGTTGATTTTGAGTTTAACGTCCTGTTTAGCAGCGAGGATATATGAATCGTGGGCCTACTGATTAACGTGGATCCGAACCACATGAGCTCCCACTAGGAATCTAACTCGATTGCCCCACGCCAAAGGTGCGTGTGCTAACCGTTTAGCAACGAGGGAGCTCTATTGCTTGTGTGGTGTCTACCTCCCACCGAATGTACACCCTTTCTAAAAATAAACACATTTTTTAACATTTTTTCAGATACAATTGAGACAAAAATATAGGTAAAATGGCTTTCGTCTGGTACACTGAATACAATTTCTCAATGGGAGTTCTTTTTGAGCTGATTTTCATTTTGTATTATTCGAAGCGAAATGGGCAAGGTGTACCTTGAGTTTAATGAAAATGCTTCACAATCAGCTTGAAGAATATTTTCAGTACAGCTACGTGTATTCAAATATGTTACATCGGACATGAATCATCCTATCTACGATACTTAGAACTAGTTTAAAATTTAAAATAAATATTATCTGCATATTCTAGTATTTATATTTAAGAGCAAAAACTGCATTTGTGTGATGGGGAAAAAAATAAGTCTGTCTGTTGAGAATCCTTTCCCACTGAAGTAAAAGCTTTGAAACGTAGGTGCTTTAGTATTCCTCACTCACACAGATGCCAATCTTAAATTATAAAAATCAGCATAATGTAAGTAAAAAAATTTATCATGATATTTTCAAAGTTTCTTATTCATTGCTTTCAGTAATTGCATAATGTAGACAGAACATTAGCACACCTTTTGATGCACTGAAACATCAACAGCGTTACCAATTCAAAGTGTTAAGATATGAAAACTACGATTTCCCTAGTTCCAACTTACAGAGGCCTGATCCGATTAGTTATCGGTGGAAAGGAAAAATTATTTTCTCTGCTCCATATTTTGCAAGCTGCTCCATCTACACAAACTAAAAACTAGTGAAAGAACATTCATACGTATGAGTTATGAGTCAATTTATATGTTTTGCAACTCCGTGTGGTTAATAATGTACTTCAATCGTTGCTTCCTAGTTTAAAAATATATGCATGAAAAAGGTTTAATTTTAGTATAACCAATATTTGTATATCACTTCAGGTTAAAAATTTTTACTAACCCAAACTCCGCGTTGCTTTGTATATTGGACACCCCGTAGAAAGGATTTGATCCACTTTCGAAACTTTACAATGATTTGATTGATATATGGGCACGGCGATGTGTGGTACCTCACTACAATGATTATACTATACCTTCCCTGAAACTGTTAAACTGAAATATTATATACTCTTGAACTAATCAGGGCAAACTCAGAATATATAATATGAACAAAAACACCAGAGGTGCAAAAAGTAGAGATGCAAGGGCTCGGAAAAAAAACCGGCTTTTTTGGAAAAAAACTCGGTTTTTTCTGCTTTGCTTTTTTGCTTGGGAAATTTTGGGCTTTTTTCAAAATACTGCTTTAAATTGATAAAGCAGACTTTGTATCGCTTCTCTATAACACAAATAATCATTTAATTAGTGGCTGATGCTGATAATAATATAAAACATCGAAAATAAACTATGAATTTCGAAAAAATATTTCAAACAATTTTTCTTCAACATATTTACATTATGAATTCCACAGGATTAACCAATGTATATAATAAGATTTTTTTAACCTCCTATATACAAAAGTAAGCAGAGTTGGCAAGAACCGTGGTTGTTTTTGAAAATGCCAAAAACCCGTTTTTTGGGGGATGTTTAAACCAGGCTTTTTTGGTTTAAACTTAGACTTAGATTTTTTGCTTTATGTATTTATATTACATATTCACAGAAATAGCCTAAGTTGTTTAGCCTTGATGTTATTATGCAACAGTGGGGTTATGCCGGAAGAACGCCCATAAGCTTAAAGAAGTGCGGATAGTAAATTGCTTAAGTTGAGAATCTCCCGCCCTAGCCATTGGGAAAATCCCGTCATTACTTGAAATGTAAGACAATAACGGGAAAATCCTGTTATTGCTTTGCATGTAAAATTTAAAGGTCAACGTACCATAATCAGTACGCTAAAACTGCGGTATTAAATTACAAATTTAGTACCGGTACGTAGATATCATTGAAAGTCCAATCCAAGCTAATGTTGGAAGCTACGTAGGCAATCGATAAATTTTGCCAATTTCTATCAATATATTTAAGCAATATTGGCTACTTTATAAAACAACACGCATTTAGGCATGTAGAAATATACAATTTGGTTTGTTTCGTATATTTAGGCTTAACATCCTTACGAAATACCGAGGTTATCAAGGAGAACACTTTCGCTTAAACTGACATCCGAACCGCTACTTGGGTTACGCATGAAAGAAGGATTGTGGTTCGACCGAGAATTGAACATGGGACACATTGATTAAAAGGTGAAAGGGAAATAAAACTATTGCAGGTAGTCTGATATCTGGAAACGTTACCATGAAGTTCACACGATTCGCATTTTTCATTCTTTTTATTTTTGTGGTTTAAACCAGTTATTAAAAAAAAAAGTTGGTGTAAATCAGCCAACCCTAAAAGTAAACACTTCTTTTTAAAGAATACACAAATAACTATTGTGTTTTTCAGATGTAAAGCATCACGGGCAGTAGCCAATGCTGTGCGATATTCCGCGCGGTGTTGCCGGATTTCGGACTCCCCTTTCCCTTCTCGCTCTTCCTCTAGTTGAGATTATTACACATACATTGGCAACATTATTCACAATGTAAATATACTATTCCAGCAAACTCAAAGATTTTGGCTGTGTATCCTAGAAGTATATATAGCAACTGAATAACCTACCTATTAACTTATTCCAGTGGAACTGCTAAACGTTCGTCTTCAACACTACTTTCACTATCGTCTATGTCAATTAATATTTCGCCATTGTCTGAATCTGACTCTTGTAAATTTTTTATTATGAGTTCCAAAAATTGTAAACACAAAAAATAATTCTTCGAGCTTCACTTCGTAGCACTTTTTTTTTTTAAAGAAAATTCCGCACTTGTACTCGGTTTCCTTAAAGACATTGTCAACTATAATTTTGGAGAACAAATGAACTACCACGAAAGAAAGCAACCTAGACACTGATGAATTCTGTTTATGCTAGAAGAAGAGAAGTTGCGTTCCTACACACACAATCAGCTCCTTTGCTTCCATGTCTGTTCCTATAATAACATACTCTTATACTTGATGTAGGTCTCACAACAACAATCCATCTGATTCGTAAGCAACACGATATGGTCGAGTTTGTTTTGGGTTACAATAATTTATGACACCACTCAGACGCCTGGTGCTTTTGCATCCCTGCTAGAGGAGTAAAGAAGGAATACGTAATTGGTCACACATACGTAAGGTATTGAAACGAAGAAAAAAAATCATACTGCGTTTCTTCTGTCGAATAAGGAAGAATCTTACATGAAGACAATTTCAAAACAATATTACGAATGTCCCATACCTTCTGTTCTTCCACATGAGCTCCCGCCGGGAATCGAATATATATATATATATATATATATATATATATATATATATATATATATATATATATATATATATCTGAATCAAATTGCAGAGGCGTGTTATTTAATTCGATCGCTTACTATTCTCAAGGGTGTAGAAACGGGCGAAAAGAGGGCCTTGACTTTCCAAACTATTTCCAGCCCTGAAATGAGGTTCATCTAGTATATGTTTAGTAAACTTATTTAATAGTTAATGCAAATTAGGAACGTTTATAATAAAATAAGATTTTTAAAAAAAGAAAAAAGAAAACATCATCAATACAGTTTCTGTACCTAATTACAAGGACGCTGATTTCTCTGTAAATTGGGGGGGGGGGTGCATTCAGATGCAGAAAGCATATATGATGATTTTAAGACAAACTGTGTTCAAATTATGCCTAATATTGCACATTTACAAATGAAATGAGGGGCCCTGGCTCCCTCAGTCCCCCCAGGATCTCTCACTACTATATTATTGCATAATAATATCTGAGTTGATATTTTTTCGAGTTTTTTCCTTTTAGTATTTTAACCTACATAAACACAAAGTCGGATAAACAGACTGCTAGAAACAGCATTTGTTTTCTTATGAATAGCTTATTGATTTATGTCTTACAATCCGCTTTTCAACTTCAGTACTGTCAAGATCCGTCTTTTGTTAAGGTAGCATCGAGAAAACATAATATGTGTATAGTATACATGGTGAGTTAAAATGCTTTCATATTCTGAAAGAGGTCATTTGTTCTGTTTTTAATGTGTGAAAAGCTTTCCTCTAACTGAAAGTAATGTTCCCCTAGAACAACCTGTTGGTTACACCCCTGATTATCCTTTAATAAAAGTTGAGTTCCATTTCCAAATCGAAGAAAAATCCACTGGAAATTAGACGGGACTCAACGCTCGTTTTACTAATTGTTTTATATGGAAACCTTTCAAAGCGTGTATCATGACAACCAGTTGTCATAAAAAGATGTAGTTTTCACGTATGTGTTCGTAATTCTTTTCTCCACTTCGTAAAGTGAGCAGTTAATGTGCTAATACAATATTTCTAATAAGCGCCTCTGCTATTGTCAAGATTCGCAGTAGCGCGAGAAGTCAGCGTGCAGAACTGCTTGTCGCGAATTGTCAACACCGCTCAAAGCCAATTGGACGCCGCGTAAAGCCAACTCAAGGCCATGACGCTTCTCATCTGAAATCATTTGTAGCAAAATGGTATGTAGTATTTTTACTTCAAAATATTCCATACCCTCTTTTTGAAACAAAATAAAATTAAAATAAAACATAAGAGAAATACTTAGATTTATATGATACACTTAAAGGCTGCACATCTAGAGCTTTTGGTTCTGTATATTCTTGAAATTCTACAGTTAAGTTTTATAGAACCACCATCACAGCTTACCCAATCCTCAAGTTTTCTAATTTTTTAACAAGAGGGATTCAACATATCATTACGGAACTCCCCCACCCGCCAAAAAAAAGACTACGGAATATATTTAAGTTAAGCTAAATACAACTGCACAACAAACATGACTGAGTGATTAGCTTTTGCGCTTCTATCGGGAAGTCCGAGATTCAACCAGCATTCGACCATTCTGACAAAGCTTTTCTTCATTCCATCTGTGAATGTAGAAATAGTGCGTGTACTGTGAGTTGGGCGACTTCCTTTTTTATTGTTTTTAAATCGTTATTATTACTAATTACCAGCAGTGACGGTTTTGCGAAGGTTAGGGGGGCGGTCTTTCGGACAGAAGCCCGTTCCCCAAAGTTACGGAATGTCTGCAACAAACGAAATATCTATTATTTATGCCTTTACTCATAAACTTTAAGCCTCGTCAAATAAAAATTACGAATGTCAAATAAAAATTACCCTCAAATACTACATTCTTCATGTTAGCTTTAATTCGTAAAACTCCATCCATCTTGATGGTGAATTTCAGAGCGAAATATCACATTCAGGTCATGGAATTCTTATCTAACTATAGAATATACTATAAGAAAGCTATTTAGATAGAAAAATCATGAAGTTGAAAAAAGACAAAATTTCCAAAATTCTCGTTTTTTTTCCAAAAAAGCCGGTTTTTTATGTGAAAAAAAAACATCGATTCAAAAAAGCCGGCTTTTTTTGCATCTCTAGCAAAAAGTGCAGCCAAGTTCGTCAGCCTCAAAAAGTATTGAGATGAGGATGGATGAGCCAAGTTCCTTGGTCGCTGCATATGAAACGAACACTGGAACATGGCGCGAGGTGTCTAACATATTCGAATACATTAAATACATGTCTGTTCCTAGTTTCACGGCCAGGCCATTTCAGCTCTAAGGCTAGTGGTGACCCCCAAGTCTACCACGCTCACAAACACCATCCCTAAGGCTCGTTAACATATTGACACTTTGACACTTCGTAGAGGAATATAAGGTTTCCTTGTCTGGGTTTCGAAATATCAAATCTTACTGCAGTATACTGTATACGTGCCTTAGTGTCTTAGCAAAGTTGATATTCCTAAGGTTGGTGGTGGCCCCAAACCCACCACGCCCAGCACCACCATCCCTAACGTTCCTTACCATCATTTTCCTTGACACTTCGCACCAAGTTCAAGTGTTCGTTTCAGATGCAGGGGCAAGGAACTTGGCTCATCCATCCTCATCTCAATACTTTTTGAGGTTGGCGAACTTGGCTGCACTCTGGTGTTTTTGTTCATATTTCACTTCTTTTTGTAGTTCACCATTTCAATGCCGTATATTGGGATTCTCAATTATGCCATATTGCTTTATTTAAATTTAAAATTGTACATTTTTAAAGGAATCATAAAGTGTCACATGCAACATTAGTTCCCACCAAGAATCGAACCCAAGACCCTGTACAAGAAAGACCCACATGCTAGCCACTAGAACAGCAGGGAGGATTTATTATATTTAATATCTGTCAGAGAGTTAAGTCCAAACGAGATTCTAATTCATTTACCCGAACTACAAATACGCGATCGCTAATATCTCATTTTTCATTACCTAAATACCAAGAGTATCAGCAGGGCCCAAAACCCTTGATGCTGAATTCTCGCTGCTACATCACTAGACATAGCTGGTGTTACAATGTAATTAATTGTTCTCTACCTTTCCACACTGTGAAAATACTGAATTCATTAGGTCAACATGACGCGTATGTTGCGCAGTTCCATACTGCCTCGGGTTTTATTTCCAATATACACCTTTCAAATAGCTTGTTACCTTAATTATATTTGCTACCAACATATCCTAATTGTATACAAAACTACATGACTGACATAAATTAAAGAGTGCTTCCGGTTGACGTAGGAAGTTGAAGATGAAGAATTTCCCCATGTTATTTAAATGGGTCTTTTTTTACCTTTAATCTCATATTTTAGGAACTTGGAATAAAAAAATCATATTCGGTATGCTTGTTCGTTTTCGTTAGTATTACCTAAGTAAGTTAGTAAAAATAAACAATTCCAACTTTAGAGTGGCTTTATGGGGAACTGAAAAGTATTTTCCATAGTATTTATATGAGACACCTTTTACACCCCAAGATTACAGGGAATTTCCTGTAGCTCTCCAATGATTACATTTGACATGATTGTAGCTTTTCGGAACTAACCGACTGAAAATTGTCAAAAGTGAATATTTTTAATTTTTAGGGAGTCTAAAGGGAGATCAAGAAATCCCCATGTTATTTAAATAGGCGTTTTCCTAGAACACAAAATCTTATCTTTTAGATTGTTGAAATAGGAAAAGAAACTTGAAATTTGGGAATTGTAAGCTTAAGAGGTGTGAGGAAGTCGACCTAGCAAAGGCGGGGGTGTGGGGGCGAACCCCCAGGAGGGCAATTTCAGGAAATGTGAAAAGCAAAGGCACGAAATTCACTGTTGATGAAAAGACTGATACGAAAGAGATTCGCACACTGTTCACAGATAGAGACACGAAGCATCCAGTACATTTTTACATAACGACTGTGGTAACCATAATATAATTCGTGGTACCAATATATTTCCGAAACCGTTGCATTTTGATGCTAGTCTCATATAAATTAGAACAATTGGAATTCTCATTTCTTCTAAAACTTCATTAATTTCAAATATTCTGACCTCAACATTATCTTACTTATCAAATTAATTTCAATATCTATTTAATACCAATGACTAAGGAAAAATCTTCACTGATGAAAGAAAAAAAGATATTGGTTTTCCTTGTCTGGGTTTCCTTCCAACCACGAAATTTACGGCAGTATGTACGTGTCTTAACGTTTTTAAAAGTTAACTGAATCACAGAACATGTCTCATTAACTTGCTTAACTACTTATTAATAGCTTTCACTTATTTTACTCGCACACTGAGAAAAATGTATGTGGCGTACGTAAAAACGTTGGTAACATGTGTAAATCCTTACCGTACACTAAACGTATAACTGAAAAAGTATATTTTAAACACACTTTCCATATAAGTGTTCCGAATAAACGTACTTTGCGCACGAACGAAAGAACTGTATGGACGCGGTCATGATCTCACATAAAGATGGCCGTATGTAACTTACAACTGACGTACGTAATGTACGGAAGACTGTTAGATGTCAGATATTCTGAAACGACATTGTGTAACATCTAAGAGGGCAACAGGGCAGTACGTATGTAGCATATGAATAACGTATGTTAAGTATTGATTTCTGTAGTAAACATAAGGATCCCGTATTTTTGTACATTATTCCGCTGAACGGATAACGGATTTTTTTCAGTGACCTTAGCTTATTTTTCTATTAACTTAGAACGACAGAGACAAGAACACAGAAACATCGAGGAGAGTTAAGATTCCAAAGGCTCTTCCACCGGGAATCTAACCCAGGACCCCATACACTAAAGGCGCACGTGGTAGACAATAGAACAGCGAGGAAGGTACCAACTCGACCACTCGGACAATTGACAACATTGTCACTATACACATGATGTATTCAATAACAGAATCGTTTCCAATTTGTGATTGTAAGGAGAGATTTTTTCTCTTTATAGCCAATGAAAAATTTTCCATAGCAAATTCCTCAAATTTCATTCTCAAGCCGTTATAGGGTAACTTCATGGAGAGTTTCGCATCTTTATCTCATTAAGAGGTACCTAATGGCTATGAACAGTCCTTCGCCAATAAAAATTCCCATAGTACATTCCTCAAATTTCGAACATTTTACTTACACAAGTCATTACGTAAGGTAGGTACCATTATGCAGAGATTCAATTCTCTATCTCATTTACTAGCATCTAATCAATGATGATTGAGTAAATGAACCGATCTCTGAATAAGGACAGTTTTTCGCCCATAGAAAATGATATAGTATATTACTTAAATTTCCCATGAAAAATTTCCCATAGCACATACCTCACATTACCGCCCTTTTTCACACTCAACTCATTATAAGGAACCTTTATGCACAGCTTCACGTCATTATCTCATTGGGAACTAGCAAATCAATGTGATGAGTGAGTAAATGAAAAGTTTTTTGCTTTGCTAAGAACAGTTTTTCGCCAATGAAAAATTCCCCATAGCACATTCCTCACATTTCGGAATTTGTTCACACTTAAGCCATTATAAGATACATTTAAGAAGAGTTTCACGTCTCTGTCTCATTGGAAAGTACCTAACCAATTTTATGACTGAGCGAATGAAACGATTTTTTGATTGGCTAAGGACAGTTTTTTGTCCATAAAAATTCCCATAGCACATTCCTCAGATTTCGGACTTTTTTATGCTTAAGTCATTACAGGATACCTTCATGCAAATTTCCTGTCTGTATTTCATTGAGAAGTACCTAATCAATTTCATGAGTGAGAGAATGAACCGATTTGTGTTTGACTATGGACAGTTTTTCGCCCATTAAAAAACTCCCATAGCACTTCCTTACATTTCGGACTTTTTCCATATTCAAGTCAATATAGGATACCTTTATGCAAGGTTTCACATTTCTATCACATTGGGAAGTACGTAACCAATTTGATGAGTGAGTAAGTGAAACAATTTCTTGCGAGGCTAAGGAGAGTTTTTTGCCTATAAAAAATTCCCACAGGATGTTTATCATATTTCAGACTTTTTCTATACTCAAATCATTATAGGGCAGCATTATGCAGAGTTTCACGTTTCTATTTCATTGGGAAGTACCTATGCAATTTCATGAGTGAGTGAGTGAAACAATTTCTTGCTTGGTTAAGAAAGTTTCTTGCCCATAAAAAAATCCCATAGCACGTTCCTCAAATTTCGGATTTTTCCATACTCAGGTCATTATAATGTACCTTCGTGCAGAGTTTCACGTGTCTGTCTTATTGGGAAGTACCTAATCAATTTGATGAGTGAGTGAGTATTTTTTTTTCCTGACTAAGGACAGTTTTTGCCTATTAAAAATTTCCCATAGCACATGCCTCAGATTTCGGACTTTTTCTATACTCAAGTCATTATAGGGTATCTTTATGCAAAGTTTCACCTTTCTATCTCATTGGGAAGTAGCTAATCAATTTGATGATTAAGTGAGTGAAACGATTTCTTGCTTGGATAAGGACAGCTTTTTTCCTATAAAAACTTGCCTCAAATTTCGGACCTTTTCTATACTCAAGTCATTATAGGGTACCTTTGTGAAGAGTTTCACGTCTCTGTCTCATTGTGAAGTACCTAATCAATTTGATGAGTGAGTGAGTGAACCTATTTTTTTCCTGGCTAAGGACAGTTTTTTGCCCATAAAAAAATTACCGTAGCACATTCCTCAGATTTCACACTTTTTTCTATACTCAAGTTGTTAAAAGGTATCTTTATGCGAAGTTTCATGTATGTATCTCATTGGGAAGTACCTAATCAAATTGATGAGTGAGTCAGTGATTCAGTGAGCCTGAAAACTGCGTATTTTAGTTGTTCAGTACTCGTATATGGTTTAAGGTAGGAATGCGAGATTTGGCATATGAGTACATTTCTCGGATATCTCCTTACATTGTAAATTTCATGTTTCTACCTACTTTTGTTCGTGTATAGTATGCTTACGGAAGTGCACGCCAGTTTTCATTTTCTTCGTGGAACTTGGCTTCCATGCACTGCCGTGCATGTTGATTTAAGATCAACTCGTAATTTTATATCTGATTTGAAGGTTATCGTGGCCACTAAAACATTACATTTTCTGTTTTTCTTTATCAATATTTATATTTTCGAATACTAAATCTTTGATGCGCTAGAAGGAAAATCAGCATATTCAACTCAAAACATTTAAGTAGCTTTTGTACATATCTTTCTAATCTCAAAACTATGAAGCAGGAAGAAGTCGTTCAAAAGGTTAACATTTAATTGTCAGATTTTTGTAATACAAATTAGAAAAATGGAGTAGAAATGATTTTCAGATATTTCTGTGCAATTATATCCTATCTAAAAATTCCGATTGGATCAAGACAACAAGGTTCTATTCTAACAAGTAATTTACAATTTTTCCTTCAAAGAATAAAGAAGAAACTCTAAAACACTACACCATCTTATTCACATGAAAGAAGAATTAAATTATTTATTCCTGGATATATAAAAGAAGTTGTTTGAAAATTTATCACTACATATAGTAGATTAATGCTTCACGGCATTTTTACAGGCACCATATTTAAGGATTGCTGATGAACTGAGTATGAACGATGAACTGAAAATAATTCCAAATAGCTAGATACTTTAATCCTCTTGATATTGCTATCACTCCAGATCGTTGTAATATAATCACTAGACTCTTAAACCCAAACAATGAAACACTTGAACCACTTCTCGGGGTTGTGCCCTTTCTCTGTGTAACCAAAAGTCTTATCTAAAATATATCAAGCTTTTGGACAATGGAAGCATTGGAAAACTATTCTCCACTGCTGTCATGAGTCAAAAGCAAATTTAGGTGCTTCTCTGTTGCTTGGGATTCGACGACTGAAGCGTACGAGACCAATGTAGTGCTGCTGATAATTTTTTTGCAAACCACATAACATTTTGAGGTACTCCTAGGACCTGGTGCGCACATTACTCACTTGTAAATGAATATACCATGCATGAATCTACGTTGAGGTTCGAAGGCAGATTTCGCTTCAAATAAGTACGAAATAAAAGGCCATATGATAATCTTATTCATTACATACATTGATAACGGTATTGATTTGCTCATTTCTACCAAGGCTTTACTCGATTTCATAACAGTAGTTACGGAGACAAATCGACAAAAACGACTAATAGTTACTACACGTCAATCCCTTCTTCCAAACAATTTCAATTCACATTGCTTTTTGACAGGTCAGAAACATGAATAAATACAAAATGGCATATCCTTTCCTTTCTCGCAAGGTCAGAAAAGGAAAATTACGGTGCGCATTTGATAATCCTAATGCTTACACTTTACATAGTTACTCAAAACTGTTATTTAGACAAAAGCAAAGGAAAGGGATTTTGTTGCCTACGATGCTTCCGGAAAGAGACAGTAATTAGGAAATGACGAAAGAAGGGGCGAACCGCTTCTGCAAAGCCAATCGAGTAACTGACAGTCATGGCCAGATGTGGTTTGTGTACACAAAATCGAAAAAAGGCAAAACGATGGGCTAGGTGGCTTTTCTGCGGACCTAACACAGCGCTGATTTCAATGATGTTATTGTCTTCATAAAAAAGGCACCCACTTTACAGTAAGAAGAAAATAAAGAATATGCTTCTTCCTGAAATAATTGTACCTACTACTGTACACTCCAAACGCAACGAAAAGACTTGCTGCACAGCGAATTCGATATGATGTGAAGAACGTCATCTAGAGCTGCAGCATTAGAATAACATACGTTTTTACAGCAAGAAGCAAGGACCTCTGGCATTGGTCAAAGATATAAAAGCACAACATTATAAATTAAGTAGAAAATAATTCTGTGCAAAGAACATATTAAGTTAATCGCTCCCATTTGCGCAAGGGCGAATAAGAACAACGTAAAAGTAACAATTACTGAAATATGATGTGAAATGTGGTAATTTAATATGTAAAGGAAGTAGGAATTCAAAGTAATAGTTGAGGATGCGATGGTTCAGTGGTATAGTTTGCATCTTTGGTTCTTGTTTAGATCCCAGGTCTCTGGAATTGAACTTAATGGTGTACAAACATCGTGTGTATTTGTCTCTAGGGGTTCTCCCTTTTCCCCCCACTTTGTTCATTCAAACATTTCCCTTAATTTCTCGCCATAACAGTCTCGTTTAGGCTACAAGATAGATTTCATTTTTCAAAGTAATTGTTGTATGTATTGATTAGTAAAGATGTCAGAAAAGATGTATATTACTTCGGAGGGAAGACTAATTTTATAGTTTTGTTTCTATGATTGAATTCAAGTATCAATTCATAGTACTTTTAGCCTATTTTTTTCATGGTATCTGACAAGGGAGGCACAATGATCATGAACCATTCACTTTAGAAAACTTAAAAATATTTATCCATCATAACACTTTCAAATTATCAGGAAATGAATATAAAATATTATTAAGGTTTTAAAAATGTTTTAAAATGAGACCTCTATGAATCATTTTAACTTTTTAAGTTGAATAAAAGTATATCCATTTTATGATGTATGCTACTTTTCATAATTTAGGATTGACATCTGTGTGAGTCAAGAATACTAAAGTGTACATTATTTAAGGATAACGTAATGTTAACTTTGTGATACTAGTAAGCTTGTTTCGAAAATATGATGATTCAGGCAATTTCAAAGTTGCAAAAATCGTGAAACTTTTGCTCCACTTCAGATTCGTTAGCTCATAACTATATTTAAGAAATTTATCTTTGAACAATGTAAGAAAATAAAACTCACTAGGGCCTAACTTTATATTAAAAATACAAACATCAAACCATACACTGTTATACAAACAACTGTACGACAGTACCTCTTTAGTAAACAGTACTTGGACATAATAAGATATTAATAAAACTTTGATCAAATGCTATAATTCGTTTTTACCTAGTACAAGGAACCAGACTCATACTGACGTTACCTATATTCACGAAATATTACGAATTAAACTTAGTCCCCTTGAATTGAGTTTTTTTGTCACAGATCATGAATCTATCCACTTTTCCCAGAGCTTAAATCGACAGTAGCCTCACAATTATAAGAATAATCTTTCAAAAATTTACCTTGCTTAAGGTTTCAACAAAAGTTCTTCTTAGTGAAGTGTAAAGGACAAAGCACTATACCCAGTACGTCTATCGTGCAACCATAGATATTCTTCTCTTGCGGAAAGGAAAACTTCGTGTCACTTCACATGTTCTTCATACCAAGTTTTACATTTGACTGCGCCATGGCTCAGTCTACTACCTACAAAAAAGACCTTTAGTGCGAAGTTGATAATGCCATGTGAAATTTTAACGTTTAGAACATCAGTATCCGAAAGAATGCCATGTGCGGAAGTTGCGGGGCCGAGAACTAAACAACCCCCCCGATAAGTCAGTTAAAATCAAAAAATGAGATAGCTCTTGGAACTCATTTCGTACAATTTTAGTAAAATCTAGTAAGTAAATCACTTATTGTTGCTAAGAAATTAATATAATGGTGTCTCTCTCAGATAAATGAAATTTTATGCCGTGAAAGCGATGATCCGTTAGTTTAAACATACAAAGTTCTAGTCCCAGTCTGCCTCACAAATAATGCTAGAATTTACATACATTTTAGAACCAATACATTAAGCCATCGGTCTGACTTCTCTCATTCGCCAACAACTAAAACAAAATTGAAAACAACAATATCCGCTGCGCCGTAGCTACCGACACACTCAAGTCATAATTGAGGCTCTGGATTGCAAAGTGGCGTACGTCACTTTAAAAAAATGAGATTAAGCTATTTCCGGGAACCTCTTGGATACCAAAGTTGAGTATCTCAGAGTTAAAAATAGGCCCAGCGTTTGAAGCATAAATAACGTCTTAAATTCGAATCACGATGGCCATGCACGGCAAAGTGGCACAAGTTTCATTATTTCAGAATGTCTCCAAAGTGACTTATTCCACTTTGCCATCCAGTTTGAACTTAAGTCTAAAGTCTTGATCAGAATATTAACTGATTTACAAAAAATGATATATTTCAGCAATACCATGCAAATGCAATACGGTATTCATGTTAGTATTTCGATTAGCATATAAGCCAATAAATAAAAGAATGCAGAACAAATTAAGAAATAGAAAAAATATACACCAGGATACGTATATTTACAATAGTTCTTATATATTATTAGATAACAGCCAAAAGAAGTGGATAGAATAGAGTACTTTCACGTGGTAAAAGAAAAACATTCGTTAATATTATTATCGCTAAAAGGAACATTTCAATATGATGAATACATTTTCCTTATAACGTAGTCGATAAGCCTTATTAAGATGAACACAAATATATTTTTTACTGTAAAAGTTCATGGGAATTCTACTTTAAAATGGAACAAAGGAACTAATACATTTATAAACAAAAAACGAAGTAGATAAATTTCAATTTTATTTCAAAATGAAATGAAATGAAATTTTTGACTTTTACGTCCCACGCTTTTGCCCATTAGGCTAAAGGGGAATGTGAGATGATAAATGAATGAGAAGGGGAATGAAGAAGTGGTAGGAAACGGGAGAAAACCGAGAAAACACACGCACACGGTGTGTGTTCACCACAAAGTTCACTTGGCGGGAGCAGGGTTTGAACCCGAGCCCCCATGCACCAGAGGTGAACGCTCTACCACTGAGCCACCGCCGCCCAACGTTCTTATTTGAATCAAGCTATTCCTAAATATAAGTTTGCAAGTTTCTGCATTAGGACGCCAACAAAATGACAATATTTAAACTTATTCCCATGTAAGCTAAAATTGTGAATTTCTATTAAATCTTAATGTAATGTAACTTTAACTTAAATATCCTTGTAATACAATATTCAAATATCAGTCGATAATTTATATTGAAATGAGCAAATTAACGTGCTTGGTGGTAAAGTCCTATTTGCGTTTTCCAAGAAAATATCAGTAGCTTTATGCATGAAGATATCATAATGGTAACTGTCAATAATAGTTGACAGTTTCTGTTCTGTTGTAATTAGGTTTTATTTATTTATTTTGCGTGTATGTAGGACAATAGATTTATCTATCAATTGTTATTTGTCTTTATCATAACCGTAAAACTCATGCTCTTTACTCACCTGTTGCTTGTAATATCTACTAATTCTAATCTCTTAATGCCTTACACAATGATATAACATTAAAAAAATAAACTTTATTTATCTTCTAATCATAAAAAACGACATATGTTTTCAAGGTCCCCTTCAGCGGAGGTATCTAAGATTGGAGATACAATAAGCATACAAACTTCTGTTGTTCTCAACGAAACAAGATTACGCATGAGAGTCATACGTAGTATGATGGATCTAGTGGGTAAGTTACCAGCTTTGAATAAAAAGTGTAACCTAAATATGCATAAATAAATGTTATTATAGTGAAGCGTATGCATATACAGTAATATGTAACATTTCTTTATTTATATACAGATAT
Organism: Thermobia domestica; assembly: GCF_964235325.1. Classification (NCBI taxonomy): domain Eukaryota; kingdom Metazoa; phylum Arthropoda; class Insecta; order Zygentoma; family Lepismatidae; genus Thermobia; species Thermobia domestica. The sequence continues at coordinate 128,155,139 of NC_137460.1, forward strand.
AATAATAATAATAATAATAATAATAATAAAACAATATACAATCAATCATGTATACAGTTCTTGAATCAATCTTTGTATACAGTTTTTTTTCTGACAATTATTTCCTGAGTCACATCGTCGTCATACACAGATTCCACATAATGAGAATCTGCGTCGTGTTTGAACATGTTTTTTCATCTGAATCCTATTCTCAACTATAATGCGATCTTTGTAATTGCTTACTCATAAACAGAAATCATATATGATGAAGTCCTTTCTGAAATTCTCTAGTTTTCAAATGAGACGAAGAAAGTATTCCATAAATAGGAATTTCTTACTCCATAACTCCTTTTGAGAATAGCATTCCTCTGAGCATCAAAAAATGGTTTGTCCAAGATTCTAACTAAAACTAAAATTGATCGAATATAAAGCGCTCCTAAACATTGAATAATGCACTACTGTTTTAGAAATGTCACACAAAAATGAGTGTGAAGGCGATTTTCGACGTACTGCAACCACAGCCCTTACGCATATTTTAATTGATTCAATCAATACTTCTAAGGCATCTATGTCAAAGCGTGTATGAGGAAGACATCCGGAGTACTCTGAAGGTCTACAAAGGATTATATCAAATAGCCCTGTAGCCTACAGCAGCAGTAGTAACTGCTGTTCCTTGAAAACTGGTTTGTACACCTTTAAAACACTTTCATATAATTGTGCCCATGAAGTATAGAGTGCAACATCGCCTAAAGTAATTGCATAATCTCTGTGAATGGAGGTTTCGTGATGTAGCAGTCCGTAGAAAGAAAATACATAAATTTATTGTCATAAATAAGTTTATTGTCACTGAAAAAAAATATTTAAATTCGGGTTGTATGTAATAATAAAAATTATTTTAAAGTATTTTTTTAACTGCTTTGCTCTCAAGTATATACAAAATAATTTCAAGTGAAAATAGTATTTTGTTGTTTATACACCATTTTTCATTCTTTGATTAGTATAAGATATGATAATATAATAATAACGTTTGTCTGAGAACACAGAAAATACTAGCATACTTTTCGTTTCTATTTCTCAGTAGTCTCACTACGAGTCGGAATTAATTATAAGAGAGTCAATGTCTCTGATTGCAACTGATATAGTTTTATTTGATTTGAAAATTTTGAAGGAAAACATTGTAATATATTATTAAAAACAATCAATTTGATCTTGTGCACTGTCCTTTTATAGTTGTTTAACATTGGTTTATAAACGCAAAGCTGCTTTCCTTCTTAACATTTAGAAATAAGCTGTTTTTAACAGTATACGTTAAAAATAGAAGAAAGAGCCAGATACGTAGTTAATATATTTCCTTGATTTATTTGTGGCCAGTATGCTATAAATATTTAAGTAATTACAAATTTGTAATCTCAAACTATTGCGTAGAAAATTAACACGATACAAAAAGCATGAGTGTGTAGATTGAAGTCCTGTCACACTTAGTGCAAAATGTGCAATCACAACTAACCATGAACTTTTTGGTAATTAGGTCTAACCGCACTTGCATACAGCACCTAAATGGAAAGCAATATGATATGTTTTACAGAATAATATACACACTGATTTGTTAATGGTTTGATTGTTAGTGTTTCTATTTTTAGGAAATATAAGAAAATCGGGTTCCTGTTGAAAGTTTTCACGAAGCTTCCATAATAATTAAATTTTGATAGACTTTTGCGAAGGTATGAAATAATTGTTAGTAGTGGGAATTTAAGTAATATTGATATGTTTTTATGTATGCTTTAGTGAAGAACCCTTGCTTCTTCCCATAACTTTCAAACTAGCAAATACATAAAAGGGCTTACCTATACATTCAACGATCTGATATTTATATTAGCCAAAATAATAGAAACACCTCCAGACAAAATCACCTTACCTGATTATTATGGAAATGGAAGACTGTAAATTTGAAGAACACATTTAATTAGCCTTGGATTCAACGCATATAAATAATTATGATTTCCTGAAGAAAAATATAGAAACTCTCACATTCAATGCAACACTCAATTTAACCTGGAGGAATGGAGGACACGCTCATAAACCTATAATATGTGCTAATTAATGCTAAGAATTGCTCATTGAGCGGATCAGAGGAAGAAAGGCAGTATGTATAAGTAAATGTTAAGTATAAGTATGTGTAAGTAAGGCAGTATGTAAATGAATTCTACGAACGTTCAAGAGTTTCAGTTGATGTAATAGTAATGTTTATAGTGACAGAGTATGAATGTCTCTTTTTCATCTTTTGTGAGGATTGTTCCTTTTCAGGTCATTTTTTCTGCCTTTTGGGAGATTCTTTCCTTCTTCATCTTCAGTTTTTACCTGGAAATATTTGTTCCATATTTCTCAATTTTCAGGTTCCTCTTTTAACTCCAAATATCTTCTTCTATTTTCCAAATAATCAATACTTGTGTTCTTCTTCTTCCTATTCCTCCATTGCCTTCCGTCGTTCCTTCTATGGCGGTATCCAATTGCCCTTTCTACGAAAGATAGTCGCAAGAAGCTCCCTCTTTTATTATATCCTTTTTAAAACATATTCTTTTGTTACTCCTTCGTCAATTTTATTTTCTCCACTGCCCCCAACATCACATTTCGAAGCTGTCTAAATATTTCATCTCAAGTTCGGTGGTTACCAAGTCTCTGAACCATATAGCCAAATGTTTCATACACTTGTCCAACTTTTTCCTTAGTCGTAGGTTAAGCCTGCCAATTAAGAGTGATCACTTCCTATTGAATGCTTGTTTGGCTATGGCAATTCTTGGACCGATCTCTTTGGTTCAATAAGCGTCTCTTTTCAAGATAATTCCTAGATATTTGAAATAATCGATCTTTTTAAGTATTACTTTCTTTCTATTGTGACTCGTAATGAAGCATTTCTACAAGATGTACTCATGACGTTCGATTTGTCGATCTTGATTTCGTTTCCTCATAGTTTTCCAGGGTCAACTATATTATCAATCATCTCCTATACTTTTTCTTTGGTTCTAGCTATAATATTATATCATCTGCATCTAATTTTGTTTTATATAATTATCTTACCTCCAATATGGAAATCTCCAATTCACATTAATGCTTCTTTCATTAAACTTTCGTTAATTTTAATAATTGAGGCGACATAGTAAAAAAAGAAAGAAAACAACAGTCGTAAAAAGTACGAATGGTTATAAGGGACCTTGTTCTTTTGTTACGCGAAATGTGGAACGACACTATGGTCAATCTATTTATGTTAATCATAAAGAAAATCCATACACGAGTAAAGCCCTCGATTGCAAATATTCCATACCTATGGAGAAAAGTAGGGACACTGCTAACACAACACGTTGTGGATAATGAGACCCAATATGGAGCGAGTTTGGTGAAATATTCAGAGAAGTGCAGTTAAACATATACTGCAATGTGACATTGCAGTGGACAATACTTTTCAAGTGAGGGTAGAGGCGTATCACGTAACGCGTGACAGAGGAGGGACTGAGTACAGCATTAATACATGGTCAAGTAATCAATCACAAATTATCGACAGTCTGTAGGGGACACCATGAAGCATAAATGGAAAAGATATCTATGGAGGGGATGGTCTGTAGGGTCCGGACCCCTTCCTCCCAAAAGATCTTATGTATATATACTGTTTTATACAAATAGACATTCATTATCATCTGTTTGTCGTATGTGATACTGTCTTTGTGTCCACTCAACATTGCTAGGATTCTGCCTTCCCCGTAAAGTCCTGACTTGCTACGAGCCTGGATGGCAATATATGTTTAAAATGAATGAAAATGATCGGGAAGTATGGCTAAAAATTTAAAACACAAAGAAATGTAGTGCAACATATTGAACTGCTGACGATAGATGATTGTTGAGAACTATTTGAGAGCCCTTCATCCAGCAGTGGATCAACAATGATTGATGGCGTTTGTTATGACACAAAAGTAATATAACAATATACGTCCCTTCGAGAATGCACTGCAAAGCACCAAAGAAGCACAATATAATGCAGATAAACGACACAACTACACGTTTATATATTTCATGAATACAAATGCTAACTACTATTTCTAATTTACACGTTGTATATATTTTGTTGGTGTATTATGCCATATACTCCATTCTCTTCTGGAAACACAGAATATTTCAAAACTTTCTTTTTTCATTTCTCCCGTGATGTATACAGAGGACTTCTCGCGGAAGCCGCAAAGTGCCATATCCTTTCAACTTCTTACTCTTTTGAGGTCTACATCATTATTATAAATGTTAAACATTTACTTATACATTTGCTTTAAGGTGACCTCTCTAGGATGACTATCCATTGCGATTTGTTATATTTGCAAACCACACAAAGTTAAATACCCCAACTTCCTCTACATTGAAAGATCAGTTCAGGTAGGTAGGGGCTCTTGCCCCTTGCATTCCTATTCTTTACGGATGTACTTGAAAATTTCCATGATATAATACTATGTTATTCAGCACAAGTCTTGCTCGTATGTGTTCATACATTCTAGGGAATTTTTCTCCTATGCTATACTACCAAGCTTGCCGCCCTCCTCCTCTGTCGGTACGTGCAACGCCTCTGCCCTCACTTAACTGAGTATTGTCGAATGTAATGGCAGGTTGCAGTATATGTTTAAGGGTGTTTCTATGCATAATAGATCGAACTCGCTCCTCATTTTGTCTCATTATCCGCGGCGTGTTGTGTTTCCATTGTCACTACTCCCCTCCCCCATAAGTATGTAACGGTTGCGATCGCGAGTTTTTCCGCCTATGGATTTTTTGTTCACAATCGAAATTTCTTCCAAATTACATGTGAGAGCAAGAGAAGGTACCTTGTTAATATCTGCGTGATTCTTAAGAGGCTCATTATTGTAGGGTATACCAAATCTGTAAAAAGTGATTATAGACAGTGATAACATCTTAAATTATGTGTTTGAATGTGCAGCTGCACAAACATACAATGGTATTAATATACGTTTTACTACAATTATAATTATATCTATTATATTGGTGTTCGAGATCAAGATATAGAAAATGATAGAAATATTTGGAAAGAGGAAATAAGAAATAAAGGAGTTCTGAGAAAAGAAAATGAAGAAACTGAAGTAATGGCAGAAAGGTAACTAAGTGGATAGGACACTGACTATGGAGCTTTTACCTTATAGTGCTTTGGAAGGGAAAAGAGGAGAGGTGGCAACTCCGACACGATGTAAAGATTTAGATATATATAAATCCCCCCTTTTATATCAGAATCCGGTTTTGCAATCAAAACTAAGCAACTTTTACTTGAAGCACTTTTTCGTTATTCTAATCGCAATTAATGTGAGAAATCTAGTTACGTAAGAATGTACATATGTTAGGGGCCTATAAAATTATGTTAATAAAAAGTGTCTCAGGAGTGCCATCATAAGGCACCGGGAGCAAACTTCAAAGTTTTAAATGGAAACATTCTATTTTTATTGCAAATTCTCATTATGCGATCAAAAGTAAACAACTTTTACTTTGAGCACCTTTTCGCTATAATACTAGATGAAGGTGTAATAACAAATAGATATAACGTCACCCACATATGGCTGACAATAAACTAAATATCTCGAGAAATGCACTTGGAATTTAAATACGTGTCCAATCATTTTAAAACATCTATTCAACTAACATAAAATAAAGTTGCCTTCATTTTCGCAAAATTCTAAATAGAAACCTTCTCGTAGTTAAGGTCCAGGCGGAAAGCTGGATTTTACCTTTGACCCTTAGGCTCAGCCTGCTAAAATTATCTGGGGCCAAAACCAGCAGAAAATGATATATTGCTATGCACCAATAAGTTAGTACGCTCTTGGACACCTACTGGCTGCAGAAAAAAGACAAAACATGTTGTTTTCCTCTTTTTCTTATTTCCTTTCTCTATTGGATAGTTATTTTGGAATGCCCCTCCTGCGAAGAACGTAAATGTCCATGGGAGCAGACTGTACGAAATTTGTCATTTGATCGACTTTTTTCGTGAATATCGTATATCAAGAAACGTAGCATGAGAATTCATATATATAGGTGGCCCATAGACATTCAATTGGGCTTTGGTTTAACGTTAAAGTTGATGCAGCAGGAGTAGCATCAAAATTAGCCTCTATAAACAAGATGAAACATAACATATTGATCGTTGAAATGTGCAATAGTCATTTCCCAGGTCTTGAGTGAATAGCTGAGCATCACGTGATGAAAAGTAGCGAATAAAAGCATGATGACGTCGGAAACGGAACGTAGAGCGTACACGTATATGTTTGTGTAGACCATACCATTAACAGCTGTTGTCAAGGAAGAAACGTCAAAATAAAGATGGCAACGTTAATGAATCTGTTAAATAAGCTTAATATGCCATCAATAGAACCGTTTACAAAAATGTGATATTTACAGATTGTCGTAGCATTTCGTGTTGTAAACTGTGAGATAATTGCAACGAAATATTTGAAGGAAGGGAAAATTAATTTTACCAGGAAGCTGTACTGAAGAATTAGAAGCAGATAATGGTGTATCATTAACGTATTTACAAATTGGAAATATATGTCTAACATATAATGGAATGAGTTAATGTACCTGAACGAAACGTGCACGATCTTGAATTTATTGAATTGGTATCTTCATCGTAAAAGTAAGGTTTCATGTACAACCAAGATGAAACATAAATTTTCGTTTTCGTTCTGCCCTTCATGTATGCACAGACATCTGTATGCATAGTGCCGTTATTCAGTGTTGATAAACTACTGGAGTAAGATGTCTTTGAGTGCTTGGCATTAATTATGGATAGCAGAAAAGAGTACTTGTTAAATATGGAATATGAACTAAATTCGGTGAAAACAAAATTAATATGCATTGGAGTTAATTGTGGCACATTTGAACCAGTGATTTGTGTTGGCAAAGACTTGTGTTTGGAGTGAAACTAAGTGTGACAAAGTTTGTGATATTTGTTCATTTGACTCCGTTTCTTTCAGACTATTTAAATCATCAAGTGGAAGGTACATTTATAAAATCTCTTGAGTGAAAAGAGGAACTGCTAGTGCAACAACCAGTAGGTGAAAAATTAATGATGTTAAAGAATAAAGGCTCTCTTCATCCTCCTCGAAACACTGTGTACTTAACTTGAAGTGATTAGCTTTATTTCTTGGAAATTTTACCGTGTGTTGAACATGCTGTGAAAAAGAGTAAAGCTTGCAGTATTGTGCAACGTGAATATTTTGACTTGTGTAGAGATGATTTTCGCAATCATGTTCAATCGCAGTCTTACATAGACAGGACTTGCCGGAATTAACACATGTCTTGATGAACAGAGTATTCATGGAATGAACATCAGTTTTCCAAGTGCATTTCTTGATAAGAACAGTTATGTGGACATTGATGTTGAAAGCATTTTGCAAACTACAGCTCATAGGCTCAATTATGGCTGATTTATTTGATACTGTACAGACAAAGCCATGGTGGAGGAAACCGATATTTAACCTTTGGAGGGTACTTGCATAGAAGTTCATAAAGAAGTTCATAAAGAAGAAAAATGATTTTATTTTTCATTTTTGCTGAAGAGTGTGGTAATAAACTCAATAAACATATAGCGAAATTGAAGTGTTTCATTTACAAAAAAATGTGCTTTGTATTTTATTTACAAAAAATGTGAGGAAAATCCTATCACATTTTCTTTCTATACTGTAAGCATTGTGTATAATAATAATGAATTGATATACTTGAATATATTTGTTAAATAAAAAAATTGCATTTGATCCATTATTATTACAGAACCTTGTCTTAATTATGACATGTCATTTTTATTTTAAAAAAACTTTAAAATATTAAATATTACATTTAAAAATATCCTATGATAAAAAAAATTATAGAATTCAAATACTTATTGTAATTTTTGAAAGAAAAACTCATTAACTATTTTAATTCTTTATTGTTATTTACTTATATGATCACATCATTGACTTTAAATATCCGTTCTATATTTTTAACATAGTATGAAATTCATAAATTCAATTACTTTTAAAAAGATAGAAAATATGAATATAGATAGAATATATGTTATGATATATTTATTTAATTACATAATTGATCATAAAACATATTTATTAGGAAATGAAAGAAAATAAATGAAACATTTGTTTCCAAAGATAGAATTGAAGCATACATAGTACTTATTGATGATAATATTTACACATTAAAAAGGTGGTAAGTATAGTTTATTTAAAAAAAACGTGTTTAATCAGTTCCTTCTTCATGTTCACTGTGTGAATTATTTTAGAAAGGCACTTTTTTGCACACATACAGTATAATAATAGTTTTAAATTTGCACTTAAAAATAACATTCTCTGTAAACTAAATTTCTCTGTAACTCTCTCATGATATCAATAGCTTTGTAGATATTACACGGTGTATTCTACTCGATATTTTACTCCTCGCAGAAGTATGGCTATTTCTATTTTTTGAAGTTTGCGACACTGACATGTTTCGAACAAAGTAGTGCACTTGTAGTATGCTTTGTGTACTTCTCATTCAAAGAATCTAAAGATTATTCTTGATTGTCTTAGGTTGCAATATATAAAAATTGGAATTGTGACTGAACTTTTGCTCGTGTGTACATGCCCGTTGATCAGGAATTGCAAACTGATCAGTGCCAACTGCATGATTTGGAAGTCTCATGGGAATTACAAACTTTATTTGAAACTTGCCTTCCTCAGGAATACCTCATTATTCCTATAGCACAATAATAGTTATACGAATATATAGGTTATTAATTAAATATTGATATATGGAATATAAATAAAATCATTAGAGTCGTTTTCAGAAAAATCTCATTATTTTTTATATTTTTTATTAAACTACTCTTATTTTCCTAAGTAAGAAGAATGTTAGAGATCATGTTCTGCTTTATTCTTAAGAAGACTCCAAGGTTTAAATTTAGTTCCAATATTATATGAAGTTTAACTTCTAGGCTAATGGTCATGCATATATCAAGCAAATGGAGGAAATGCCGAACGGACGGTTGTAATTTGAAAATCACACTCTAATATGTAGAAGCCACGAAACATGAGAATGTGCTGCAATTTCAAGTACAGTGTTTTGCAGATTCCGCTAGATTCCTTCTCTCCTATCATCGCTTGAGAATAGACTCAAGGAGGTTTATTATCTTTCTTTATGAACAGAAGAACATCTTTTCCTATTATAGTTGACAAGGAGCCATTTTCATGAATTCGTTACTTACAATATTTATAATTAATAGTTTTAATTAATCGAATATGCTCCTGATTCTTCAATGGGTATTATCACATATTCACGTATAACAAGTATAGAGAAATCTCACTAGTAGGTTCACAATCATTCCAAAGAGTCATATATGTTCCTGTTGCATACTTTTGGAATATTAATGTTTTGTGTTATTATGATATCTAATATCTTCCCCAGTGAAGTGATCTTATATTGTTTTAGTCCTAATTATATATTTAAAACATCTTCTTTTATTTACGTACTTTATGACTTATTTGTGGTATTATAATACTCGTATATTTCTATATGTGGTTTGATTATCATAGATCAATAAAAATGGTTCCTTTAATTTAAATTTCACTTTTTCAATGATTAAATGCTTTATATATACTTTATTTTTTATACTTAAATGAACAATTTCCAACTTTTAATTTTCCTTGTTTCAGTTTGCATCGGTGGCATATTTTCGCTTTTCATTGGAGCTAGCATATTAAGTATTGCCGAGCTGGTTTACTTTACCTTGGTACGACCATGCTTTGTCTTTATTCAAATGAAAATGAGAAGAAAGTGAAAATACACATTACGTGAGAAATGCAGGTTGTATTTTACCAACAACTACTTAAGAAACAACCATTAATAGGTGTAAAGACTGGTTTCATGGTTCGGAGATCAGAGAAAGTTATGGGATTGATATTAGAAACAAACAAATTCGCAATTGGCAATAGCATGCATCAATATACAAAATCTAAAGAGGTACATTTTATACCGTATGTTATGTGACTGTATGACTGAAATTTTAAGTACACAAAACAATGTAACATTAGGAAAAAGATGCATACAAATATGGACAAAAATATAAATTGTCGTACATTCCTTGACGTTTCTGTGTGTGCCATTTTCATATAATAATAAATACCGTGTACTTAAATTTTATGACCACGTTATAAGAAATTTTATTTTCCAAATCAAATTTTTTCCTAAAGCAGTTCCACTTAGTTCTACTAGATATAAATCTAATGGGATAATTAAAAATTTAAAACAGCGAGAAGTAATTTCTAGAGTACTATGTTTCAAACTTTAAATCCACGGAATACAAATATCGATTATCGTCTTCACTTATTTGATTTCCCATTCATGAAAACATAATTCAGTTTATTTAAATCAATAACTAACTACCAGCTAATAGCGAAGTGGTTGTGTTCATTGTAAATATTGGGGGCTTATACTGATCTTTCTATGTAAATGCTGAAATATAATGAACTTTATCTTGCATTCATCCTTAATCAGTAGTCATAAATAATAACACAATTGTGTGTCATTGGTTTTAGAAAATTTTAAAATATTATGTAAGTATTGAAAAGAAATAAAATGGCATGATTATGTTATCTACAAGTGTCGGTGGAATCCATAAACAATAATGTTGAGTGTATCTTTATTTCCCACATTGAAGTAAATAGTGTGAAATTATCTAGTACTTAGAAGGAACGAAAATATTTTCGGAAAAAACACTCATTTTGATTAGTATATATATATGGTTCAAAATGTTACATGAAAACCTCCTTGCTAGTGTGTCATACTTGTGTGATAAGTAAGTAATTTTTTGCACATAGAAAACGCACTAAATACTGCGTAGAAGTGACTTCAGCTGTTATACTAGAAGTATAATTCCAGTTGTGTAAGTATGTGTAATGTTGTGCTTTTGTTTATTCGATGCATATATAAAAAATGTAATGTTTCATTGTTGTGTTTATTTTAATATGATAGAGTGTGTTGAATTACCTGCCTATTTAATTATTTCTGATTAATAAATGTCTCGTATGTATATATGTGTGTCTTATATATATATATATATATATATATATATATATATATATATATACAGGGTGGGCCATTTTATTTTATCCACGGAAATATCTGAAAAATGATAAAACATAGAAGAAACGTTTCACGTACACGTTATATATTGCTAAGGGGGAAAACCAATTCCGCCAAAAGTACCCTTCTTCGCCCCCCCTAAATGGGGTAAGGCTGGGTAACTTTGAAATGTGAAATGGGAACATGGGTTGAGTAATACCTCGTTCGAAAGGTCTTGGAAAACTAAGTAACGCTGTACCAAAAGATGTTCCATATTGTGCACCGGTTTCAAAATGGCCGCCATAATATGGTTCGGAAACTCCAGTACCCGTAGTGGAAAACCATGGAAGGTAAATGAATGGAACAAAATTGAAATACGTAAATATCATAGGGCATATCGAACGATGTGGTCCCTGTGATCCCAGTGGCCTCCCTAAAGGGGTCTTGGGGGCTAACTTCAAAATTTCAAATAGTAACATGAGTCGAGTTGTACCTCGTTCGATAAATCTTGCAAAATCTAACATATTGCAGGAGAAAACGATTGATGTGAAATGGCAGTGTTCTCAAAAGGCCGCCGAAACATAGTATCCGGTTTAGTACCCGTAGTATGAAAGCGATTGGAGATAAATCAACAAAAGAAAAACTGGAGTAGCTAACTGACGTAAGGTACATTGAGAGGTGTTGTCGGGGTGACTCCAAGGGCCAACTGAAAGGTATCCGGGGCCAACATGAAAATTTCAACTAGCAGCTTGAAGCGAGTAACATCACGTTACATAGACAAATAAATATCAAACAGCTTCTGTAAGAAAATTTTCGACATGAGACACCGTTTTCAAAATGATTGCAAAGACATGGTGACTGTGTCTAAGAAAACGTCTAGTGCCCATAGTATGAATACGGTTAGACATAAATGAAAATAACGAAAATTAAATAGGAAAACCACGGAGGCGTTCCAAGGCTCGAGAATAATACAACAGACATAAAAATATTAGAGTAAAATTGCCATAATGTATAGAGAGAAATCCAAGTCCTGCAAAATAATCTCTCCCTGCGCTCTGTATGTGAGTGGGTTGGAAAGTAAAGTGTAAGTTCAAAGGAGAACTCTACTTTAATTCGTAAATTAAGGCTAACCTTACATATAGGTATGTGTGGTTGAAACATTTGTTTGTAAGGATGACGCTGTAGTGACTAAAAAAAGAGAAACTTTTATGCAATGGTGCTGGTTATTCAGAAAGCATTTCGGGGATATACGTACACACCGTTTCGTCCCTCAAGCTCACAATATGACATGAATGCTAATAGTTAATCAAAATGTAACTGTGGGCATCCGCGTTAATTTAGTGCACCAATTGTCTATGCATGAAGTCTGCCTTCCAAACAGCATTGGGTAGGTCAAGGGTACGCCCGAACCTTTGTCCGGTTGGACATTGAAATTTTGATGTTAGCCCACAAGACCCCTTCAGGGAGGCCACTGGGAGCACAGGGATTACATCATTCGATATGCCCTATGATATTTACGTATTTCAATTTTGTTCCATTCATTTACCTTCCATGGTTTTCATACTACGGGTACTTGAGTTTCCGTACCATATCATGGCGGCCATTTTGAAACTGGTGCACAATATGAAACATCTTTTGGTACAGCTTTACTTAGTTTTCCAAGACCTTTCGAACGAGGTATTACTCGACCCATGTTCCCATTTGACATTTCAAAGTTACCCCCCGTTACCCCCATTTAGGTGGGGCGGGGAAGGGTACTTTTGGCGGAATTTGTTTTCCCCCTTAGCAATATATAATGTGTACTTCAAAAATTTCTTCTATGTTTTATCATTTTTCAGATATTTCCGTGGATTAATTGAAATGGCCCACCCTGTATATATATATATATATATATATATATATATATATATATATATATATATATATATGTGTGTGTGTGTTTGTGTGTGTGTGCGTATGTGAATTATATAATGTATAGACTAATTTTATTGTTGGACAAATAAAAATACAATGCACAAACATATTTTCTTTTAATCAAAATGAAACAAATATATATACTTAAGTTTTTCAGTGTAATGTCAAGGCTAAAGGGCAGTGATGATTAAAGAAATGATGCAATGAATAAAGTACTAGTAAACGAGAGTAGATAGAGAAAACCAATGAACATGAAGTTTGTCAACCACGTCAGACTCACTTTTTTAAAACTACGTAAACCAACATAATGAAAACGTGAAGGTTTTAAGCGCTTATGTGCTGATTGAATTAAAATTTTCATCTATGCTATTTACGGAAACAAACAGAACTCGGCATAAAATTGTAACTTCGCACATTCAAAATTGAGTAAAAAGGTTGAATTTTACCTGTGCCAGCAAGACAGTAGATTAGTACTTTCTTTCTCATTTTTGAATATTAATCTCATCTCATTTTTGAGTACTTTATACTTATTTTTTGAAAACAAACTTTCTGATTTTAGAGAAGAGTTTTTTTTTAATTTAAGGGGAAATATTCTCAATGTTAGAGAGAGTGTTTTTCTCAATTTTGCGGATATCTTAGCATTTCGAATATTTTTATGGTCACTTTTCAGTATACATCTTCTGAATTACAAGGAGAGCAGTACTAGTTTTTGAACAGAAAGTTCTCAATGTTGATTGCATTAATCTCATTTTAGGTTAACTTTCTCATTTATGATAAGATATGATCTCGTTATTTTTGAGAAATAGCACTTTCTCATTTCATTTGCGAATATTTTATAACACTTTTAGGACAACTTGTACTCCAAACTGAGTGAACGTCACTCAAATATGAGTACATATTCTTCATATATTTTGAACACCCACACATTCTTACTTTTGAGAACAATGTGTTCGGAGCTATTCTGAGAACAAAATGTTCTCAAATTTGAGTCATTTTTACTCACTTTTGAGTACGTATTTTTAACAGTGTATTCCAATTCTTCGGTGAATGTAGTAATTCTACGCTTCTCTTAAGATATGCACTTTAATGAAAGTGACATGCCAAACGGTCAAGTTGTACGCTTGAGAGTTCATTTCACAAGACTCACTCGTTTCCTGCGATGATAAAGTAGACAATGTTTAATATGAGGTTTATATACTGACAAACAATATAGAAATTACTGACTTTGAAATGCAAGTTTTTGGAACATTGGGGTGTATTCTATTTGCTACCTATGCCAAACGAGAGACTATTATTATTATTATTAATATTGAGGCTTTCGGCATGTTCCGTGACTAATGAGGATTTTTTTCTTAAATTTTAGATTTGGGCATGGAAATGTTTCTTCCTCTCTTCTCGATCTTCAGATTCAACTTTTAACTCCCAATATTTTCTCATAGCTTTCAAATCAGCTATGTTAATATCCTTCCTATTCTTCACTCCCTTCCATCTTTCCTTCTATGGAGGTGTGAAGAACACAGTTTCTTCGCGAGATATGGCCAATCCAATTAGCCTTTCTACGAAGAATGGTGGTTAGAAGTGTGCTCTTGACTACTATCCGTTTTAAAACATTTTTGTTTGTTGATCTCTCTTTCTATTTCAACTTTTCCATCTTTCTCCAGCACCACATTTCGAATCTTTCTAAATATATTTTGTCTAACTTCCGTAATCCGCAAGTCTCTGAACCATACTGTCCAATACTTCATATATAGACTAACACAATCTTAAAAGTTGTGGAAGTTATTTCGGAAACATTTTAAGCATCCCGTAAGTAAAAAACAAATACCCTCCATATTAATTCGCAATAACTTCCGAATAAATTAACCTCCCTGCTATACAAAGAACCACTATGAACACTTGACTTGACGAACATCTTCATAAGTGCAATATTGAGCCTGATTGTGATATGAGTCGCTAAACAAAACAAATTTATGTAATGAATTTGGCCTCTTATGGTGAGTTCTAATCTAATTAATGAAAATACTGAAATCTTCCATCGAGCGAATATCAAGAGGGAGAAGTAGTTTGATTGTTTCGATAGTACAGCTTCTTTTGCTGTGGTTGCAACTCAACTTAAAGTAAAAAATGTTTCAAAACTCGTTTTATTCTGAAAGCTCTATACGATAGACTTAGGACATGAATATGTACTACAACTATCTTTGACAGTATTGATGATATATCCCATTTCTTATAATTTCCAAAAATTAAACTTTGAAATGATCTTGTTCTGTTTTGTAATATATGATGAAAATAAATCAATGTGTAAAATGCTACCGTTTCCTTTTCTTAGTATATGGAAACACTGATGTACTCTCATGCTTTTGTGCTTTTCCCCCATTCTTTCTTACACACATATGCAAAGGCTTCAGTCACTTTCATAACTTTTGTGCAATTTCCCTGTTTTTTCCCTTAAAATTCAATACTAGACAAGGATAATTATATTTGTTTACTTCTCAACTTACAACGTAATCGTTGAGCCCTAGTTCAAATAAGTGAGTTGCACACGTATTAAATTAACACAAAAACTGCAAATGTTGCTTTGTTCGAATGCTACTACCATATGTTATATCGTTGCTATCGTTACACAATCAACATTCTATGATACAAAACATTTATATAATTATAACTTCTTAAAAATATATATAACTTATTCTTCTAACCTATATAAAATAATTAAATAGTTGGCTAGTTTATAACACCTTTGATTAAAATATCTCAATGGTGCAGGTAAAGAATAATACATGCATGCCGAATGATACATGCTGTCGTTCTAAACTGTTTCTTCTAGTTCCCACAAAATAGTAGTTTATTTCTCGTAAAGGCTTATTTCATATTCCTGTTTTCTTCTGCGTTCGTACTTCATATCATAACTAATATTGAAGGTTGCTCGAATAACCGACATTTTTCAATTAGGTACTCTCATCTAGTATTCATGCTGCAACTATGGTTTTGCTGTCGAAAGCAGTGTCGTTGCTATGTACGTGTTGGTTGTGAGTTGTATAAGAATTTGTAGAAAATCAACCGGTATTAGGAGGGTTATGTAATAGTCCTTTTCCATGCAAAGTATTTTTGTGTATATAACAGTGTTGGGAAATTAGGTGAACAATCGGGGTGATTACTGTGAAAAATTTTTGGTCCATTACGCACAGCAGGCTTTCGTTCGGAAATATACACCCGCGAAAACCACTAGGAAAAGGCCTGCTAGCAAAATGACAGAAGCGCTAAATGGGAATTGTCAATTTACAAGCCAAAAAAAATCCCCGACTCAATGTGATATACACCAAATATTTTATATCAGAAAGTCACATGTGAACAAACAATTTTGCGAGCTTCTCAGCTCGAAGTACATGTGGAAGGCCCGTATAAACCATGTGCGACCTTCTCGTATAGCAGAACGAAAGATGAAATGCAGGAAAGCGCATGAAAATTACCTGGCGGTTCCCACGTGAAAAAAATTGGTCACAATTGATGAATCATTTGTCGACATTACTGGTGGGAATTATATGTGGACCATCAAAGACAGTGACATTAAAAGGGAGGAATGTAGCAATTTTGTTCTTCTGCGCAAGGAAGTTTTCCCTCGTCTCTTTGTGGTTCTTAATGGATTCAGATATTAGAGTAAGATGACGATACGCAAGGTGGACACAAACGTCAAGGTTAATGCAAAATACTTCCAAGGCCCCTAACTATCGGAGAGACATCTCACAATTTTATGGAAAGGTCGTGAACCAGACGATGATCCATATGCACTTCTATATACAAAGGCAGAACAGCCCTCCGGTCATATCGGGAAATGAAATAAGAAGTAGGACTTTGTGTCATTACGTTTGAATACATTTCTGTGTAAAGTCCAGATGCAAGTGAAATAGATTTGTATGAATCCTGACTGTTGGAACAGCGTCTCCAATATCGTTGACCGCCAACGCTGGATGGTCTCTGGAAAGCTTGCAGGGAGGAGTGCGAGGGATGCCTGACCTGCCCCGGAACTTGCTGTTGTGGTAACTGCGATACCATGTGATAGTCCACAATCCTGGGTTCGAAGAGAACATGATCAGTTTGACCTGCCAAAAACGGTCATTTTATTTTTTCCGATTTCGCGGGAAGCGCTATTTCTTTTGCAAAGCGTATACAACTAACCCACATCCTGTCTTTTCATTATGTAGGCTATCTTTGACAGTATGTTGTAGATATTAAATAATGTCGTCGAGCATCTATATCGAAAACCCCTTCGACTTGCAATATCTTCTGATATCTCTTTCCTATTCTAACTATTCTTTGTTGGTTTATATACAAGTTCCTTATTAGTCTACGGTCTTTCCATTATAATCCAGCTTCTTTGTTTTTAACTCCAACAGCAATTTCAATTTAGACGTAAAATATATATCTTAAATTAATAAGTATCACATACACATATTTTCCTTCTATAAACTTCTTACCGATCAAACTTATTACTATAGTTGCTACTCTTGTGTCCTTACGTATCCTGATTCCGAATTAATCCCCCTCAACTATACAATTTGCTTTTTCCTACAAATTCTGTTCAAAATTGGAAGCAAAATTTCTTCAACGTGAGGTATTGGGCTAATAGTTCTATAATTCCTTGTGTTCGACTATTCCTTGTGTTCAACTATTCCTTGTGTACCTATCGATAGCATTATTGTCTTCTGGAAATCTTTTTGCCAGTATCATGTTCAGTGTGTTTCATTCCATACTCGCAACAAATCTCTCTTGCCTAGTCTCCTATATTCTTGAAGATTTCGTGTGGTGTGTCGTGTATCCAAGTTTTCGTTCCATTCCTAATCTCGGATAAAACGTTTCATACTCACATCAAACAATAATAGACCCTTTATCAATCTAGCGTACTACATTTTCTACTGCAACATATATTCCACAGGATATATCCCAGCTCCCATATAAGTCCTCAATATATTCTCTCCATCTTCCTAAAATACCAGTCTTGAAAAGGATCTTCGCGTTTTTCAAGTAATTTCGATACTTGTCCTAAATATAAGGTTGGCTATTTGAAAACTTTGCCCGTCTATTGAGGATTCCATGTATATACTTGCACCTCGTATTCATTGAACTATGCGTATTCAATTACTAGATAATTCTGTCTACGGAAATTGACTAGTTCCTCCTCTGTGTTATTTTAAGAATAACAATTTTTGAATAGTACACTACATTTTTGTTTGTCGTCCACTATTCCATTGAAATCTATCATTACATTTACATTATGCATTACATTTTATCATGTCTGCGTTTTCTTTTTTCTTCTCATAAGTTTCCTTTACTTCTTTGTTTTATGCAAAGTGGTAGATGAGTACATCTGAATCACTTCTAGACATGCGTTATTTTTGATTCTGAACATCATACCCCTTTCATCTACATATTCTACTTTCACTATCTTCTCTTTTAAAAGTCCTCCAAGAATTAATCCTACAGCATTAAAACAACTATTTCATTACCTTATTAAGACATTCTATATCCTTCCTTTTTAGGATCCCAATACTTTCCTATGTAAATTCGCTAAACTGCAACAAATCTATTCGCTAAAGTGCAATTTTGTCATATTTTTCCTTATCGGATTTTCCGGTAAGATGTTACGGACCTTCCTTATCCATATCCACTTCCTCTTTTGCTCTTACATGCCCATCTTTCTTTACCTGTTTTCCCCGGGATTTTACTATCTTGTCCAATAGTCCTTCAAAATCAATCTCCTCCTCGGGGCTATTTTACCTCCAGAACTATATTTGAACTGGGAAAAACCATTTTACTTATCATTGTGTATTAATGTTGTCAACAAACTAGGAAAAAAATAGATTGGCGTTTTCACCCCGCTTTTCTTTTCACCCAGCAGCACTCCAGTCATTAAAGTCGACCTGACAATGCCGGACTAATTTTTAAGATGGCCAACTTGTTATTATGATTTCCTCCAACTTGGCAACCAGAGAACTCCTGCCTTCACCCAGAGCAATCTTTGTATGGCTACTCGATTTAGAGTATCTTTTAGGTTGGTCCTTGTGGGAGTGAACCAGTGCCGACATAGCTTCCAATTTCGCTGTATCATGCATTCCTCCACACCTGAGTGTTTATCGGTGAGGATTGTTTATAATGTAGTACATAATAACTGGAATAATATAATTAAGCGAGCCAAACAATTATGGAGCAAATTCGAGCATGTATGAAATAAATTGTAATGGACTCGTGGTTTCTACTATTTCGCCTATTTTTTCAAAATATTTGTAGTAACTTAGAGCTTTAAAGAGAAATAATCCGATTCATAAAATCATACTCCTACATGTTGTTTAGTCGTAAACTTTATTTGAAATGAGGCCGCTTTTTTACGGCTAATGCCTACGCTTGGGATACGCTGACCATGCATTTATTCCGAAGAAAATTTCAAGAAATGAACATCTAACGATTCTTCATTTCTGCAAAAATGTTCGAAACCTTCAGTGTATTCTTCTTCCAAAATTAACCTTACATCTCACAATATCATATTTCGTTAATTAAATACGTGCAATGTGATGTTTTCTCATAGCTTTAACCACAATAAAATCAAAGCATTTCTTCTGATTTTGCGTTACGAAAATAATCTTCATATAAAACTGAAACCCTTATGTTGGTATTTTACTACATAGGCAGTCGCATATGTGAAGATAGATTAGAGTTTTCTGTTTTTGAAATTACTGATAAATTTACAAGGGTTTCTTTTCCGTTTCCTCTTACATTTTAAACAATGGGATGGGATATTTGTACTCTTTGAACTCGATTTATGTTCCCTGCACTTAACACACACACACACAGGTATATACAGACTCAAAGAAAGAGATAGGTGGAAAAGAAACACTATGTAACATTTTACAAGCCAACTTGAAATATTAGGTCATTTTCCGGTTCCCGAAAGATAATTGAAAAATTATAATTTCGTGCTGTCTAACTTTCCTCTACAGTATTTCAATTTTACACCTTAACTAGATTTTGGCTATTGGCAGCTCTGTCTCCAGGCCCCCGCGTTTGCTCGGCCTTCGGCTTCACGTTTCTTCTGTATCAGCATTTGCATCAGGAGTGAATTTCCTGCATTTCGATTTAATGAATTTGCCCCAGCTGTGTATTCGCTATCTGATCCATCCGTTTACTCGACCTACAACCTCGCACCTGTTAACCCACAATTCTATCGAATTTCAAGTTTCTTTATGTATTTCAACTATCTAAAGATAAGGTTTTTCACCCCAAGGAAACACCCATTTAAACAACAAACGAATTTCTTCATCTCCCTTTTAAACCCACTAAAACTAAAATGATTCAGTTTTGGGCATTTGTTCTGTGGGTTAGTACAGCAAGCCTACAATCGTGCCAAATTTCTGTCGGAAGTGTCTGAACATCCTGGGGTGTAGAAAATGTCCCATATATATAGCATGGGAAAGTTTCTTCAGTTCCCTATAAAGCCACTCTAAGTTTGAAATTTTAGTTTTGGGTGACTTACTTAGATAACGCTAGCAAAAATGTACAATCATAATAATTCTCAAGTTTTAATTCCAATTCCAAGTATCTAAAATGTGAGATTATATGTCCAAAGAAAAGCTGATTTAAATAAAATGGTGAATTCTTCATCGCCCTTTTAGACTCCCTAAAAATTAAAAATATTCACTGTTGGCAATTGTCTTGTCGGTTAGGCTTTATAAGCCACAATCATGTCAAATATAATCACTGTAGCCTTGAGGGAAGTGTCCAATAGTTTTGGAGTATAATAGGTGTCCCATATGAATAACATACGGAAGATTTCAGTTCCTCATACCACTCTAAATTGGGAAATTTTTATTATTATGGATTTTGTTAATAATTCTATAGAAAACCTACTAGTACACCGAATTTCAGTATTTTATTCCAATTCTACGTACCAAAATCATGAGATTATGTGTAAAAAAATGACCATTTAAATAACACGGGAAATTCTTTATCGTTTCTTTAGACCCTTTAAACTTTAAAAATATTCACTGCTGGCAATTTTCGTGTGCATTAGTCCCGGAAAGCTACAATAATGCCAAATTTCAGCTTTACGTATCAAGCAGAAATGCCTTTTCAAGATGTCAGTTCATGTGGTTTCATATATAGTTAGGATGTGCAGTTAAATATAGTGAAAAGTTTTCCTCCTAACATCTCTATACATAATATTCAAAACTGCCCTGGATATTAAAAGTTTTACCACTGATTTCTACTTCATAATAATGTTTTTTTCAATCGACGAAAAATTCTTTCAATTTTTTCTTCTGAGAAATAAAAGTTTCTAATTCATAAAAAGTGTTTTTTTCACTTTTCGCATCAAAATGATGAAAATTTTCCTACTTATAGAAAGGTTTTCAATTTTGCCATACACGACATAAAATTTTTCGATTCATGAAAAATTGTTTCCTTGTTCCTACATAGTACCGAAAATCTTCTGAGACATGAAATTTTTACATTCTTTGAACGATCTTACATTTTTAACATATCTATACATGAAGTCAATTAGATCTAATTTTATGGTTAATGAGAAGTTATTACTTAATCACTGATGTTTGTCTATATCAAAATTTTCTGGAAAAATGTAGGGGAAAATTTTCCGCAAAAGTTTCCACCTTACAACACTACAAAAGAAAAAGTTCCTCAAACGTGAGTAATTGCATTAAAGTGTGAAAAAAATATTCTGAATACACTTGAGATTAATCAAAAATAACAAATTATTAAATAACAACAATTTTTTACTTAAAAATACTCTTTCAGAACGCTTAACCGTATAAGGATTATGCTGCTTTATATCAGTTATATTAACCAGATAATGAAAACACATGAAGCAACAAGGAGCAATCCGTAAAAAAGATCTCTGATATTCATCTTCACACAACAGTTAATCAGTGTGTACGTTCACCGTTGAAATGCTTAAACGATTAATAGTTTGTTAATGAATCAAGTCAGGTAGTTTTCATAAACAACCTAAATGTTCAAGATGCTTGAGAGTAGATCGGGTATAAATGTAGTGTCCTATTTTTCACCTTAAAACATAAGTGCTTTGTTTGAGAGAGCAAGGTTGATCTGTTCCTAGTAAATTTACTGAACCGGTATCGAAAAATATCAAACCAAGATATTGCATGAATCTTCCTTTGATAAGCGAAGTTGAATATTCAAGCTTAATATAAAACTTGATTTGATCTTCTCAGAGAAGGGTGCAAAATTCGATTTGCTGTAACTAAACTTCTAAGTTGGCATAAATGTTCACGGTTAATTTTGGCTTCACTAGAAGTCAGAGATTTTCACACAGACTAAAATACAAACATATATTTCTCATTCTAATGATAGGTTCGTTGATTTTTCGTTGATTTTAACGATTTTAACGATTTCGTTGATTTTAACGAGTTATAAGCAATAATTTATTAAGCTATTAATGCATATTGCAAAAAGTACACAACTCATTTCATATTGTAAGTTGATACTTCCAATGAATGTAATACTACTACTAATATTAATACAGTAATACCACTTAGAATGTATAATATTCGTTGGCATACAAGGACCGTATGAATTTTAAGAAACCCTTTTATTCGGGAAGAGAACTGAAGTACAATTTGGCATATCGGTTCAGTTCAGGAAGCCAAATTCTAAAGTCACATTGAATTTTCTTATGAAACAGTTACTTTCAAAGACGTTTCCGAGTTAATATAAACTAGAATAGTAATTTTATTCCAATATTCGTAGAATATTATAATCAAATATTTTAAAATCTTTTTAGTTCAGTAATTTGGATATTCGATGAATATTTACGTACATGCCCAAGTAACGCCTAGAGGTGATTAGGAGAATCTTCACTTTTCGTAGCTATCCAAATTCCAGTGTGATTTGTATATTAAATACGCAGCGCGTTTCTGCACAAAATCAAACTTTAGATTGATAAAACAACGAAAAACTAAATAAACACAATATTTACTAGTGTTTACTACGGACCTCTAGGCTTAGCTTCCAACTTTCTTATAAGCGAACTGCAAGGGCACGTTGACTCATGGGGTTGGAATTAGCTATATGAGCGCCTCGATTAACTTTTGAAAATATTTTGTTTATCTCATGATAAAGTAAGCATTCTGTATGATTTGTAATTCTATTTAAACCTATCTGAGAATAATTTCTGAAAATGTATGAATCGAATATTCACCGAATCGAATATTCGATAATATGTTACGACTATCATAGAAGAAATATTTTTTTCGAAATGCTGTGTATTCTCATAGTCATACGGACAATATTTTCCTGGTATTAAATTGCTTTTGAATATCTGATTTTTAGATATATTTGCCACAAGTAAAGAAATTAAAGAACACAAAAGTACAGCATTTATTTTTCATGTATATTGTATATACTGGATTATAAATAGATTATTATCAGGATGCTTAATGGTAAGGTTTGCAATGCACTTAAATAAGCTCCATTGGGTTACAAGCTGTTTGGCGTAAATTCTTTGTTTTTCAATTCCACGTCTCCAACTTAATGGAAACATCTCCGCTTTTTCTTTTATATTTGTCACAAAAAGTTTAAAGCGACCAAAACAAGAAATCAAACATTCTGGAAAATATTCCCAAATACACTGAATTAGCATCGCTAGTTACGAGAAAACCTTTCAGTCGTTTTTCAGTTTTAAAGTGTTCTCTATACTCTGGTGTGAAACAGAAATACAGAAGGTTGATCTGACTTAGACTATGCCCGACTTTAAACCTTCACTTCTGCAAACAGGGTCTAATAATCCAAATGATTAAAATCAGATTAAACCAAAATGCTTTAGCATCCTACCAACTTCGCGTATTTGTGCCATATACACCTGGGTTCCTAGAGACAACCGTTTTTTGGACTACTTAGTAGCACTTTCAACCAAGAGTTTCCGTGAGAGCTATTCAAAACAATGCAGGGACTTCGAATGTGCATTAGAATCAACGTCCATCAAGAACATGATTAACTGACAGAAACAACAAACTTTCCAGCACGTTGTTTACCCATTAAAGGTAATGGAAAGCAAAGTTGCAATCAAGGACTCCAGTTGTAGTTCGCATTTTGCACCAAATGGCAATGTAGGTAAAAATATGATATGTGATTGTAAACGAATGCATATGACTCTGTGAAGCAACATAAGAGGCAAATTAAAGCTTCGGGTAGAACTTGAAGGCCATGGACGTGCCCTTATTGCTGACGTTTTTGGGGAGTGAAAGGTCCAGGGAACGAGCCTCTGCGAACGCCATCTATCCTGTTAAAAGTAGACGTTTATTGATACACAAAAAATTGTAGCAGTACCTTATACTAACAGAGATTCAGAAGCGAATTCTAACTTGATGAGTCAGTCGGATATAATTTCTTGAAGGAATTATTTTCTTTAGCGGAATATTGATAAAGAGACTTGTTATACATTTAACGAATCGGTAGTGGCTAACATTTAAAATTGAACTCAATATTTTATCACAAGCATATAATGGAAATATACAGAAGATATGTCCCGTTTGTATGTAAATGCCATTAATCATGTCCGTGTGGTTATGGAAAATGCCTCAACTAATGCAATGCGTTAAATACAATGATTTCGGCAGAAGATGGCGGAAAACTTTCGCATTAACACTATTCCGTTGGAGAATATACAAATGAAATCAGATAATAACAGCCTAATGAAATATTATTACTTTGGAATATTAAAATATGAATGTCCATCACGCCGTGTCACCGAATTTCGTAAACTCTTGAAATCCTACCAGATGGAATGACACAAAAGAAACGTTCTTGTACTCGATCCGATTCTTCTACAATGGAAGTTACTATGCACGGCTATTGGCTATAAATATGGTGCTGATATCCAGAGCATCCAATGATGGTTCCGTGATTTGTTCTAAAGTAGGTTAGACGTGAAAATCGGGAAGTTACGTATAAAGAAACCATATACTTAAATAAAGGCATTTGTCATTGTTTAGTTAAATATCCATTATATGTCTTCGTTCAACATTATTCAACTTAGTTGTTAATATTCAACTCAACACAAAATATTTATACTCGAAAGAACTTTAACCTGCCATATTTAGCGCTATACAATTGATGTTGCCGCCACTACTGTAGGTATTTCTGCAATTTAATTTTTAGTAACTTTCGATATTCTGTTACTTACGTATGAATAATATTCACTCCTATTGACAAACGGTGCATAAGTAATGCCAAGAAAAAAATCAATTCTCGCATTTGTATATTACTATTTTCAGTATTCCGTAAAATAAGTACAACGCTTCATTTTCGTTTTTTTCTGAATTTAAAGAGATTATGCATTTAATTCTATCCTTTGTAATGCAAATAAATAAAGTGTTCTTCTCAGCACCCATGATGTTGCCACGCAGGTTGACGTAGAATCCGAACGGGATTTATTCCCAACGGGGATAGAACTCATATGTACTGATGAATGCACGTGGGCTAACTGTGTATTCACCAGGAAGCTCAAAAATATGTGAGAAGTTCCTGGAGTCTGTCACGAGTCAAATTTACTGAACTCTCAGTTTCCCCGTCTCCAATCTTAAATATATGTACATAACTTGACAATTTATTCAAATTCACGACAATTTCAACTTTTGTATTAGAAACATTAATAGATATAAATTTTACAGTTCTTTGTTAGTACTGATAATTTTAGATTTTTAGATTTTTATTGTTATGTAGTTATGAATATTTACTTGAGGTAGAAGAGTCTCAAAAATATTTGTGGCCCCGGAGACATGTATGACATTAACATTAAAAAGAAAAATCATTTCAAAACCCTATTAAATAATTATTAAATTCTTGCATAGAAAATGCCATCTTTAAAAAATGTACCCTCAACATGAGGAAACGAGTGGGGCTGGGGTGGCAGCATATAACTTTCAGTAGTTCATCCTTACATCTTACATACTTTGCCTGTCTTCTCAGTCCAAAATTTCGTTGCCGGACTTACGGATGGTTGGTTGGAGCCTTACATGTCAAAAAGAGATGATCCACTTATGTCATTCTTCTAATGAGCTGAAAGGAGGCCATGGTGACCTATTTGCTATGATTAAATGTTTTTTTAATTGTGTTACGTACAAGAAATTTAAATAACAAAACCATTATAAAATAAATATGAGCAACCCAGGGAAGATAGTAGTTATAGGTGGAATGCCACAAAACAGTACGCATGTAGTTTAAGTTTGGAAATATATCTCTAGATCGCACGGAAACTTTGATTGTTATGTGCATTCTGTCAATATGCTAAACTTACTACTCCAGTTATTGTAATGTTGTCGCTTACCATTACTTTCCCTTGAATTACCTTATATTAAATGCGCAAGTTTATTATTATTTTATTATTATTATTATTATTAATAATAATAATAATAATAATAATAATAATAATAATAATATTGTTAATAATAATAATAATAATAATAATAATAATTCTAGTTGGCGAATGTTGCGTTTTGCTAATTGAGAAATGTTGACCAGTTTGGTCGTTCTATGTTTTATATGAAGAGAGTTTTTTTGTTCGATGGAAATTATGTTTCTGTCTAAGATCAATTAGTTTTGACAATATTGGTCCTATTGTTCTTAGTGTTACTGTGTGCCTACTAAATTATGAATCCTGTTAGTTCACCTGCAGGACATTCAGTGGTACTTCGATTATCACGCGTTTTCTTTTTAACTTACTTAAAATGTTTTTCACAGAACTTTGGACACTTCAAAAACAAAATGCTAAATCGATGTTGTATTACTGCGCGCATTACTCTTTGCCGATTGATAAAGAGGAAATGTTATCGTTTGTTTCCCGCATTACTTCTGTTGCAGCACTTGCATATGTTCCTGAAACTGCGATACTCATTGCTTGTATCGCTCTCACTCCGTCGCCGTGACATGGTGCAGAATGTCCAATACTATGTTGTCCTCTTCCTCCTTTAATGGAAACCGAACATTTAAAAAAAATCTCCAAATTGTGATTAGAGATAAAATCACAATGAGTTATATCATAAGTGTATTATCAAGTGAACGATTAAGAGATGTCACTAGTAAGTAAGAGCATGTATATCATTATTTGATTTGTTTTTCATATATTAAATGAATTTCTGTATTACGGAATTATCAAATCAATGGAAACAGATGGCACATTTCCTCCTTAAGTCCCATTTTCTGATGTGCTTCCTTACATTGTATAGAAGGCGAATATGCAAATAGTAACTTCAATCCTACAAAATAAGTAGTGACCTTTATAAATAAATAATCTATACATACTATTCTTTGAGAGCATGAAAATTATTTCTACTTACGTTCTACATTCCTTCAAGAGAATTAAACAACTTTGATATCGTTTTACAATTTTGTTTGCTTTTTTCCTGCATTTACAGTTTTGCCTCGTTTGTGTTTAACAGAATAACTCGGAACAGCAGTTTACCTTCTGAATTGGTTGGGCTACATCTGTAAATTGTTATGCGTGCTTCGCGAATTTTGTCACATTTTGGCGTGTTTGTTGTAACATGTCTCTCTCACAGTTTTGATTTTGGCTCGAGATTAAGATTTCGTATAGACACTCTTTGAGTAGGATCCTAAAACATGTTATTATAAATGTTATTATTATGCCTGAGTAATACAGTAATTACAATAAAGTATTGCCTTTGTTGTGGACATTTTCTTTTTGGAATAATCAGCTGTTATTAGACTCTGTGTCAGTGCCGCTAATTTAAAAAGATTTTTCATTTTTCATAAAGAATCGTTTAGAAACAGTTGCATCATTTCACGAAAATTGATCGGAATGTTCTTTACATTACAAGAAAGAAAAAGAGACAACATTTGGTCTTGTCATTCTTATTAAAGATATTAAGTTCCTAATAGTATTTCAGATTATTGCTTGACCCTTCATTGGAGATCAAGAAATAACCAAATTTGAGAAAAGAGAAGTAAAAATAAAAAGGAGAAAGATGTTAAGAGAAAGAGCAATTAAGAAGGATAAAATATCTTTCACCGAAACCGATGAAACCACCTTTCAACAGAAGCAGAAATTGAAATTTCCATGTCAGGATTGTCAAAATATTTGGTCTAGGAATTAATTCGTGCGGGTGGACAAGAGATGGCGCAACGAACGGAACGTCCCACAGTTCCGTGTATCCACACATGTGTTGCAAACCCCTGTCATCGCGTATCGTTCGTAGTATAGGGCAGTGGATTAAAGCGTCAACAACACCAGTTTGTAGTTAAGTGAACATGGCGCAATTTGTGCCTGATAAAGTGTTTTTGCGGGGTGTCCTGCTGCATTACTTTAACATGCAGAAAAGTGCGACTGAAAGTCATCGTATTTTGGTGGAAGTGTATGGTGACCATGCTCAAGCTGAGCGAACGTGTCAGAAGTGGTTTGCATGGTTTAGAAGTGGTGATTTCGGCTTGGCAGACCAAGAGCGAGCTGGACAGACAAAAAAAATTCAAGGCGAAGAATTGACAGCATTGCTCGAGCAGGATTCGTGTCAAACGCAAGGAACAACTTGCAGCAGCATCAGGCGTTGATCAAACAACAGTCTCCAAACGCTTGAAAGCCATAGGCATGATTCAAAAGATGTCACATTGGGTTCCACATGAATTGAAAGACAGAGACGTTGAAAGACGAAAAACCATTTGCGAATTGCTGCTTCAACGATAGAGCAGAAAGGGGTTTCTGCATCGAATTATTACGGGTGATGAGAAGTGGATCCATTACGAGAACCCTAAACGAAAAAAGGCCTGGGTGAAACCAGGTGAACCAGGTCCATCACAACCAAAACGAGATATTCACTGTGCAAAGGTTATGCTGTGCATATGGTGGGATATGAAAGGTGTGGTGTACTATGAGCTGCTGCAACCGGGTGAAACTATGAATGGAGAATGTTATCGACGACAATTAATGCGTTTGAAGCAAGCTCTGGCCAGAACACGACCAGAATGGGAGAACAGACATGATAAACTTATTGTTCAACATGATAACGCTCGCCCACATGTCGCAAAACCGGTCAAAACCTATTTAGAAAATGTCGGATGGGAAGTTTTACCCCACCCGCCGTATTCACCAGACGTTGCTCCTTCGGACTACTACTTGTTCGATTGCATGAACAACGATTTGATTGGACAGCGGTTTACTTCTTCAGAAGATATCGAAACATGGGTCTCTGACTGGATCGCTTCCAAGGATGAGGACTTCTTTCGCCACGGAATCCGTACATTGCCTGACAGATGGGCGAAAGTGGTGGTTAGCGACGGACAATATTTTTCTTAAGGTATTTATGTATTTTGTGTTTGTACTACAGCTTCAATGTTTGCGTACCAACCGCACGAATTAATTCCTAGAACAAATATATCGGAGAAATCTTCAACATTTGAGAATTATATAATATTACATAGGAAGATTCGTAACTTTTGAATTTTATTTTTTCTCAGTAAAGCGAAAATAAAAGGAAGTTACTATATGACAATTAAATAATGTGTCTTTATTCCTATGTAGAACCTAAAATGTTTCTTCCAATTCGATGAATAGGGTGTACAAGGAGTCTTCATAGAGATATTACTGATAGCGAATCTTTTCTGTTACCTACCAAATAAAGGGACAAGTCCCGATGATTCAGAAAATATTTTTATAGTTATTTCATTACATACTGTATAACGAAGGAAATAAAATAATAAATTATCTATGTAATAAATGAGTAAACTTAGTAGTTCTCATATTCTTGACAAATTATAATTGCTTATTCCAAACACTCGCTCGCCTGTAATGGAAAAGTAAAAGCAGCCCAAATTTGAATGGGAACGTTGAATATAACTCCACATGTTTCTTGATCTCATAATGAGCTTCTTTGTGGGTATATGATTCGCGTACAAGTAGTTGCTGCGGGAGACCCGTGATCACTTTCAGGAGCGAGTAGATGTAGGTCGAATCACCCGTTAGGCTGTAGGTCCACGTTTCATAGAGCCTCGCTGTTTAAAGGAACGACAAACGTGAATGCCTCCACTTAACTATAGATCCGCTCCTGGCCACTAAGTCAACATGTAATACTGGCTCTCAATCCCAGCATTTTATATTGGTCCGCAGCTATCAGAAACGTTAGGAACTGGTATAGTAAGGCTTAGTTGTAACTTGCACTGGTAGAAGAAATGTAATGTGTGGTTTAGCCTGTTTTCCTCTCGGTGAGTGTCTAAGATTACATATTGGTTGAAAGATTCAGGAGAGCAGTGGCGTATTCAGGGATTTTCCAGGTTTTGTCTATTCTTGAGCAAGACTTTACGCAGGAAAAAAACAATTACCATGCAAAGATTTGTATATACACAATTGGTGTTATAAGAACTTGGAAGGAATTATAAGAACCAATTTCTCTTGAGGTATCTTGCGAGGCTGCTGCAAGCGGGATAAGATGGCTCCTGATAAACCTGTCACAAGCGCAATACATTTCATTTTTATCTCATTTGTTTCCCACTTATGTGTGTTCCTTCATTTCTTAGCATAATATTACATATAACATTTTTGGTTTAATTACCTGGTAACTTTTCTTCACTGGAGTCTGTATTGTTTGCAAGGGCTACAAAGTTTCGTGAAAACTATTTTAGTATTGTACAAAGAGAGTTCAAAAGTTTTGGGGAATAATTCATTTCTTGTGACTAGTACTTGTACGACATTATTTTGTATGTAGGTGAAAGTCGGACAACATCGGGGACCAAAATGGTTTTGCTTGTTGCTTAGCATCTGCATGAGTAGTACCTTGAATTAGTTTTCAAATGCTAACTAGAATTGGTATTGACACAAAAGTGTTTATTTAAGTTGAAAAAAACTGGTAAAATTCGAGAGCAAAAGCACTTTTAAAGCGTATGCAAAAAACGGCTTTATTCGACCAAGTCGGACAAAACCGGGCACATACCGAAAATAATTATAAAAAAATTATTTTGCAAGAAAAATATGTAATTACTCCAAGAACTAGTACAGTAAGAATTATTACAACTGAAAAAGTATGTGAGCTTAAAAATTACAGAAAATATAAAGGGCTGTACTATATTAGACCAATGACATAGAAAAAATAACTTTAGATGAAGGTTTTGTTAAATATAAGAAGAAAATCACAAATAAAAGTTCCATAATATTAGTCCACAATGCTACAAGCTTTATGTGCCCATTATTTACAGTTAAAATACTGTATCTAGCCTTCTCAGATTTTCAATATACGACCCGCTTCTGTTCTGCTATTGATGTCCCAGGTTTAGCCTACTACGACATTATTCAAAACTACAGGCCTATCCCCTCTCAAAGCGCACAAACATTTTGATTCAAGACATGCAACAAGACCAAGGAGAGTTATTAATATATGATGTACACCTACATAAGTGAATCTTCCAGTGATTAAGAACACCAGAATGTTATTGATGGGAGATAAAGCAAAACTTTTCTACTTAAATTCTTCAACGCATCGCCAACGACAAAAGAGCTACATACTCAGGCTTATCTTAAAATAATAATGATATGGCGGCTATTTGCAATTAATTCCATGCGTTGGCCTACAGATACTGGCACAAATATAACCAGAAAACCCAGGTCCCGGTTTTATTCACCTACCCGGTTTTATCTGACTTCCCCCTACTTTTGTACTTTATGCTGAAGTTGTATAGCAAATATTCTTCCTCCAGTTGTACGTACGACCAGTGGGAAAGAAGGAGGACAGCATTACCCCTCGAATAATAACTTCTACAAAATAGCATCAATTATTCAGGCATATCAATTCATACAAATTTCGTCTTGTGTATAGATGTGAAATATTTGACCTCTGCAGTATCCAGTAATATTTAGTGGTGAAGTCAGTCTGCCGGAGCACCACAATATGGCATTTCGTCACCTTCAGTGATCAACGCTCATAGAGACCTTATTAACAACCTTGTAATCACAAAATGGCTTCCTAAAGCAACTTAACGTGACTATCTCGGGAATATTGTAACAATAATACAGTGTTTATGTTACAGGAAAATTTTTACTGGTTAGGTGACACACCTGCGCACAAGCACACAGAAATAATATGCCAATAACACAAAATTATGCTAATCTTCCAATTACACAGCAGAAAATCAGAAGTATGTGATGGGAAGTTGTTCTCCATCTCCCCTATTATCAGAGCCTGGCATCGCCCAAGTTTTTACCATTTGGCCGTCTGAATTTCAAAAGTGATAGTAGTCAGTAATATTTCCACAATATTATTTTTAAGTATTAACAATTTATTGTAAGTTACAAGTTATAATAATAATTATTGTTCAAACTTCCCAATTTCTCGTTGACCTCAACTTGGTTTGAGTAGCTTCTGTGTTGGCGTATTGATACTAATAATCATGTTTGTTACCATTTAAAATACGAATACTATTTGAAATTATGAAAATGTACATTATTTTTTTTTATTTTTGTATTCTAAACATTTGATTTTAATAATTGTGATACACATTTCTAAAATTTGTCAAAAAAAATTTCGATGATTAAAAAAGGCGGATTATATTCATAGTCTTGTATGTGTTTACCCTTCTTTACAATTCAATTTAAACGCTGCTGATAAGATATGCCTTTAATACCCTAATTTAATGGAGTCTCTGTTGTTGATGTTAGTTAATTTGTGATAGTTGGAAATTGAAGCCAGTTGTTTTTAATGTGGTACGATAAAATATACAGAAGATTTTACAGTAATATATACAGATATAATATACACATATAATAATAACTCTTCCTGCAGTTATTTCATGTTTTGAATCATAATTTTTGGGCTCTTTGAGAGGTGTCTGTAGTTCTGAATAATGGCGTAGTAGGATAAAACAGACATCAACAGTCGCACAGAACCGGCTGGTACAGTGTAAATCTGGGAAGGTACCGTACAGTGTCCTTGCTGTAAAGGATGGACACATAAACGTTATAGCAATGTGGACCAATATGATTCATCTTTTATTATAGAGTACGAATGAAGCGTAATTTGTATTTATTATATGGGCGACTCTTAGACTAAAGTAGCGAAATATATTTTAATATATGTAAGAGATATGCACGACTATTATCTTTTGTGCAATTCAACCACATGCCTCCTAAGCTAAAATTCAAGTGGAAACACCAAGAACAAATGATACAATCTACCAGCGCCAAGATGTCAAATGTGACTACCACAGCGCGTCAAGCGAAATTCTCTGTATCACAGCTGAAATCAAATGCAGCTCACTCTAACACTATAACTTTCTTTTGGGGTACATCTGTTTACTTCTACAATACGTTTACTCCAGTTTTTCGAGTTTTGTTTTCATATTTGGAATTATGTCCAATAATTAGTGGAACTTGCAAAAAATTGCGTCATGTATACTTCTACTTTCACAATTTTCTCATGTGCAATAGCATATTTTGTAATGTTTATTTCTATTTTTTTTGTATCAGAAGGCAAACCAGAATTTATGCTAGATGTGGACAATAATTTTCAGTTATTTAAAACGTATGTAAACTACCAAAACTACATTCATGCTTCCAATTTTCATATCCTGCAACGTTAGTCAATCAACAATTCCGTTAAGGTTATTTGTATCAAAAACAAGAATATATAGGGTGTTCTAGAATATGTAGGGGAGATATAAGAGAAACATAGGTTATCAAAAGAAAACGAGTTCCCCTTGTAATATGCCTTAATATATGATTCACTATCCCTTGCTACACTCTAACTAATCGAAAACTGTAATTTCCTAAAGAAGAATAAACAAAAATGTACTAAAACTTAATTAAATATTAATGTCGATGATTGCTTCGATAATATTTCAATTGGAGAATCTCCGACTCTCCTTCGTTTAACATGTGCACGATTCTCGCATATAATAAACACAGAAGCTTTCGATTTGTATGGCGATGGATTAAATAGCAAAGTCTCGGTTAGTGCTCCCTTTTCAAGAAATCCGAGTATGGCATAATATTTTTTCTACAATAGAAACCTATGTTTTGGTAGGTATTTAATTAATTAGGCTGAAATCTAAAAGAAGCGCATTGTATGATGAAATAATACATGACTATCTGTTACAAAGATTTTTGTAGCGGGCCTACATTGTTTGAAGCATCTTGGAATCGATTATAACAATTGACAATTAGTACATACAATACCCATCCATTTAGTAATTTAATTATATTTAACAACGCTATTAAAGTATCATATATGAAAAAATAGTTATTTACATTTATTTTACTGTACAGTTTACACAGGATGGTGTAAAGTAGTAAAAATCAGAACCAATCTTCTTAGCTTTGGAGTGAGCGTTTATACAGCAAAAGTTGCAATTAGCTTCAAATATTACGTTTGTTGTAAAAACTTCTGTTTCATTCTATTGGGCTAGTTGATATCGTACTTGACCTTTCAAGCAGCCATTAGGTGTTTGCAGTTCGCATCTCAGTCACAGCTCTTTTGCGTTTATTTTTCTAATGCTTTTTTGCAAAAGAAACCGTAAAAAGAAGCCATCATTTCAAATTGGTAACTGACCATGCGATTCTTGATCTTCAATACTACGTTGAACAAACGTTTGTTCATTATTTTCTTTCTTGCAGACGGCAACTATATTCATTTATACTGGTGTGTTGATCGATCGCTGTGAGTGACGTACGTTCAAATCTCGCCATGCTTTAAACTGTTTACGTCTAATTGTATTTTTGTTTAATATCGTTAAGGCTTTGGAGTACTCCGTGAAAGCATTTAGTTCATAAAAAAGTGAACACTATTCGTTGGCCGGTGAAGGTTCCAGCATGTAAAGTTACGTTTCGGACATAAAAGACGCTGTTAGTGGATCACATTTCTACTTTCTCTCATTATTATAACGATATTAGTCACCTCGTGTCTAATAAACTTTATATGGTGACCAACGGAGAAAAATATTCTACAGTGAAGAGAACAAAAAAGAACTTGTTTGTTTCTATATACTTTTATACTTTTTTCTCTAAAGAAAAAATACATCAGAAATGATTAGTCCTAAAAGAATGATAAACAATGAAGCATTATAAAAACCGTTTGTACTTAAATCTACTTTGATCCAAAATATGGCTATTGTGTGATCTTTAAACGTATTTATAAACCAGCGTAGCTCTGGAACACCTGAAGCAATTTCTCAAAATTGATATGGATTTGACTTACAATTTTTAGCATTAACCTGTATTATAAAACATTCTAGCAAATTTAGAAAAATGGGAAGTGATTCAGGTGGAAGGAAAATAAAGAAATTCAGACGTCACTGTCAAATCCACATTATTTTTCGCTCGATGAGATCAATAGTGACGATGTCGTTCAAACACAACTTCATCCTCCATAGTCATGAGGTAAAAAGGGTAAAAATTTATATGTAGAAAATGACTTATGTTTTCGAGCTCTCTAAGCTTATTCCTGAGGGTCTTGATAATATATAATTCAAGGTACAAATACCAACAAGCATATCAGCTGGCAAAGTTAATTTTCCAAACTCAGAAAGCCTCAGCTCACTAATTACTCAATTGCGATGGCTCCCATAACTAGAACAAGTATCAGAGGTTGTCATCCTTTTTCTTGACAACATAACGATAACTACCTTTTTTGTTCTAATAATTTTCATCATCCAAAGGATAGTAATAGGAGATTTTTGTCCTTTTACTGGGTAAAAAATATATGTTTCTCGTAGCATACTTTCTACATTCTCACTGCTTCAAGGCATCTTATTCTAAATAGGGTTCCTTTAGGAAAATGAGTCATACACACTTTAAAAAATGTTCGAACGTGGCGATAGGTTAGATTACTCATTCACAAAGTATGTTTGTGATTTTCGCGATGCCGTTTCCAGAATCAGGACACGAGTCTTATGATTCTAAGAAAAATAATAGGAAACAAGTCATTAGTATTACTTCAACTGACGGAGAAGCGAGTGATTTTAAATCTGATTCACTAGTGAAATCTCGATCTTGGAAAACATAACGCTCAACTATAATTGCATTATATCAAGTTGTCCATGAGTTTACGTTCCAGAAATTAGATTATTGACAATGTTATCTTACTTGGTTCTACAGCATTAGTCTATTAATTTCAAAAATATTTTAGGGTTGACGTCGTGTGACTTGTTCCTATTTAAACAAGTGCGTATATTAATTGATTACTATTATGTTAGCATGTCAAAAAGACGGTCTTAGTTAACCTTCAAGTTTTGCTTTTGTCTGTATCCTGTTCTCAAATTGATTTGGTCTGGTCTATCACGTCTGTGCTTATCAAAGCCTTGACAAAATTTTCACATAACTGCACTGGTGTATGCAGAAATTCATCACTGACATTCAAGTAATTATTTACAGACGTCAAAATGGTATATGGTTTGCATGACATATTGAATGTAGAAAGAGTTAAAATCCCGAAACCCCTTGTCTATGGAGCTACCTAAATGTAGTTTCGTGCCTATACGCATTCTGAACATAGGACACAAGGTCCTTGATACTTAGTTACTTGTAACAAAATAACTAGTTTAGTAAGTTGTATTTCTTCATGATGAGTAAAAATCATTGAATATGAAAAATATTTTAATTGATTTTTTGTGATTTCCTTAGGAGCTTTCTCTGAAAAACAATACAGGAATGTATGGCTGTGCTTCATCTCGTTTCTGATGACGCAACAAACTATCAGGAAGTTGTAGACATGATTGCTGTGTTTACATGATTTGTAAGATATGTAAAACGCTTTATGCTTATAAAATTACTGTCACGGTTTACAACAGCCGTGAATATTATGTTTCGTTAACTTAGTAAATACCATAATGAAATAATTTCAAATAATTAAACTTATCAGATTTATTAATGTTGATCACTACCATTTGTCAGCTAGTTGCTATTCTGTGAGAAATAAATTCCATAAAATTTCTGTCAAATTTATGATACGTATCATAAATTGTAATTACGTTACTCAATTGTTAGTAAGGTTTTTCAGGTTTTCGGAAATACCTGTCTCAATTCCTGAACGTTAGGTTTGGAAACGGTGTAATTAATTAAGTGCATTTAAATAGTAATGAAATAAACTTATTCATTATATTCTAGTCGAAACTAACCGACGGAACACACTTCACTAACGCGTCACTAAATCTTACAGTCTTTAACAGTGCATTTATATGAACTCGAGGGAAAATGGCTTAAGAGCAACGCTACCCAATCCACGGTAAAATGCATTTCAACACGCTTTAGTTTGAAAACAATAAATTCTGTAACTGGCGGATACGCCCTTGGAAAACGAGCAAATGGTATTGTACTTGTATTTTATTGATTAATACATAGAAATGTGCAATCCGTTTATGTTTCCATTTTATTGAGAACACTTTTACTAAAATGACTTTTGTAGTACATTGCAGATAATTTAAAGCCATATTAAAATTTTCGAAACTATCTGAAAATATATTCAAACTGAACCTTAACACCATTTTTAATCAAATGGCCAATAAAGTTTACATTGTCCTGGTGTAAAGAACGATGCACTTTATTAGCATCATTACTTTTCATTGATTCACTTTAAGTTCTTACGTTCAGATACATCTGCTTTAGCGAATAATTATTGGCTACAATGTTACGTGATAGTTGTTGCATCTTACTTTACACTGATTATCAGTACAAAAGATTGAAACATTAGAGGAAGAGTACAAACTGGTAACGTATTAGAATTATAAGTAGTATACGATTATCTTTATTGATATACTCAACCACATTTAGTAGCATAAACATGCACTCTTTATATAAAAATACCGTTCTATCTCTTGTGATTGATTATGTGTATTTTACGTTCTAACTTTGAGCATGTCTTATGCTTGTTTCAATAGAATACGAACATATTATCAGTAGTTTACATATATTGTTAACAGGAAAATACCTCCATGTTATCCACAACGTAAATAACCATAATAAATTGAAATGATTAACTGACTTCAATGGTGCGATTCATAATGGATCGAACAGCAAATTCATATCCATGTATTGAAAACAAAGTATATGATTACTATTAGAAATTACAACATTGTTCCTCCACAGAGAATAGTGTCGGCATAGCACTGAACGCAAAATTAAAAAAATATATAAAAAATTGTTGCCCAACGAATTGAAGATGTTGTCTCCAATTCCAGCTTTATGAAAAGCTAAAAATATGAATAGTACATTGTATAGTTCTTTCAAGAAGATGCAAGAATACTAAATTCGGGATGTAGCTTTAACAGAACTAGTATTGCAGTTAAAAATGAAACGCACAAAGTACATAATTGAAAGATGCAGTAATATTTTGGTAGATAAAATAAAATCTTAGGTCTGTAAAGTGTGAGTCCCTTCAATATGTCTGCAGATCACAATACCTTGAAGTATTGAGGTAGCTCCGTGACCTGTCATCGAACGTAGTTTCTCCGTCAAAATCCTCTTCTCACTTACCGACAAACTCGGTGTTCGTGGTTTTATTTAAAGGCTGGTTTTACAAAACCCAACCCCCTTTCTTCTGTTTTCCATAAAAGGTAGCAAACTTCAAGTAATCGGGAACACCCACAATTACGTTGTCTTGACGTAAATCGAAACTTCTAGAAGGTTTAGGACATAAACCTATAAACTTAACACTACACTGCTCGCGCGGATTACTATTGTAGTCCAGTGGGTTTCAGTTTTCTGGTATCTGAGGGTTGGCAACAGTTGTGACGTTGAGCGGTCATCTACCTTCCTCCGCCATTTCTAGAACACCATTAGTCGAGTGATAGCACCCAAAGTCAACGCATTGATGTTATACGGATTGTTATTTTTGCATGGACTACTATTGTAATCCGTGCGAGTACTGACGTGATAGTTTGTTTTCTGCCTAACGTTTAAACTGTTCTCGTTTAATGTATTATTTCACATTATTCGCTCAAATATATGTTATAGATATGTTAGTTTAAAATGTCAGAGCAAGAACAGATATGACAGTGGCTAACAGAAACTAAAAGTGACGACGAAAGTGTTTTGGGTATAAAACACTAAGATGAAATAGAGGACGATGTTGTCGAGTAGTGACTCTGAAGAAAGTGGAATTACGATTTGGAAGAAATAGAAGATGAAGAAAGAAACGGTGTTATCCAGGAAGACAGGTTTCACGAAGAATTTTACATTGGAAAGGGCAGAATTACCAGATGGTATATTGACCCAGTGCACCCAAGAAATACAGCACAGCGACATAACATCATACCTACACTGCATAGTTATTACTCCATAGAACAACACTAAATTTGGAGATGACATATTGGACAAATTGTGTCGCCAGTGTGATACAGCCAGGAATTCGCAAAGATGGCCACTCACTCTCTTCTTCCACGTGTTAAACGTTGCTGGAGTAAACGCTCTCATTGTTTTCAAAGCAAATAACAATGAGCCATGATCAACCGTAGAGACTTCCTGCTATGGAACTTGTCGAAACTCTTTGTGGAAGATGAAGAAACAAGAGCACCCCAAAAAGATGTTTCAGGTGCAGTAAGTGGATCTGCTCTGACCACAAGCACACTCTTTGCACTGACTCTTATGACTGAAACACCCAAAATTTTGCCTACTTTTGACCTTGTTTTCAAGTGTAAAAGTTAAATTTATAAACAATTTAACAATTTCTTTTTATTTTTATAACAGTTTTTAACACTTTAAATGCAAATTTCCTCTTTTATTTCAATTTTTAATCAAATAGCAAGAAAATAAACGAACATTTACAAATATATATTAAATTGCATACGCATTCTAAAGTTTTGGCTTCTAATTCTTTTTGTGCATTAAAAAACAAAATGTTTGCACTGAAATGTGTTCGTTATTGCTTGTGAAAACCCACAAATATAATGTAAAAATACCAATTGAATAACCACTAAGATATATATATTTATCAAATGGACTACAATCGTAATCCGCGCGAGCACTCATGTTTCAACAATTTCATGCGAGTACTGTAGTGTTAACTACGACATGCATTACCCTCACTCGACCTCACAGGAGGTGCCATCGTCCAACGTGAACTTACCAACATAGGTGATATAGAAGAAAATAAGGATATCAACAATAAAATAATGTTTACGTTTGCGGATATAAATCACTTCGCTCTGCAGAAAGACATTCAGACATGCAGCTGACCGTTAAGACATCATGATGTCATAATATCTGGTATTCTAAAGCAGAGCACCACATGATAGATCATGCATTAATTGGCTTCATTATTTATGTATTAAATGGAAATGATCATATTTGTACATTCTTAGAGGTATTTCTGAATTCTCCTTACGACTTTCCTACTAAAATAAGTAACTACCTCACATATAAACGCGAAAAGGACACTAATATTATTATGAAAGAACTACTTTGATAGAGACAGTGAGTTCTGCTAATCTTCGAAAGTTGAAACCCTCGCAAAGAAAATGTTTCTACTACGATTAACAACAATTGGAAATAAGTTCAATTTATACGCAAGATGAATGTCAAATGCAATGTGAATATATCGAAGTAATAGAAAAATGCAACTGTACACCACCAATAATGTACAAACAAGGTATGAAGAACACATTTACTCTTACGTCATATAAAAATTTAAACAAAAAGAATAAAGAAATATAATACTAGAATTATAAAATTATATTACAGAAAAGGCTTCCGGTTAATCCTCTCCTTGAAAAGAAGAAATATACATATAGAATTCAAGAAGTAAAAACAACGCTTACTTATTTCTCATATTCCACACAATTGTACACTCTGCATCAAAAAATTGCGACCGCTAACGCCGTGCAGTTAGGCTATCCAATATACACCATCTTATCCCATAATTGTGTCTGGTAAAGAGACTCCCTCTTTCTCCTCTTTTCTTCTCTCCTGTACTATAATTAGCTAACATGGGCGCAGTTCTTATTTCAATCTACACATGTATTAGTTTCGATAAAATGAAATAACAAAACTGAGAAGAAACAAAATTTATAAGTTGTTGTAGGGAGAAATTGAAACACAAACAATAAAAATTAAAACCAATGGATATCTATTACACAGAGATTCAGAAATGAGGCAGAGAGAGAGAGAGAGAGAGAGAGAGAGAGAGAAGAGCAGAGAAGAAGAAAAAGAAAAGGGAGAACAGTTAGAACTAGAATTCAAACGTAGTGAGAAAAGAAGCTAACATTATAAAGTTCCGTTTCCAACATAAATATAGAAACTTCCGAATTCCAACAGTAATGTAGAAATAACGTTTGCTTTTACATATTTTTTCAGAACTATTCGAATACTTAGAGGATGCTTTAAACATTCATTATGTCACTTTCATAATGGATAAAATACTGAATTTCAACTAGAATTGTAGATCTCCCAGACACATCTAGGATGTCAAAAGTTTAACACACATGCTTTGTTTCCGCATGCTTCGATTGCAAATTCGGTAGTGTTCATTCGACAAACTGTTCAAAGATACATTCTAATATACCCAGTAGATACCGTTGGTGATATCTTACATTTCAGACTACTAATGCAAACTGAGCAATAAATCAAAAGAAAACGAAAAGTAAAGAAAAGGAAAGAGAAAGAAAGAAAGGGAAAATAAAGAGTTCTATTTTACTGCTAAATTTCTGTCAGAAATATCCTATATTTAAAGTCCAAACTGTGTCGTAACGAAAAGTTACAAACGTTGGAAAGAAAAGTGTCCCCATAGATGTATCAAGTTTCAAATTGCAACGTGAAAAAACACATTGAATTATGGGATAGGAACAAATTTTGTGTCGAACTTCTATAAATGAAATTTTGTTTTCAAATAAACAAATAGGTTACAATTTTCTAGAATTTTCCGAAGATTTATCTATTCCGAACATCCAGCATCACTTTCATCTCTTGCGAATATAACGTTGTAATTTGCACAGATAGAATGAACACGCTAAGAGCTCAAACGGATCATCGTGTCAGTCGGATGATGTTGGTTTGACTGAAGACCACCACTGGAACGAGGATTCAAACCTGTAGTGACCCGGTAATTCGACTGAGACTCAGTAACCCAGATGAAAACAAACATGTTTGCTTATTTCGTTGCGTTTAAACAGTATTTCTTTCAGAGATGATCAGGACTGGAGATGTTATCCCAAGAGCACGAAGACCTCAACGCTGAAGTTTCCAGTTAATTATATTATCCAGACTAGGTCTGTCAGTCTCTTGCTCCGTTTTAACTTCGGAACACGCACACGCGCATGAAGTGTGTGTGTACGTGAGAGAAAAGGCGCATAAGTGAAAGTTGCAACCGCAGGACAAGGAAACGTCAAGAAAGAGAGAGGAACAAATATAAATATGATACATACTTATTACAGTCATGAAGAACGCAAACGCTGTTTATTCGAATCTCGCCAGTGATGCTTTTAGTTCTCCAACAGAAGAAAAATCTCTGTTTGCAGCCATTATTTTATGCAAAATATTAACACTACCTCACGGGGAATCGAACCGAGATTCTCCGCTTAGAAATCTGGTGCTTTGCTACTACACCACCGATTGTTTTACCCAAACTTTGTTCAACAAATGCTGTAATATTTCTTTCCAAGAACGATAACACGAAAAGTGTTTAGTGCAGATCAATGAAGTGTTTCGAATATCCTGGTAAATCCCTTGCCCTTTCCCAACCAACATTCGTAAATCACCTCTATCATGATAAAGGTGTTTGCTTCCACACTCTTAAGCATTTCATTTCGAATATGAGAAATCGATTCTTCAGTATCACTTTGGAAAAAATGTAGCTTTGGTATGAGCAGGATTTGAACCCATGCCAGGTAGCTTTATTTATCGTAACTCCATTGCGTTACCTCTACACTACAAGTTTTATTATTTCCGTACAGAAATTACAAGCTGAGAACGCAACCACAGGAGCCAAACATGATTAAGTACAAAAGGAGGCTGTAGCCTGTTTACTATATTACATCATAACACATATACGATACATCACAAAAGAAAATTTAAAAACTAATAATAATAATAATAATAATAATAATAATAATAATAATAATAATAATAATAATAATATTAACAAAAAAGGGGGGAAACTGTACTAAAGGAGGCGGAAGCCTGTTTACTGTATTACATAATAATACTTATACTAAACATTACAATAGAATATTCTATGATATTAAAAAAAAAAACTATTCCCAAAGAGAGTGATGTGCGTTATCGCAAAACCACTTCCAAAACCTGGCTAAAAAGTTGCCGGTCTCTGTCTGGGGTGTACAACTTTCGACGTGTACGTTTCAAAAATTCAAAATACGTGCGTGCATCTAACAAGGTTGTGAAGCGCTGAAAATATAGGAGAGTGCTGGCAACAAGAAACAGCACCGCTCGATGTTTAGTGGGGGGATAAAAATGAAAATCTGGGAATAACATAAATTGCACCGTGAAGTATGAATGCGGGCGACGGGTAATGCGGCCCAACACCTCCTGCATGGTGTGCCAAATCAATGGCGAGCCGACACATTGTGTATATCGATGGGCTAATGTGTCCTCTTGCTGGCAGTGATCACACAAAGCATCTGGGGCTCGTTGAATCTCATAAAGACGCGCCCGTGTCGGGAAAAGTTGATGTTCTACCTGAAACCACAAAACCTGCATGTACTCAGGTATGACAGGGTTTGAGATATTAGACCACACCTGCGGCCAATCTACGTGTGGATACTTTTGAGGTACGCGTAAAGTAGTGTGAGAGAAAGAGTGCGCATTGAGTGTCCTATATAACGAGCGAGCATTGTGTAGTTGAGGGTGGAGAACCATCCCGGAATAATTCCACTATCGGATAAACGTTTTGATAGGCCGGGCACTGATCAACGAATTGAATATAAGGAGGGTTTTGCGGTTGACTACAATCCTTCCAGAAACAACTTACCCAATGGTTAGTGATAGAACTGAGTGATGAGAGCGCTGCATAAGTGTCAGCCATAAACAACGTTTGACATTTGATACGAATATTGACTAAGCCCAGCCCACCAGCGGAACGAGGCATATAAAGGGCTTGACGGGGAATGTGAAAATAAAAACCTCGCCAAATATCCCATAGGAATAAGGATTCAAATCGTTTGGCATAAATTTCTGGGAACGGAAACACACGCGCTCTGTACCACAGTTTAGACACAACAAAAATATTGATAAAATGAATACGGTGAAGTAAATTAAGCCTACGGAAGCGCTGTGAATAGAACAACTGACGGATTTGCCTTAAAAGGGGAGCCCATACTTCATC
Organism: Thermobia domestica; assembly: GCF_964235325.1. Taxonomy (NCBI): domain Eukaryota; kingdom Metazoa; phylum Arthropoda; class Insecta; order Zygentoma; family Lepismatidae; genus Thermobia; species Thermobia domestica. The sequence continues at coordinate 128,199,433 of NC_137460.1, forward strand.
ATAGTTGGAAGTTGGGTTAGACGTGAAGGGGTTGCCTAAAATAGTGAGTGAGGTGACATGCGGTAATGCAGGATAAACTGAAAGGTCCTCTGGGAGCTGAAAACCGTTAAAGGACAACACCTGTGTTTTGTTGTCGTTATACTGCAAACCCGAGCATCGGAAAAAATGGGTCAGGACAGGAAACACGCCCTGTAGTGAGACAGGATCAACTCCTGTTATGGTCAAATCGTCACCATACCCAAAAATGTTTTGACTGCGGAACAGGGAGGGTCCATTCGAAGACAACATGGCCAAACGATGAAGAAGTGGTTCTAAAACACGAGCAAAAAGAACGGTGCTAAGACAGAACCCTTGGCGTAGTCCGCGTTGTAAGGGGATGGTTGGTCATAGATGTCCATTTATTTGTAAGCGGAACTGAGCATTAGCATATAGATTATGAATCACCCGGCGAAAAACAGTGGAAAAACCCCAAGATTCAAGCGTCTGATGGAGAAACTGATGGTCTACTGAATCATAAGCTTTGGCTAAATCCACTGCGATTGCGCCAGCAGGAACATGGTGAAGGTGATAATACGCAAATAGGTCCCGCAGGGAGCGAAGCGTGTATTGGATGTTGTGCGAGTCATGTAGCGCAGCTTGATACGGGCTAATGTATTTCCGAATAATGGGACGAAGTCTGGCAGCGAGACCTTTGTAAATAATTTAAGATCCACTGGTAATAAGGACAGCGGCCTATAATCGGTCACGACTCGCGCGTTGGAGGACTTTGGTAGGAGAACCACAATAGCTACGTTGTGAAAAAAAGGGCTCCCCAGATAACCATGCGTTAAACAGGGAAACCAGTGTACGGCTAGGAAAGGACCTGTAACGCTTATAAAAAGCAAAGCTCAGACCGTCAATCCCAGGGGAGCTACTTCCTTTGGTTCCCCGTAGAACAGAAAAAATTTCATCCGCAGTGATAGGACGTGTTAAGGCATGAGAATCAGTCTCTGTGAACTTGTGAGGCAGGGCAGACAAGAATTCTGGGGCGGTAGAGAGGTCCGGAGTCTGCACACTTGTAAAAGCTGTATAATGCCTTGTGAATTCTTGGAGTATTTGTAGCGAGTCAGAAACTACTATTCCACCTGCCGTTGTGAGGGAGTCAATGTACGTAGCTGTCCGCTTCCGAAACAGAAGATCGATTTATTAGATGGAAGCAGTTTCTTCTGGGAAGCAATGATAAAAATCTTCGGAGAAATAGGCTTGTATCGATGAATGTGAATCTAGTTGACGTAACCTACTCTTAAGTTCCTGAATTTGGATCATGTTGGCCAAGGTTTGGGGGGGATGCCCACAACTCGCTGAGAGCACGATGGAAAAATTCTGAAAGCGTACGGTCCTGTTGTTGTGCCAATTTACCGCGCCATTGGAAAAAACTGCGAATTTTAGGTTTACCGTATACTTGCCACCATGTATCAACATTGGGGAAATGTCGTTGCATCTTACACCAATACTCAAAGCGCGTCGTAAATTCATCTATCACGTCCTCACGAGACAAAAGGGTATTGTTAATCTTCCAACACGATGTACCGCGTCCAGCGGGAAGAGAAAAAGGAAGCTTAAAAGCTACTTCAACAGCAGCGTGATTTGACAAAGGGGGCAAGAGGGTTAAAACGTGAAGCACTGCCTTGCATAAAGGATCTGTGACATAAACCCAATCGAGGCGGCTTTGAGTTGACAAACATCGAAATGTCATCACATGTACTATCATGTCACCTAAAACTAGAAGCCAAATATTATTTAGTTTAGCTTGATCAATGGAACAATGAAGCTTCTTTGTGTAAGGTTATTTACACCTAAGTGCACAACGAGATTCATTTATTCGGTAACCTAGAGAGAAATTATTATCCACTAATAAAGGAAAAAACAAACAATGAAGGAAAAAATACAGAAATAAAAACATATAATGCAGTAGTTTCGCCCTGCAAGTTCAAAAATACGCTATTATTATTATTATTATTATTATTATTATTATTATTATTATTATTATTATTATTATTATTATTATTATTATTATTATTAATAATATTATTATCAATTGGCCGCTATGGTTGGCTAAATTGAGAAAATAATAATATCCTCCGTTATTCAGTCACTTTTTAATATGACTAAAGCGCTCTTTGATATCGATCTTTTTTTATGAGTTTTATATATCCCTTCCCTTTGCCATGTTGCGGAGCACAGCATCTTCGGTGTAATTGTTCATCTCAGACACCCGGAAAACTATGAATTCGACAGTGATATTGGTGCGTGTGGGTGTTCCAAAGTAAAAACGGAGCAAGAAACCGACAGACCTAATCTGGAGAATATAATTAACTGGAAACTTCAGCGTCAAGGTCTTCGTGCTCTGGGGATAACATCTCCAGTCCTGATCAACTCTGAAAGAAATACTGTTTAAACGCAACAAAATAAGCAAAACATGTTTTTTTGTCATCTGGGTTACTGAGTCTCAGTCGAATTACCGGGTCACTACAGGTTTGAATCCTCGATCCAGTGGTGGTCTATAGTCTGACCAACATCATCCGACTGACACGATGATCCGTTTGAGCTCTTAGCGTGTTCATTCTATCTGCGCAAATTACAACGTTATATTCGCAAGAGATGAAAGTGATGCTGGAAGTTCGGAACAGAAAAATGTTCGGAAAAGTCTAGAAAATGGCATCCTCTTTGGTTATTTGAAAACGGAATTTTATTTATATTAGTTCGACACAAACTAATTTCCATCTTATACTTCAATGTGATTTATTCAAATTGAAATTTGAAAAAAAATATCTGCTACATCTATAAGGAACATCCGGTTTTCCGTCTTTTTATTATGATACGGTTTGAACTTTTAATATAGAATATTTCTGATAAAAAATGTCAGTAAAATAGCACCCATTCACTTTTATCTTTCTCCTTATTCCGTTTTATTTTCGTTTCTTTCTTCTTTTTTGTTCACTTTGCATTAGTAGTCTGGAATGGGAGATATGGTCTACGATACCTACTGAGTTTATTAAAATGTAGTTTGCATCAGTATGTCTAATAAACACTACCGATCGTACAACCGAACCACGCGGAAACAAAGCATGTGTTAAACTGCTCTGATTATCTTAGATGTGTCTGTGAGAGCTACAGTTCTACTGGAAATTGACTATGCTATGCATGAAAGTGAGTATGCTATGAATGTTTCAAGCATGCTATATATATTCGAATAGTACTGAAAAAATATATAAGAAACAACCGTTATTTCTATATTACGGTTCGATTTCTGGTAACGGAACTTTATAATTTTAGGTTATTTTCTTACTAAGTTTAAAATTCCACATTTTTATGTTCTTCCTTTTCTTTTTCTTCTTCTCTCCTCTTCTCTCTCTCTGCCTCATTTCTGAACCTCTTCTGTAATAGACATCTATTTGCTTATGGATCCTGTTTCGTCTCTGTTTTGTTATTTCATTTTATCGACACCAATACATGAGTAGTTTGAAATTAGAATTGCGTTCATGTTATTAGGTAATTTTGGTATGGGAGAGAAGAAAGGAGGAGAGAAGGGGTCTCTTTTCCGGACACGATTATGGGATAAGAAGGTGTATATTGGGTGGCTAGCTGCACGGCGTTAGCTATCGCAATTTTTTGATGCGGAGATTATATTACTGTTACTAAACAAAATTTACATTCCTTGCGTATCAAGGCATATTATTCTAAAAAGATAGTGATAAACTGTTCACAGTGCTAATTTTTCGCTGGGATATACCGACAACGATCAGGATCGTTAATGTCATGCGTATGATCATGTTTGTAGTCTTCTCAATGAAATAATCACTAAATTTCTGTGATCTTTATATCCCTTCTTTTGTAATTTACTTCAACAAATCTCGTTTTTTCGTATACATATCTACATAGTGGCTTTAATCAACGTATTTGAACAGACGCGAGAGATGAATGTCGTGCGTTAATAAAAGGTCATAATTCCTTGTTTCCACCGTATGGACTACTTGAGTTCTGGTACTCCATTTTGACTCATATGAAAGTTTAGGGTTAAGTTGAACGCCTCTCAGAAGTAAAGAATATGTAATGAGTTTTAACTTAAATGCATTGTATTTATCTATATTCATTTAACAAAAATGATTAATCTAACAGCTCAGTCATACCCCAAATCTAAGTTAGAAATAAAATATGATTCATTTACAAATGTCTTCATTTACAGTTTGAATAAAACACTTAATACATTTTCTTTTTTGTATGAGGCCAAAGACATTAGTGTGCTATTAAATGCAACTAATAAATTAAATCTAAAGTCATTTAAATCAATTCATTAAAGTAACAAAATTACATTGTAATACAACTACAATGCATAACTATAAAATGTCTGATTGAACGTTCTAAATAGAATGAAATATTATATTTTATTTATACTATGCTCCTCAGGCTAAGAGAAACGAATGATTAAGGCAAGTCAATGATGATGGTAGAGCTGGTGGAATGACAATGAGGGAGAAACTGCCCTCCAAACTTACGTCGCGGCAGATCGAACCAGAAAAGAAAGCGCCATACCATTCAGCCATCGTGCAATGTGAAATTTTACAAATCTCAAGAATGAATTAGAATGGTACAGATAGCAGAGATCGTGATTAGGCGGGTTACTATTCTAAACACTTATTTTAAAATAAATTTATTTTTTTCATTTTTTTAAAATATTTATAATTGCCTCACGCAGAAGATATATTGAAGATTGAGAGATATTATATAATTCCCATACCCGTGTGGTGGTAGGGAAATTACTGCAACTACTACTTGTTTGATAAAAATGAATTTATAATCACAGATACAATAAATAGATATACACAACCAACAATTTCGAACTCTTCAACTTTTCCAATGTTGCTAATTCGTTTTCTTTCGTCACCTGGTGTAATGAAAACATCAAAATCTATGACTCTGTATCGGATTAAATATGTCGTACATGTGTGAATAATTGTCTGCTACGCAGTTTTCATGCTAGTACGCATTATATTTTACTGTGTTCTTCAACCTACTGACAAATAATCAATTTCCAATTACATAATGCACCGTATCCACTCAAAACCCCAACTAACATGAATGTGAAAATATCAGTATTCTATGCATCTGTTATCATGATTCCCTGTAAAGAATTGAAGAATGCGAAATTATATTACTCAAAGTGTTTGTATTTAAGGTGTTGATGTTATTTATGGGTTTCACATCACAGTGCTTGTCCCTCAGGGATCTGATATTGGTACTGTTGTATTTAGAGGGTTCACTAATGAACTATCATACCATCATACCGAATTTAATGTTCTTGTTTTGAACATTACTCTCAGCACTCTTACTCACAATAATGAAATTGTAGTTTAGTTTTCACACTAGCATAATACATGGAAGAGTACTTGCGTAAATTCGGAAGTACATAGAACAAATGACATTATTAGTAAAGTATGTAGTCGACTTAAACAAGTACAAGTATTATATATAGGTATTCTTTCAAGGACAATTCACGCCCAACACGTTTTGTATTTACCTAATATATGAGAGCGTCACGAGTATGAAATTTGATTCATTTTAATTAAAGTTCGGAAGAAGCATGAGGATTTTATTGTACTAACTTTTCTTCTTTCTTGTTTCTGCAATTAAAATATTGTACTCTCATAAATAGTCGAATTAAATGAAATAAAAAATACAATTTTCTAATACGGAAGACGAAACGTTTGAAACTAAGACAGCTAATAGAACAAAAAGATTAGATCAGACAGCGTAAGGAGTCCATAATAGACCAGATTAGATTGGTGTTCTTTTAGCTGATGATTAGAAAGACTATGAAATTATTTGTCTTTGGGAACATTTCGTAAATGATTCAGTTATTAAGGATGTGAATTCCAAAAGCTCTAATTTTATCACTTTTTTCACATACTTTACATCAACGTGTGGGTGTATGCATCTTTCTTCACAATACTTTAAAAGCGTCTGAAATAGATATCAAGAAATTCACTTTTGCCTTTACCTTTGATGATCTAGCTATTAGTTTGTAAAATGTTATATTCTATGTATTTATAGGTCGTCATACGGTATACTTATTGTTCTCTTAAATAACCTTGAATGTCTCTGGGATTTCACAATAAAATCATTAAAACAAAGATCGGTGATCTTAGTATCATTTGATTGCTGCAATCAAAAATCTGATTTACGTAATTTTCTTTTAATATGAACAATATCAAAGCGGTAGTGGATTTACCACTGTCTCATAATTAAAGGACTGTTCGTTATTAACAAATACAATTTTGACTACATCATCGAAATATTAGATTTCATGTTTTCTGATTTTGATGCTGTTATTATAAAAATTACTTGAAACTATACCACTGTCAAACTGTGTAAAATATATACAGTTACAAAAATAATTCTCGCCAGACACAACATAATTTAAATTAACTCATTTCAGTATCACAAGTCTTCGAAGGATATAATGATATTTAAAAAAAACTGAATATAAGTTTAAATACTTCTTTGAAACTTTCTTATACTATTACGGGATAGCCTTTTTAATAGTTACACGTAAGATTACGCATGCCATCCATTAAATCATGTTTATCTAAAGATATTACTACTTTTTAATGAAATTATAATTATGAAACCCGAAGGTTCAACGACGAGTTCAAAAAGCTTTCCACTGACTTTTATCCTTAGACTACTTGATCCATTTTCTACTTTGTATTTTATATATTCGAGATCTATATTAATATTAGTCTCCCATCTACTTTAAGGTCTTTGAAATGCTCATTTTCCAATTGGTCTCCCAGTTAACTCTTTGAGATAGTTCCTGTTTTCTTCCCTCCTGACTATATGCCCTCCTTAACTTAGCCTTTTATATTTGATGACCATAGCAATGTCTGGCAAACAATATAAGTCATGTAGTTCCTCGTTATAAAGCTTTCGTCATTCCTGTATTCCGTTTCTGTTGAATCCCATTATTTGTCTAAGGATCTTGTTCTCAAATATTTTCACTCTACGTTCTTCCTCAGAGTAAGCAGTCACGTTTCGCAATCATACAAAACAACAGGTATGATTATAGTTATATATAATTAAAGCTTCAAATTTCTCGACAAAATTTTGGACGACAAGTGATTTTGCAATAATCTAAACACTAATTCCTTGCTTATAGTTGAAATTTAATTTCTTCGCCGATATGCTTTTAGTCTGTTATTGATCTGATATTTTAGTCTGATATTTGGAGGTATAAACTTTTCAAAACAATTATTTCAAATTTTAACGCATACATAATTTGCAAGGATCCCGTCGAACTTGCATGTTCTTAGTTTCCACTGCATAAACTTGTAAACCCAAGTCCTGGAAGCATTTAATAGTACTTCTGCATTTATTCCTATTGTTCTACTCATCCCCTATTAAATGTTTATTATCAGCATACGCCATAACCTCTTAAACATCATTGAACTCCTGGTCCTAGTTGCTATCTTTAATATTCTTTATATATGGTACTCCAGGATAAAGTTTAATAATAATGGCAACAACACATCTTCTTGTATCATGCCATTCTCTACGTAAAAATTGGTGGTCTAAGTTTTCCTAGCCATACTTTACTTTAGAATATATGTAAAAAATTCTTAATTAATATAATTACCTTTTTCGTTACTCGAAATTCTGTAGAAATGTTCACTGTTTCTTTTCCTATTCGTCGGTCTATTCAAAGCTTCAGAAACATGGATTATGCTGTGTTTTAAAGAACGTTTTAAGCGTATGGTATCTGCGAGGTGTATCTTTAAAATGACCACTTTCTTATTATTCCTTAAGACAACAAGCTGCATGGATATAAAAATTAGTGGCAGACAGGGTTCAAGCAACTTGTTCATTTTTATCAAATGTAATCAGAAATGTTACAAATTCTTCATTTTCTCTCTTCATTGATCGTGATGTGTACAAATGTTGTATTAGAATAAGTATCCGGCAAAATGTATGAATATGCTCATGACATGAACATATTATACCAAAAAATATCGATATAAAGAGTTCAAAAGTTCAGAGGAAATATATTAGTTTCATCGACCGATTAACAAAATAACTAACCTAGATCATATTAGGTTTAGATCATGATTAACTAATACCCTTTCATTTTTTCTTCGAGGGAACATCACATATCACATAAAATCAAACTGTCTTCTCATTTACCCCAATGCACATGCAGGAAAAGTTTTAGATGTAACCGTGAGTGGTGAGAGTTCATTGTCTTCTCATATATCGACTTTAAACAAGAAGATACACAGCGCGTGTTTTGGTTTCTACAAACTTCAAGGGAGTCTGTATAGGTAAGCCCTTCTTTCATTTTGCTCTATCAAGTTAAATTCACAAATTAGCTTCCGATGACAATAATGTGTTAGTATTGGAAATACTTTAAACACTTTATGATTGCAATAGTTAGCGATTAGAAGAAAAGTTCGTGAATTACTCAGAAACCCAGAAATAAAACACCAGAGAAGCAAAAGATGTAGCATGAATATATATTTATGAATCTTTCTTTTTTTCTGTGAGAAATTGGGATAATTTGGCTTTAACAAAAGAATCCATAGTCATAGAAACACTAGGTAGTGACATTTTGAAATGAATCAAAAAATATGCTAATATAAGCATATATTTTAATATGAATTATGTCAGGTTATATAAACATTTAGTATGTGCGTGAGTAATATAATTAACGTAACCCTTTTTCCTGACGTCGCGTACAGTAGTAGCTATCGCTCCTGCCTTTGGTGCAAACTATAGCGGGTTCGATTCCGGGTGGCTGCACTCTGTTGACAAAATATAAAGATTTTTTTCAGGCCAGCATTCTGAATGAGGTTTTGATGTGTTTTCCTCGTTCGCACAAATCAAGTACAGGGATGTTAACTAACTTTTTGGTAGCAGTGCGCTCCCTTCTTCCTCTAAGCTTTCTTTCTTCCCTTTTCCTCATAGTGTATTCGCAGAGGGACCTTATCTCTCAGACGTGAAGGGCTACAAGTTTATAGATGCCAAAGGAAATGAAATCCGAAATCCTAAACAGTAATGATTCCGTTTATCGTAAGGCTTTGTTTAATATACATGCTATGAATTACAATGACACCATTAAACAATATTTAAATGATTCAGTAATTAAAGAGTTTCTAACAAATAGTCCCAAGTACATGCCAAGTGTGGTACAAACTGTTACCTAATTACATTTTAAGTAATTATGTTTCTTACTTGATATGCATTATTTTATTGATTCGTACTTTAGAAAGATATGTAATTCTAATGTTATATCTCTCTACGTAATAATAATGTATTTTATTAACAACTGCACTGCTTACATACGTATATCTTGTATTTTGTAATCTAACGAAATACGCAAATAAAAGATATTAAATTAAATGAGATAAGAGAGCGTTACTTACAACTGTAGTAGTACATCACCATGCCACACATTGTTATAATATGTGTACATATGCAGTTATACTCTGTGTAAGTTAGGCTCTGTGTAGAAGTGCAAGCTCCTTTCTAAACGATTTTTTCGCTATGTGTATCAAAAAATTCCAATGAAATATTTTGAAATTATATACGGATAGTGCAATAAAGTATCACATATATGATCTATTTATTTTGTGAAATTTTGACTATATACCTAATTCTTTGCCACACAACGTGTAACATACCAAAAACCGAATCCCATACGCAACAGTATAACAAATAATAATAAAATAACAAACAATACAAACTTTAGGGTTGTTGGTATAAAGCTTTAAATACTATCAACTAAATCACGATTACAAAAGAAAAAGAATAAACCAAAAATTTAAAAGAACTATTTACTATTCAGTTACTCAAAATATACTCATATTCAAACCAAGCGATCAATTACTAAAAGTATAAGTATTTAGGGAGTAAATTTTAGTTTCTTAGCTCACTCTCGGCGATTCAAAATATCTTAGAATAGAAATTTTCAAACATGACAAATAGTTTATTTTACTTCATACTTAATACTTTTTAATATACTTTATTCAAATATGACATCAGAAACCAGTTTTAATACGTTTATTGTGTTTACAGCAATCACACTTCTTGAACTTGAAGGAAACTACCAAAATTCTATTAAATTCTTTATATATGTTGATTATGGGATCTTTTTAGTTCATCACTTTGTATGCACTTATACTTATAAAAGATACGCTTTACTCTTTTTTCTTTATCCTCTAATAAACGTTACTTCTTCGTTTATATTAACAGGGAAACTTTCATCCTGTACCCTAAAGGGAATTGCTTGCATTTCCCGTTTCAAATGTAAGTGTAAATAAAATAAAATTTTAAATAATGGGTACTAACGCTTTCCTTCGAAGTTTGTGATAATCTTTCTTAGTATTATTGTCATAAACCCATACCTATTAGCAAAAGTACATTACGTATTAGTCAAGCTAATATCTAAAGGACATGAACGCTGATATTTTGTACAGTGCCAAATTTGACAACATAAAATGAAAAAATATGGAATGTGTCTGTTTAATCTGCCACGCTTGAGCCCTGGAAACTATTTGACAATTCAATCATTGGTGGAATAACAAAGTAACAGGAAACTGACCCAAGGACACGATATTGCCGACCACAAACTTACAAGGAACGGTACGCACCAGAGGTAAGAGCTCTACCATTGGGACACCATCCTGCACATATTATCAACGGGATATTTTTAAACTTTATCTATGACTGCATTATTTTAACAGAATTGTCAACGAAATAGAAGTTGATTTTTTAAAATTATATACCTACATTTTTAAACAACTCTAAGTTACATTATTAGAAATTGCAAATTTACAAGTTGGATGGAAATCTAAACTTTTACATTTCTTCATCTGCTATGTAAAAGCGATTTAATATAAGGAATGCATAAAAGTGGTTGCCGTGATATGTAGTAAAAATGCAACTGATACAAACGGGTGGTAAGCATCCGAAGTATTATTATCTTTATTAATCTCATCATGATATTCCGGATAATGGAATGAATACGATGAAAGCTAGATGTGATTAGTTTTAACTATTTCGGAAAACCTAAAGTACTAAATTATATTAGATACGTACACAATAAAGTTGTATCGAAATTTGTTCAATAGATATAAACACGTATGTCGTTTCTGTTTACAGCCATATTATATCTTAAACCACTTTCACCTTGTGGTAATAACTGTTAAACTTTCCTACACCGCATAAGATTTATTTAATTAAAGGGACTCGTTCTCACTCCAAGTGCATTTGTAATGTTATGAAGGGGAAATAAAATATATTATTAAAAATGTTCAACAAAGTTACCAATTTTAAAAAAATACTATTTAACAATCATCAAGGTGCTGTATGTTATATCAAGCTGCTGTAAAGGTCATTATGCTTCAAATAGTTAAAACGACTGAATTGTGATTACTCCCAATCAGGTATTTTTGTGGAAGACAAAATTTTGTCACAAAATAAATGCTTCCTCAAAAGACTAAACAAGGAAATCTGAAATATAAAAGATGTATCGTTTACTTTGATACGGACTTTCAAATTATAAAGAATTGCCACAAAAATGCCGAAATCTTGTATCTTCGGCGATTAAGCACTACTTGCCCTATTCTGTGTTATCACCAGGTTAACAATATTGGCAACACACATAAAGTTACATTTTCTTAAATTACCCTATGTTAGGTTCTTACATATTTCAAATTTACATGTAATGCGAAAACTTACGGAACCGTACATACAACACGGTGTCGCAAACTAAAGATGCAATAGTATCACAAACTTCCAAAAGCAACCTAATGTTCGAATGTTTTAAAACGTTAATAACGCATTTGAGATGGATTGGATAATAGCCATACTATGTATCATCATGTTAACACTACAGTCATTATATGAAATATTTCGGACCAGTACAGAAAAGTGAAAACGAATGCACAATTCAATCTAAAAAAAACATGCATTTCTAAACACTGTTTAGATATGTACCATATTGCAGACAATGATTTCAATAGACGGGTCTTTGTAATCAAGTGACTTATGATTCCCTAGAAAGTTTCTGCACACTTCTCGATTTTTCTGTCAATTATAGAAACAACACCTCGCCAAAAAAACTTACGTGATGCAACTTTCTCGATCAGATATTCGTATTAAGCGTCTCGAAATCTATCCGGTACACCCTTTCACCATCATGGGAGGATTTTCATGCCGACCAGTGTTGTGACCTCAAGTTACTTCTAACTTCGGATAATTTGGAATTCCCCCGGATACTACTCAGCGCTTCATAATCAGGTGGTGAGTAACTTCATACAGCTCTATTCAATATACCTAATAAATATTATATTATGGCAGTTCTACCCTTTGCAATCCATTTATTTTAAAATATGCAATTAAACTTTTCTACAAAAATGAAATCGTTTTCTATGTGTGCACTTCTTTTAGAATAGCATTATTAGGAGTAGTGTAATAACCTAACTCCTGGGCCAAAACTCAAAGGCAAACCCATTCTGAAAATATCTTTCACCAGCACAGATTGAGTAGGGTGAGATTGGGCAGGGTGATTTGCGCACTGGCTTTTATGACACTGAATCATAAAGAAGCTTACATCAAACTCTTAAATATTGTAATGTCTCCATGACAGGGTATATATTCCATCTTTTAAAATACATTTCCTATTATCCACACAACATAAAGCTAACTTATTTACTTCTACACTGTACAAATCGTTCTTATAACTTTTGATTAAATTCATCTTTTTGTATTATTCATTTTGATTGAACAAACAGTCTTTATAATTGTTAAGAGAACGTTTTTTACGTAAAATATTTTTCTTAACTCCTTTTGCTTTGTTAGAACATTTATCCTTTCCGAATTTGATTGAATACATTTTTTATCTTAAACGAACAAATTCTTCTATGATTGTTCCTTTTAGTTCATCTTTCATCTTAACAAGTACTTTCCTATTGATCTGAGGTATATTATACCTGTAATCATTGGAGTAAAAACTCATGTGGATGTAATCAGTATAATTTTTCATGTCCTCGTACACATCTTCTGTTTGAATTTGATAAATCTAACTATCCTTATCTGTGTAACAAATTTCTATTTTGTACTGATACTTAGGTTTCATCACATTATATTGAAAATCATACATTAAATGTTTTGACAAATCTAAATTGACATACCCACATAAACCGGCTTGTTAAGTTGCACTTTAACTCTGTGCATATAAACAGTTACTAAATTTTTCGTAAAATCTGTAGTGCTTCTATAGTTTGGTTTTGTTATAAGCTTCTTATATTTTCCCCATCACTTACTAGTTTAATGTTAACTCTCTTCGTCATATTTTCCATTGCCGAACACTGAATTATTCATAAGCTTATAGAAACCTTTCTCAAAATCATTTGTTACTCTAGTTCTCATTTGTGTTATTAAATCAATGTAATTCTCTAACCAATCTGATTAGATCTGAAACTCTATTACTCGATGAATTTTCTTAAGTTTTAATATAAGTGATAAACATTGCGTTAAGTTTCGATTGTGAATTACATATTTATCCTTATCGTATAAAGTTGTTGAAAGTTTTGATTGTTTTGAGCCAGGTGGACACATGTTTTGAGGTGCTAACGGTAGGTCTTTGTGATAGTCATGAAATTCTTTAGGATATTAAAGATCAACTTCTAATATGTACCCAGTATTAGAATCATCAGGTATATTTGTGAATTCTGTTTCTCTTATCTCGTCTTCATTTAACCATCTAAATCCCTTAAATTGTAAGAAATAGGTAATTGTGCCCATTCATACAAGTTGTTAGCATCGAAGTACATTAGGTAAGAACCTTCCTTATTTCCATCGTAACCTTCCATATACTTGTTTGCTTTTACATATCTTTTACTACATTGTGAAATTCCAACTCTCATACATTTCTCTATCATCAGCACCATATCATAATCTGTTACTAATTCTAATTATATTTTTATCATCTTTAACAGTGCATCCCAAGCTAAACCTGGTGCTGTCATATACAAAGCTGGACCAAGATCATAAGCTTTAAGACATGTTTCTCTGAAGTTTTCAAACACATCTAATAATAACAACACATCAGTTTTTAGATATAGGTCATGGTACTGCCTGAGATTATTAACTTGAAATGTTTTGCATACTCATAATCCTCATCACTTATATATGTGTTGTTAAGCTTGTTGTAGAATGCTTTCTTTGGTGGTAATTGTCTCCGTCTAAACTTATTAAAGTCACTAACATAATCGTACGGCTAAAGATCTTTTCTTGTTACAAGGTTAAATTCTTATTCATTAGGCTAGAAGTGGTGTGTGTTTTTTCTCTTGCTAGGTTTGATGATAATTTGTCTAAACTACATGCAATAAATCTAAACGAATCTATTAATTTTAATTTGATAGTTCGAAACCTTTTACTGAATGAAATGTAGCGTTCTTCGTTATTAGGTATTAACTCAATTGTTTATTACATACAAGCTCTTTAATGAATAAATGTCATTCGTATCCTGTTAAGTTATGTATAATGACTGGTACAAACCTTGAAACTTTGACTTTTAAATTGCAATTATTACATAAATTAGCTCTCCTGTTACGTGATCATGATGTTTAACTTTATAATTCTGTTTAGTTTATTTTGCTTATAATTTTTAATATCATTTAAGTTGTTTCTGCAGTTTATTTATGAACTTAGTTGCGTTTTGACCTCTAAACAAAATAGGTTCGATTTTAGCTCCATCACTTTTTACAATATAATAAAATACAGTAACTAGTGTTGGTAATATCTCTATCCATTTATAATTTCCTTGTGTTGTAAAATTTTTCCGCATGTTTCGTTTACGGTTCTATTCAATCTCTCAACAACCGAAGCTTTCTTACCACTATACGTTGAATAATGATTAATCTTCTTTTGCTACATTAATTCTTAAATTCTTTATTGTAAAACTCTTTGCCTTGATCAGTTTGTAACTTACTAGGTTTTCTCGTTCTTAATATGGATTCAAATGCTTCTGTAACATTCTTAGGGCTCTTATTTTTAACAATAACAGCAAACGCATATTTTTAGAATATGTCTATAATCGTTACCAAATACTTATAGCCTTTGTTTAACTTACAAACACCTTTTAATACTACACTATCCAATTTCAAAAGATCTGCTTGCCATAAATCATCTATATCTTTAATAATAACACTTAACCTAGGATATATTTTCTGGAAGGTTTGTGAATTTCTTCTATATTGTCTTCTCTAATACTTTACCTTCTTCTAGTCAATCTTTATTTTTAACGAATTGAGATTTAGTAACACCACACACAAAACAAATACCTTTCTTATTATATCTTCCATTTTTTGTTCTATTCTAATGGTATTTTTCTTCGTATCTGTTGATTTCTTACATCCTGATTTCTTACTTATTAAAATACATCCAGTTTATTATATAGAAATTCAAAATTCATAACTAGGTAATACTACACTCCTAACATTATGACTTTCAACGATTTGTTTTCATTTTCATCTTCTCTTTCTATATACACAATAAGCATTAATAGTTTGGCTTGTTTCAGATCAGAATCTTTGCATGGTCTGATTGTGAACTGATCATTTATATTACAGTGCCAATGGAAAACTTTCAACTAGAGCGTCATTTAAAACTATGTCTGTAAGATATTAATTAATACTTGATTCTATATACATTAACCTATTTCTATAAAGAAATTTGTAGGCAGCAGCTATATTGCATACAAAAGAACTGGTTACCCAACATCATCTTCTCCCAATCGACATGGTAATTCTACAGTTATTTTCTTTTCGTGTAAGTAAATAAACATGCCTTAATGTTATAAGATCCTGTTTATCGATAGCATTAGATAGATTAACCAATATTTTATTCTTAAATCAACCCAGGAAGCATAATTGGATGTAAAACCTTCCTTCAACTTATAATGTTACCAAAAATATCCATATTTATTCTATACCAAATAACTTTTTACGAAAGGTCTCTTTCTATGTACATCACAACAAACAATAAATGTCGTTCTTCAATAGCAGAATATTTATTTGGTTTAATCGTAATTATATCGTTCTTGATAAAGCTAAAAGTTAACGCTCCTATCAAGGTACCTTCCAAATATACGTCTAGAAAATATCTGTCGAAGCTTAATTACATAGCATTACTTTACCATTACAGAAAAATTTGTAGACGTTAAAAAGATTAAATATTAAAGATTTGCTCCTTAACCTTCTTAGCTTTCAATCGACATAGTAGAGGTATAGTTTCTTTTAGCATTATTAATTTTTCGGTGTCTTTCTTGAACATTTGAAAGCCTTCTTTTTTTAGCATATATCTTAGCATCAGTCGCACCTTTCGTGCTATATGTTTCTTGTAACGTTTTTAAAACATCTTCAAATCGTTTTCTATCGTTTTCTATTTGGCTATTATTATTGGATTCTAATTATTTAAGTTGTATTAGGTTAACGGCATTTTTAAAATTCTCTAATTGTTTTAATTTATCTTAACAAATATTAATATCACTTATCCTACTCTTAACATTACCAAAGATATACATATTTATTATAAACAAAATTTTAACTGTTTAACAGCGAGAAGATCAGTTATACGAGCTCCACTAAATTCAATCAAATTACCATTCTCAACTCGAATTGAAACTTTGAAATTATTAAATTTGTTGTGACGTATTGGGAAAAATATCTTTTCTCTAGACTCATATATAATTGGTTCTCGAAATTCTTCATTTGGTTAAATGTTGCAATTAAATCTCGTTCGTGATATGTTGTATCATTATGTTTTAAAATCATACCCTCTGCTAAATCATCGTGAATATTTGTAGTATCAAATTGATAAAATTTTGGTATGTTATCTCCGACCTGTTGTATGTTACTAGCCAAATTCTTCTCACTAAAAGCTAGTACCGTTCTAATGGTGTCTAAAATTATGTTACAATTTTCGGTAAATATTTTAACTCTATTTTTCTCTCTGTCCTCAGTAAAGTGATATTTTTAAAAGTACCGCTGGTGTGTGGAAGATATGATTAAATATATTCTTCTAATTCTTTTAAATGATATTTACTATGAGTTGTTTTGAAAATTGAGGATAGTCAAGAAAGTTACTACAAAATGTTAATTGATTATTTCTTTCGGTAATGTTTGGATTTAAGTATCTTGTGTAAAATCCTGCAATAGCTATTTCTAAGTTGTTTCCAAACGGGTAGTGCAAAGACATGTTTAATACAGATGAGTAACCATTTAAATTAAATACTTTCATTTATTATATAATAAATAATAAAATGTATAAATGGGATATCCTAGTAAGTTTAGCAGAAAAATCCACAAAGGAAAAGAGGAACGGTGTGTTGTTACCTGATGATATAAGATGTTTAATAGATGGACCTAGTGGGTGCGGAAAAAAACGTTAATGATAGATAAATTTTTGATAGCACCTGAGTGGTAAAATTATGCAAATGTTTATATCTATTCTAAAAACCTACACCAACCTACATAACAACAGCTACTACAACTATTTCGAGAAAAAGAATGTGATATTAAAGACACAATAGCAGTAGTAAGAGGAAACAACGAAGAAAATTTCCATTAGATGAATCTATGAATGATTCTGTGGTAGTGTTTGATGATTTGATTTTAGTACAAGAGAACTACGTTAGAGAATAGTTTACTCGAAGTCGTCATAAGAGTTGAAACTGTTTCTATCTCAGACAAATATATTCTAAAATAAAAAACAGCTAATTATAGATAACTTAAACTTTCTTTGTATCTTTAGACAGGAAAATGTAAATCTAAAGCACACATATGATGCATTTGTTGGATCTGATATGACGTTTGAAAAATTACAATCTTTATGCAATAAGTGTTGAGAAGAAGAGCATGGATTCTTAATAATAAATATGACTAGCAAAACGATAATGATAAATACAGAAATAAATTTAAAGACTTTTATAAGTATAGTGAATCAAAGGGAGTTGAAACACCCCTATGTCAAACATACATCCTCACACAGTTTTTATTAATGAATCTCGACCATCTTATCGTAAGACCAAATCAAATCGGAGTAAAGCTTAAACGTAAACATACGCAAGAGGATGTACTTCAAACCTTATTTAAGGTACTTCAACGTGATTGCACGTGGATGAAACGTACTTAAACGTAGATGAACGTGCATGTTGTGTTACGTTATGTTACGCTACGATGTGTTATATTACGTTTCTATTTTTCTGTATATAAAAATGAGTCAGTTAGATGCTGCTAAGGAAATTAAACAGGCTAACCGAAGTAAAAATGGGAAATACAAAACAACAAGATCAACCTGTTATTGATGCAATTATAAATTTAGGACAAGATATATCAAATGTAGCAGAAGAATATAAAAATATAATTCAAGAGTTAGTTCCAGTTTTAAATAAAAGCTCAAAAGTATATTCAAGATTATTAGTTCCCATCCTATGTATGAGAGTTCAAGAATTGAAGGTGATACGCCTATAACAGAAGAAATAAAACATATGAGAAGGCATAAAGTAGAAAGAATATAATCTTTAGCAACTACCCATTTTGTTAAGATAGCAACCAGATATTACGCAATGAGACATGATAAAAGATTTGGAATAACACCCATATGATGATGATGGAAAAATCATCCATATGATATGTGATACTGATGTTAAAATTCATGGTGATGATTTAGTTATTAATAATCGACATTACACAGAAACAGAAGATTTATTTATGGGAATTACCAACAGAACATTATCCAAAAAATATATTGAAGATGATCTAAAAAATATGCACAAACAGTCGTTGATTCTAACGTAGTATTTCATCTAACAATGATCCAAATACAAGAAAACAACGATCTAGTAGCAGCGAAAATTATAAAGAAATTATTAAACCTATTTGGGAGAGATATATAAAACCAACTTTGTGTCCATCAACAAGAAAGAAAATAGACACCAGAGTCTGGAGGAGGAATAAAAATATAAGAATTAAATACAGAATATATATGGATGGACGATGTGAGAAAATTAATAGTTAGGTTAATAGTTATAGATGGAGAAGAAAAAGGTGAAAATGATAACTTTTATAATGAGAAATTAGGCATAATGGATATGATTAATTCGAAACTATCTCAATTTATTCCTCATGAACCGAAGGGTATAGGTTACTTGATAAAGATATTAAATACGTCACCACCAAAATTTTGAAATAGTGAGAAGTAATGAAAAGGACTAATGAATAAGATTTTAAACATGAAGGGACTACCAGAGGTACATGTTGCAGGCTACGAATTTTGTGGACCATTTACGTAGCTACGAGAAAGGTTAGAAACAGGGCATAAAGATATTAACCCTATAGATGAAGCTTGTAGAAAACATGATATTTACTACAGAGATAATAAAGATACAGCTTCTAGACATACTGCAGACAAAGAATTAGAAAATGAAGTATGGGAAAGAGCTTTTGCTAAAGATGCAAACTTGATAACAGAACGATTACCAGCTGTGCTATGCTTTGGCTATGAATGCAAAAGTAAAGTATGGTTTAGGTATATAAGTATGGTTTTCAATTTTTATGGGTTTATATAAAAGTTTTAATATAAATATAAGTATGAAGATAAGCAGTTTTACATTTACAATACCTAACGAAGAACTTAAACATTGATCACATTTAAAAAAAAGTTAAATGATAAAGCTGAGACGATTAAAGAAAGTAGTGAAATGCAGTTATCTCTGTCTCTACCACAAGTGAAGAAAATAAACAAAGAAATGAAAAGTAAAGACAATATTCAATATGGTGGTTTTATATTTACTCTTCCAACAATTTTAGCTATAATAGGTGCTCTAGGATCTGCTGCTCTCGGAGTTGCTGCTATAGTCGAAACGGTAAATGATGTAAAAAAATAAAGAGAAATTAGAAGAACAAAATAGACATAAATTACCAATGGCAGAGAAGCAAGGTAATAAGCTTCCAAAAACGTAAAGCTCAAAAAAGTAAACAAGTTAAAACTTTAACTAACTTGAATCTAATTCATCTTGTTAAGCAACTTGACATAAGAAACTTTAGAGATGTATTTTTGAGTGATGAATTATCTAAAGAGCCAAAAAAGAATGAGTGTATTATTGTTAATTGTGATATGTTTAAAAATATAGGAACACGTTAGATAAGTTATTGGAGAAAAGTATGTATGTATTTCAGTCATTCGGAGGTAATGCACCAAAAACACTTGTAAAATAACTAAGTTATAATATAGAGTACTGTTCCAATATTATACAACATTTTAACGAGGTAATATGTGGGCATTTATGTATTATAGTATAAACATGTTTAGAGATGGATATAGTTTTCCAGAAAGCATTAGTCAGGTGAATAGGAATAAGGATATTTGGGGAGTTATATTTAAGTTTGTTTTATCTGTTGAATTTATAAAACGGTAACAGAACTTTTCCCTTATAAGAAATATGTATAAAATAAACTCATATGAATTACAATCCTTTAAACCTAATCAAAAGATAATTGAAAATTTAAATAAACAAAACGGATCTATTGAGTTTGATATAGATGTTGGGGAAGGTTTTGTTCATCCTTATTATGCTGATATTTATGTAACTTTTGAAGTTAGAGGAAGAGATGTTGATGGAGAATACACTGCTGGCCAAAATATTAGACTTGCTAATAACTTCATTCCGCATCTGTTTTCTTAAATACAAGTTAGTAAGCATGGGCAGATATAGGATATTATATTTTATACTGGTTTCACTTCAACAGCTGTAAACACATATAAGATATCAAAACCAGAAGCAAATCATTATTATGAATGTGGATTTTAAGTAATTACATGGCGAAGAACAGATGAAGAATTAGTATTTTTACTAAAACTTTTACTAGAATTTTGTTCTGATTATAAAGATATTATGTGGAAAGGAGGATTGAAATATACATTTAAAAGAGGTTATTCTGATGATAATGTATTTGCTATTTGGAAAACAAAAATGTATATGTAACATATCAGAATGATCAACCACATCCAGGTAAAGTAAAGATTACAAATATGGAGTTTGGAATGCCTGTTGTTAATTATGAATCTAACTATTCCACCTTGCTAAGATCTAAAATGTTAAAAGAGGGTAAGTTTACTATTTCCTTCAACACATATCAATGTTTACAGAAATCAGTTACAGGCAAATATTTAAAAATTCGATCTAACCAAACAATTTAAGTCAAGTGAATTTGGTATGCCTTATTTTGTCATTGCATTTTCCTAAACTAATAGGAATGATAATCAAGATAGAGATTCAAGCTATATTGATCATTGTAAGGTGCATAATATCCATTTTCGTAATTTTAGAAATTAATCTGTTCCTTTAGAATCATTGAACTTAGATTTTGAAAAGCATAAACAGCTCAAAGCTTACCAAATGTATTCGTTATACAAGTGAGTTACAATTGAAAACATTGAGATGTTTAGTTAACCTAAAGAGTTTTTAGAAAATAGACCAATGTTTGTAATTAACACAGGCAAGCATAAATCAGTAACTGTAAATTATAGCACTAATTTGGAATTGACTGTTAATTTTGAAAGCGATGAACCAGATAAAACGATATGTTCTGTTATAATGGTTGGTAAGAAAAACTTTGACTATAATGTGCAAAAAGAAAATATGATTGAGAATATATAAATCAATTATATGTTTATTAGATTTGTATAGTTTGTAAGTGTTTTTATGGTAATATCATAAAAAACTTATTTAATAAAGTGATTATTCCAGATAACTTTCCACGAGAAAATTTATTTGCGTTAATTGAGGATACTATATTAACACATCAAAACTTACTAGCGAAAAATAGGAGGAACTTCAAGAGATAAACATGTATTTATTATTGCATTTTCGATACTGCTTTCTGCTTCAAAAGATTTATAAATATATTTATTCCCGTTACAGTTTGTCAAATTATTGCAACAGCATTTACACATACTTCTGCTGTTATCAGTGCCTTATCTACACGATTTAACATAGCTTCGAAGAAAGAGTATATAACATATGATAACTCAGATTTCTATGTTTAAGGATGAGCGTAATGTTATTAAAGTAATAAATGGGGAATTAACAGACGAACATACAAAAGACATTGTTGATAGAATTATCTATCTATCTTTATATATATATATATATATATATATATATATATATATATAAACGAGATAAGGTCATTACAAAAATGAACATGTTTTTAAAAGTTTTTTTTTCAATAAATAGAAAATGTCATCACAATTAAACAAGAAGAAAAATATTATAATTTTAAAACTTGTAAATTGCATGATCTGGAGGATGGAAAATTACACGAAATAACCTTATGGGAATTGATACAAAAAGTACACTGGTGAAAGAGTATTAGTACATTTAAATGAAATATAAAAAACATATTACCCCAGAGATATAATGAAGATACTGATCAAGTTTTAAAAGAGAGAAAAAACCAAGAAACTGTTTATGAGGTATGATGAAATGAAATATCTTTCTTATGGTTATAAAATGCACAAACTGTTCTTCAAAACTGAATCTAAGAATTAACAAA
Organism: Thermobia domestica; assembly: GCF_964235325.1. Taxonomy (NCBI): domain Eukaryota; kingdom Metazoa; phylum Arthropoda; class Insecta; order Zygentoma; family Lepismatidae; genus Thermobia; species Thermobia domestica. The sequence continues at coordinate 128,222,088 of NC_137460.1, forward strand.
AATGATTATCTTTTTTTAAAAAAAGTAATAAGTTGAGTAGTTAGTATGGAACCTCAATATAAATTAATTCTTACTAATAATTTCAATGTAATTGTGAGAAATTTACAAACTGAAACGCAAATGTTATTTGATATTAACGGCTGTTTATTCAGCTTAAACTATCAATGGACGGAGTTTAAGAAATCATTGTTTCCCCTAGAGAACGAAGTTTGCAGAAAATGCCATTACCAATATACAAACTTGTAATTTTAACTATGTTTTAAGTGTTTCTAATGCTATAAACTCATAAAACTGAGATCTAAACATTCGCACCGCATAAAGAAAACGAGTAAGAAAAGTAGAATGCCATTTGAATTTTAAAGATCCATATATAAATAACAGATATATTTTTTTTGTAATACTATCCTTAGAGTTATGCAGTCCGCAAGACCTTCAGAATATAGCAAATTTACTTCTCTATTGATCTTCGTCTGAGTTTTTAAAATCGAGGAATATTTGACGAAGTTATAACAAATTCAAAATTTCGGGAACTTTTTACGGGTTTACCTTTGAGTTTTCGGGAAAATGTTGGTCTTTAAACAGTCTTAAAACTTCATGTATATTGTGCTATTTTTTATTTTTCGAATATCTCAATTTTAAGATTTTCCAGTGTTACCAACTTAGGATCAAGTTTCTTACTAGACTTAGTGATTTTTTTTTAAATTTTAGTGGTTGGTATCCCTTATGGTCAGCCAAAGGATAACTGTAAGAAAATAAATAGCCCACTATCTCTTATAGGAAACAAGATATCCACAATTTTCATATTTTTTGTTTTAAATTTACTGCAAGGTGAACATATTTAAGCAGTTTCTCACTTACTTATTAGATGGCGTTACGAAAGATCTTACTTCATCACTTTGCTAATAGATGGCGTTTCTTGTAGAAGTATTTGTTCATATATAAGGACTAATTTTCACTTGATTTCTTTGAGTACATGTTAGCCGAGCCAGCTGTGGTCTGGCCGAGCCATCTCATGCTCTGTCCAGCTGTGAGTATTTTTCGGCGTAGTCGACGTCGCAGGTTCGAATCGCCTCCAAGCCGGAAGGATTTCCACTCTCTCCTTTGCAAGCTGACAAATCAAACGGAATTGATATGAATAGAGACTAGCCGCTAGTCGGGAAAGGAAAACGGAGGCACAACAGAAGCTGCAGCAAAAGCAGCAGCAGAAGAGCAAAAACAAAAACAAATACAAAAAGGAGCCTGAGAGGCAGCCAAAGCAAAACCAAAGAAACAAATATGAGAAAGGCGTAACTATTCTCAGGTCCACCTGTGCACAGATTTTGCTGCTTTTTACTTTGGAAGTGTAGCTTTAGTTATAAGTTTCTTATGATTTTAAATGCCATAAAATCATATGCGCAAAACACCCTGTCCAGTCTCACCCTACTCAATCTGTGCTGGTCAAAGATATTTCCAAAATGGGTAGGCCTAGAGTTTTAGTCCAGGAGTTAGGTTATTACACTACTGGCAGGCAGTCTATAAAAGAAAGTTATAAGGCTCTATTTGGCCGTAATCGTACCTAAGGGAGAAATATTATATACTGTATGTGTTCGCATGGAATTAGTTTTACTTCAATGAAAGTATGTGAAAATTATTATTATTACTATTATTACTCAAGAGGCCCAGGGGCGAGAAGGGAATACCCGCCCTCTCGCCCTGGCCAGCCCGCTCCAAGAAGTGAAGTATTTACTTTTGGTCGCATTCCATTGATTAGTTTGGAAGAATCCCGAAGGGACCAAATGAAACTTTCGCCAGTCATGCACATTAGGTTTTTATTTATTACATTTTCCAGACGAATTGTTTGTAAATTGAGCCCTGGGATCAAAAGTAGCCACTTCCTGTACATCATGATGTGTAAAATGTTGACATGAGTGCGTATAGTTATATGAATTTGGATAGTAACTGTCGCCTATCATTAGAAACTGAATATGAGAGAACTATGAAATGAAGTAAATAGATGCACGTAATTTTATTACAATTATTTGGCAAACGTGATCCCAAACGGTTGTTGTTGAATTTACACTCTGATTGCACATATATAAACACTTAACGATTTATCTCCCTACATGCGACTTCTCACTCATCGCCTCCGTGGCGAAGTTGGAGGAACACTCTCCTACGGAAATTGTTCGTGGTTCGCGCTCACCACGAGGTACTATTTATAGAGCTATTTTTAGATTCACTGGAAGGTAAAGAAATCAGTCACATGAGCGATTTAACATACTTTAGGGGAGTAAATTTGTGGTTCATTGGAGTTTCTTTGCGACTGTGCTCCTGGCGGAATGCTGGTAGTATAATTAAAAAAAACAGAATTGGGACAACAGTGGATCGTCGTATTGAGCCGAGAGTCACTAGTATTCATCACTAATCCAACGACGATACTTTCAGCATGCGATGCTTTGAATTTATATTTGTTTACATTAGAAAGTTTCTTTTTTTTTTACCTTTCACAAAAACTAAATTTCCATGCGAAATAACGTGTTAAACCGAAAGTATGAATAAAAATTTCTTTGAGTACTCAGGCCACACATGACCACTTCTCGGCCCAACGATCAGATTTTTCCAATATCGAGTAAACTAGATAAAAAGTTTAACTCGATATTCCGCAATGTATATTAATATGCCGTGAAAGAATATAACAATAAAAAAATACCCGAAGAATTATAGTAAAATTGAACTTTCACATTACATCCTCGATGGTCAACAGTGCGATAAACTTCCTCATATCTAAATGCTGAAACAACATCCACAAATACAACTTCTATTACGATGTAGATCATTAGGTAGAGCTTCGGCTTCGTATTTGGGAGGTCGTGGGTTTGTTTTCCGCTGCTGACCATCCTGACTGGGGTTTTCCAGGGTTTCCCTCAGTCCTACCAAGGAAATGTCGGGATGGTACCTACTAAACGCGCCCTAGCCGATAACTTCCCAAATCCTTTATTTTGTTACTGTTGTTAATAGATATCCAGTATTAAATGGCCTCTGAGCAGTATCTGGTGATTGTTAAATAAATAAATAATACATAAATAAATTACTCATTTTTAACAATTTATTTATACAATTTACATTTGAGTGCAGTTTTTTTATTGTTTCTACAAAACACCTTATATTTTATTATGATAGAAACAGGAGTTTTACAAAATTTGAACCATAAATGTGTGCGATTTGCTAAAGACACTTCATGGCAAATTTTCCCCTCTTACTTAAGAGCTATGTCTTAGAGTAGTGGAATAAGAGGCTCTTTACGTCTCAGAGTAAAAGTGTTCGATTTACGAGGGGTAATTAATAGTATTCATTATCATTTGTGATTTTGCTACTTACAATGTAAGATAACATGAAAAATATTCAATTTGTGAGAATGCTTGGACTACTTCTTGGTTGCATGGCAATAGAACACTGACCTTCGAAATACGTCTAATATTCTCAGTTAGCCTTATTAATCATGATTCGTACTATGTGGAAACGTAATACGTATACCTAGCAATTGATCAATAAGTAGCATATATGGTTAGTATGCCTCAAAATTACGACTACTCAAAAATATTGTTAGGCGGGAATTGCTTTTGTTTCTACTACTTTTACTATTACTAGTGCTAGAAATATCACAATTCACAGTTTCAGATAGGTTTTCTTAATATCATATTAAAAAGGATATTTGAATAGTTATTAACTTCATATAATATAAAATATGTAGACATGTCCCCACTTTCCAATAATAATAATAATATTAATAATAATAATAATAATAATAATAATAATAATAATAACAATAATAATAACAATAATAATAAAGAAATAACATAATTGCAATACCAATTACTTAAACAAAAACTCCGTTTATAGAAAAATAATTGCCATGATGGGGTGAACCCGGGACTTTGCCGCACGTGTTTCATGCTTTTCCACTTTTTTAATTCGCGAAAACCGACATAATGTTCGGCAATGACACTTCACATCCTTCCACTTATTCCAAGCACTACAGAGGCAAAAACACAGAAATATCGAAGACACTTAAAATTCCGACCTTCCTCTTGAGATTGATTCGAACCCCGAAGGGCTTCACTTCCGGTGGTTTGTAACATGGCAAAAATTCCTCATATTACGATAACAAAATCACTAGTAGTTACAGAAGATACAAACAGAACTTTCAAAAGATACAAAAATAATGTCTGCATCTTTCCTTCTTTAGAAATTGGAATTAACAGTGAGGAAGAATAGTAATGTAAATCTCGACCATCGTTAAAAGCAACGAGGTTGTCTCAATTTATTGACGGAACTATTGATATTTAACTTATATATTTAAGTTATTGATATTTAACTTATTGACGGAAGCATATATGTTTTCTATTTAAAGAAGGAAATCTCGAATAAGTCGATGTTACTCTCATATGGAACATCTCCATTAGTTTCTTCTGTATAGGCTAGCATGTAACGATTTTAACTAGATAATAGTTTGAGTATAAGATGAAGTGACGCTGTAGGTAAGTAGTTAGCGCATTAAAGTTATTTTCGGCGAATTCGGGTTGAAATCCCGGCAGATCAAACCTTTTTCAAACGTTTGTATTTCAATTTGAATGCATGCCCTGGGTAAGAAAGAAAACCTCCTCTCTACAAAGAAAATATAATGAAATGAGGAGAATTCGAGAAGTTCTGTCAATGGGAAAAAAATATTTACCAACTTATTTCCAGTAGTTGTGCTGGAATTGAAATTCTCATTTCCTTTCAAGCATTTTTAAATTCATGCGTTTTCAGTGTTATTTTTGTTTCATTGAACATATAGTATATAATGAAATAATTGATTACGTTCACATCAATATTGATATTAATATGTGGTCGTGATTGGGAACCCCGCTCTGGAACATGCACATTTTTCGCAGAATGGAGAAATGTTTTGTGCGTCATCTACTCACAATTTTTCTTACATGAAAACCCGACTCAATGCTACAAACTGGTTTCAGTGCCGAGAGAAGTTACGTGAAAGTTGGGTTGCCCGTTGCTCAGATGTTTTACAAACCGCAAATTATCAGGACTACATGTAATGGAATTAGAGCACTTATGGTGGAAATATTTTCGATGGTGGTTATATAAACTTTTATTATTAGCTAAAACTAATTGATTCTCTTCTTTGATTCAATATTCTGTTTAGTATGATTTCCATTTTCCTTTCTATAACTTCAATGTAGAAATTTATTATGCATAGTACATCGTATGATATAACTTTTTATGAAAAAAAGCTGAACGTTTACATATTATTTTTTGTGGGGAGATATGAGAGAACGTGTTTTTTGTCGATAAGGATTTTAACATGGATTTTCTCGAAGATTACTGATGTTATAGTTTATTCTTACTTTATATATCGTCTAGCTTACATATGGTGACAGTTCTTTCGTTGTCATATACACTATTTATTGAAATAATGCACTATACACATTACCAGTTATAATATTTTTAATATACAAGAATTATTGGAAAGCGCGCTCTTAACACACTTCTGCTTAATATAATTATTTATTGCAACCCTATAACAAATGTTCCGAATTAATCCAAACTTTGTGAACATGTGTAAGGTTGTTGTAGGAGGAATTGATTACAACGCAATCCATTGCATCTACATATGGGCAGATACTGACATGGGCAGATAATTAGTGTCATTGCAGGATTAGACATAATATAGTTACAGTAGCCAGGAGCTTAATTGCGTTTATGGCTGACTACACACACCCCATCAAAAATGCGACAGTTAAAGCTATGCAGCTAGCGCACCCAATACACACCTTCTTATCCATTAATCGTGTCTTTTAAAGATAACTCCTCTCTCGCTTCTTTTCATCATTAAATTACTTTCAATATACAAAGCTTCATGGTCAAATTAAATTAAAAGTTTAAACTGTAAATGTCCCGACAACATCTACGACAATATCAGAAGTTTAACAGACAGAGTTTTTCCCCCGTGTTTCATTTGCAACTTAGGTAGTGTTCACTGAACATACTGATCCGACATATACTATAACACAATCAGTATTTAGCGTAGGTCATCTATCACGGAAAAGTGATGCAAACTGAACAAAAATAAATAAAGAAAAAAACAAACAAACGAAAAAAGAAAGAGTATTTTTTCCTAATTGATAATAGGAAGAGCTTATATTTAAATGTCAATCTGTATCCTAATGGAAACTTGTTATATACAAACGGAAAACTGAATGTTTCTTATAGGAGTAGTTGACCTCTAATATTCAGTATATGAATACAATGAATTGAGTTATACGATGGAGTTGAATTGATAAGATGTGCCAAACTAATATAAATAAAATCTTATCTAGAATTGACCGGAAAGGGGGCCATTTTCTAGTCATCTGTGAATATTTATCTGTTCCGAAATTCCGCTTTTGATTTCTCCCGTTGCGGGTATATTGTTGCGATTCACACAGACAGAATGAACACGCTGGAGCTGATATGGTCTTATTTCTAAGTATATTAAATGATCAGACAGTTAAAAGTTAAATTTTTATTATTCATCTTTACCAGCAAAGCCATATAACTGGGTATGTATGTGAAAGACTATGAAATGTGAGATAACAATGGTAATAGATAGTCATGAGGAATAGTAAGACAACATCGAATTCGAATCATCAAAGGAATACAGTATTCGACAATTATTAGTGTTAAATTCAATGATCTACCTTAAGAGTTTTCGTATTCCTTGTCGTTGTGACACGCGTGCGTGATGTCATTGCAAAGTGTAACAGGCTGGCATTTTAAGGAAAGACTTGAATGCCTCACTGCCGTTTGCCATCCACCTCAAACTATAGTTTTCATTCTCATATATTCTCTGGGATGAAATGGGACTCAATAAAGTATTATACCTCTAAAATAGAAGTGTATGTTTATACACAAACTTCTGGTATGTAGTTTTGGACAACAAATCACAGGCGATAATTAAAAGAGAGGAATAAGTAATGTACAGTGATTAGTCTTTCAGTTGCCTGTTCAATGATTTACCAATACAGCATAACGTAACAGTTGACCCAGCTCTGAGTGGAAAAAAATATTTTCCAACATAATTACTGAACACAGGAAAAACGACATGTTAATTCAAATTGGTATTCCTTCGGTTAAACTTATGTGTTGTTTCCTACGTTCCGAAATATTACAGAAAAGTAACAATAATTTAAAGCATGCATGCCTCCAATAATAATGATCTAACATCGGAAGACTTGAGGAAAGTCTCGGTTCTCATTTTATACATTGAATTCAAAGGTGATATACTGTAGATACCGTGGACCGACTTAAGAGAATGTACAGTTTCAAAGGTTAGCAACAGGGGGGCTCTTCTCATGCCCTTTAGTCTTCCTGACACTAGCGGAATATATGAGTCAATTATTCGGCATGTTATTGATGCTAGAAAATCTTAAAAACTAAACTATTCTGAAACAAATAGTTATCGATCTAACATAGATTCACAAGATTAATCAAGATTCTATACCTGACTGAATTATGATACGAAGATTCTGACCCAAACGAATCTTCCAAATTGAACTTGAACAGCCTCCTTTATTGCCTACGCAAAATGCAAACACAGTGGAGATATGGGTTATACAAAAGACAAAAAAACAGTAAACCCAAGCACGATGTGTGAATTGTTGCGCTGCTATGAACATATTGCTACAAAATTTTACAAATATTAAAATCGTCATCAATGGCTGTAAATACTGTGCTAAAACTGAGATTTTACATGTAATTGCTATTTGCAGAACAGTGTTACTGTTTCCTTCTATGTATCAAGAAATTGTTTGTCAGCATTACTTAGATATTCCTCGTGAACCACTATATATATATATATATATATATATATATATATATATATATATATATATATATATATATAATGATACTGGCATTTTCTTTTCTATAGCATCAAAGTACTTCAAAAATGAACTTATTTTGCTTTAACCCTTATCCGGGCAAGATATTTTGTAACGTAAACGGGCAACCGGGACCTGTGGGGCCCAGTATATATTTTAAGTGCAGAATACACAAAATCAATGCCTATTGTCATTTACTGTTTAGACTAGTCTAGAATGTACCGGTATAAATTTTTGTCACGTAGCGAAACTTCGCGTCACGCTTCTGTAAGCCAAGCAAAATAGCAAATCCCGTCCAGATATTTTTGTAACGTAAACGGGCAACCGGGGCCTGTCAGGCCAGGTATATATTTTAAGTGCAGAACACTCAAAATTTAATGTCTGTTGCCGCATACTGTTCCGACTAAAGGTTACAATAGTCACGTGTTCAATATATAACTATGTGGCAATTTGATGTAATATTTGATAGGAATTTCACTAAAGTTATACGGGGCCTCCTAGGCCCCGGTTGCCCGGTTACGTCAGGAAAGGATTTTCAAATTTAAAAAAAATAAACATTAGCTTTACCAACTCGATATGTTCATGATTTTAACTTCGATTAAAGATAGAAGAATTCAGTATTTTATGTCTTCGAAATATGTATGGTTATTGAGAAATTTTAGAAAAATGAAGCTACTGGGCTTGGGAGCCCCGGTTGCCCGGATAAGGGTTAAAGATCAAGAAAAACTTAGTATACTGAATTTTCGAATACGCTACATGGCAAACATTCTAAATGTAGATTGACAAACAGGTATGCTAAATGTACAAGAAATAGCAAGTTACAGTGCAAAAAATAGTTTCTGCTTCATTACAATTTATGATATTTCTTCAAACTACAATGGGAAAAAATGTTTTTAACTGTACTCAGAAATCATTGCTTCATGACCCACCAAAATTTGTTATTGCTTTGGTTTCTTACACACGTCGTTCACCTACTACGTATGTTCTCTTTCCTCTCTTTTGAATGAATATAAAACAAGGCCGTACAAAAGAAAAATAAACCAACTCTGCTATACTCATTATGCTAGCTCCAACGAACAGTCCAATTATTCCTCCAATGCAAACTGAAACGTAAAAAAAAGACACTTAGCATGAATGTTTTATATATAAAGTAGTTATAAAATAAAACTACTTGCTTAAGTTAAACTGACACTGAAGTATGCATAGTGGATGATTTCCATTATGAGACATTATAGACTGCAATTTAGAATGTAGTTAGCAAGACTGTAACAAAAATTACTGAGTTACGTTTATAATTTTTTGTGCAAATATAATATTCTTCTAGAATAAGCAGTATTAGAATTGACAGATTTATTGACATGTTCAAAATGAGATACTTAAGACTTAGTAGAATTGCTTAGGAGATTATAAAGAAAAACTACTATGCATCTTGTTAAAAAGTATGTTCTTTCTTTCAAATCTGATTTCGTTATTCAATTTTATTGAGGTGCAAATGATTATGTATTTATTTATTCATTTACTTCATGTGTGTGAAATGTATAAATTATTATTTATAAACTGTGTCGCTTGTGCTGTGATTTATAATATAAAACATACACACTCTGATGCACATACTTTTATCCGCAACACGTATAATCCTAACTCTGTCCATAGTGGACAGAAAATAAGGTATCCAAAATGACCTTGACCGCTTGGACATTAAATTTGCTCTGTCAATCTTTCTTTTAAAATCAATAGCATTTATATGTAAAATGTTTGCTTTGTGTCATATATTAAAAACTATTGCATCGCTTTACCAATCAAATGATAAAATATTTATAATGTTCAATAATCGAATTTAGTTAATCTACTCCTATTCAGAGAACAATAGTACTTGCCCAAAATTACTAAAAATAACCTAGTTCTTCTTACATAGGAATGAGTGCGGAGAGCATGGTTGGGCCAATAGAGGAGTTAATGTATACAAAAAGTAACACTATTCTTACAAGACAGTAGTTCGTTACAACAGAAATCTACCATTATTTGATAAAATAAACTTTTAAAAATCCTGTTTTTTTACGCTGGAAAATATGTGCATGGTAGACCACTAGTTGCCAAAACAATATAAAATTTACGTAATGCATCTACAACCCAGAGTTAGACGTAGTGTGAAAAGAAAATTGACTGTCACTTCTGAAATAAAGGAGACTCGAAACTGACTAAACGAGCCCCTATGAAGGAATCAAAGACTCCCCAACATTATATCATATAAAAACCATATAAAGAGTCCAAATACATTGTAATTAAATTGATGATATTTATGTAACCAATCTCTAGGCCAAGCTAACAATGATGCGCTGGTCTAGTGCCACATACTACTTGTAATAACATGTTCGTGACTGGTTTGTTATATTTGAGCTCTATTTCTTGAACTTTTCAGTGAAAAATGAAAAAAGAAGTAAATATAAAGAATTTTTTTCTGCTTGACTGAACATGCATATGGAATGCAATAAAGCACAGAGCGTTGCTATAAACAAAATAAATTCAGAAACCTTTTCTTCTCAAGATATGCAATGTAAAATGCAAATAAGCCATAAACTAAGTGTTTTTCAGATCTCAATCCACTTCGGAAATATACAGTTTTCTTCAAGTGTAGTATGTCTTCTATTAAATTAAAATATAATAGTATAGTTCAAGTACTTAATAAAAATGTATATTTGCATAATTGATGACATTGAATAATATGTGCTTTTAAAGAAAATATACTTTAAGAGTTGAAAGTTTTAATAAACCACATTCCTTCATATAAGTACGGAGCTTAGTGTCATCCATTTTATTCTATTAATTGAAGGGGTTTACTCATTTTAAACGTTTTCATATACAATAATTATTTTCTTAAAAATTAGCAAAAGTACGCGTATACAATTGCACTACCCATAAAAAAATAAATACGCACTATGTAACACTAGTGGGATTAGATGGATGAAACACATTCTGAATAGAAGAAAAACATTTACAAAGCAACGCCGGTAATAAAGCGCTAAATGACGTATCATTAAGAGCTACATATGTGACTGAATAAACATAAAATCAAAGTGAGTGTACGAACCTTAGTATTTATAGTAATAAGTAAGCTTATAGTCTCATCGGACTGATATTGTCTTATTGTAAAGTAATTACTTTATTACAATTTCTATAAACAATCTTGTAATACGGAAATGCTTTTTTCCCTTTGCTCTCCGTAAAATATCTTTCAATAAAAATCATCAACATGTTTAATAATCATGTTATCTCTTTTAAATGCATAATGGAACTTAATAATGCTCCATAAAATGATACACGACCCTTAATGTGTTAATACTCGCTCAACGTAGATCGGATGATTTTTTTACCCATAAATGTTTATCTTACTTTTTTCGTAATTCTTCTTAGTTTTTCCGACAATCGGTCTAGGTATGCTTCTTCCAACCTACATACCATGAAATAGCATTCCTGTTACTCTAGTATTTTTTTAAACCACTAATAAACAATTCTTTGTCTGGGTTTCAATGATCCCGTCTTCCCTGTATACATAAAGAATATTTTCCTTTTTTTCTTCCTCAAACCGTCCCATTTGTAGCCATTTTTCTGACTCTGCATGATCATTTATATTCATGTTAGTGGCCAGAACGCAGGATATTTCCTTCCAAACATACACCAATGGAAACGCATGGTGCAATTTTAGGTATACGTTTAGGGACAAAAGACAATTGAAGATGCTAATATTGATGGGTGAAAATGACTCTATGTTTGTCGGAACGTTATTTCTAGCAATTTCGCTGGGTGAATGTTACGTGTCTTACCAAGATATCATATAGATATATGCAGGGTTGTGAAAAAACTAAAACATTCGCAAAAGTATGAAAATCATACCTAGTGTGTTGTGGGGCATTCCTTTGAGTAAGAAACAGCTTGGATTCGACGCGGAATGTAGGTATACTGCTCCTGAATAAAGATATGTGGAATTCTGTACCAGTGTTCGTCCAAAACATGCTCCAGTTCCTTAAGGGATGCTGGTGGAGGGTAATGAGACCTAACACGCCTTTCTAACTGAGACTACAATGACTCACTGATAATCAGATCAGGTGATTGTGGGACCCAAGGGAGGTGTCATAACTCTTTGTCACGCTTCTCGAACAATGGTTTCACGGTCTTTGCAGCGTGACAGGGTGCCAAATCATCTTGGTATATCCCCTCACCATCAGGGAACAATATTTGCATCACGGGTAGCACCTGGTCCCCAAAATGACCTCACACACCTTTGCATTCATCATTTCATGCAGGACTATGAAGGGACCAGCAGAAAACCACGATATCACTGCCCATACTGTAACATCACCCGTATTCTGTGCGTAAAATTTCTTTTTCTGTTATCATGTCATCTATTTAGAATGTATTGCTATAATTTCCCGAGTCACGGTTAAGATAACTTTTAAGAATGAATTGAATGCTACAACTCAAATTTAATAAACAAACTAAAACCTGGCAGCTACTAAAATCTTCTAGCAGCATTATGGAATAATATCTTTAATACCAACGTTCTTTAATATTTCTTTACTTTCCCAATGTCCAAATTTCACTACCATATAATAATACACTCAAGACAAAGAAGGTATTATTTATATTCTTCGTGAGGCGCATGACATTGTTCGTGAAAGTAAATATGATACTTTTCTTGTTCAAAGTCATCTTTGCCCTTTGTGCGGCTTACAATTTCAGGCTCGGCTCTTCCATTTCGTGTTATTTGGTTTAAAATATAGATAAAGAATTTCGCTATCTGAAATAAGTCTTCTATGGACCTACAGTACACCTGTATACCATGTCTGCTCACTATCAGTGTCTTTGCTCTTTATCTCTATAGAACATGTTGTACTCAGACTGAGAAGTGCCTCCATCTGGAAAAGTTGGTATCTCTTACACACAAGCAAATATATTTCATGAACAAAGTGAATCATGCTTATCCGCTGTCCATGTGCTTACATTGCAACCACTACACCTTTTTACCAATCCTCCTCGCCTAGTACAGCGCCTTTTGAATCTGTTTGTGAACACTTTGATATTAATCCTTGCTTGATACTAATATTTTCATGATTGTCATATCATTTAACTGCCGTCGTTTCAGCATTTGGAAAGAGTTTGTTCCGATTTAGTCCATAAAAGCCTTTCCCGGTCTATAAAGGCAATTGACGTATCATATTATTGTTTACCATCTCGTTTCGAAGTTTAAGCTCTAATATAGCTTCCCTCGTGCTTACGCAATTTATAAATCTCAAGTGATTCTAAAACAGGATTGTTTCGTTTAAAACAATATGTTTAAAACAAATGATTAAAACTTGTTTTAAATAATTTATTTTGTTGTGAACAAATTTTATATACGTTTCAAACATTATGTTTTAAACATGTGAATCTTTAAGATTTGTTTTAAACATATAGTTATTGTTATTTTATTTCATATTGAAGAGAAACACTGTAGGAGAAGGAAAAGGTAAAGAAAGCTTCTCATTTTTCCCATGTGAATGTTTTGATTTCTCGTGCCTACAGCAGGCCAACGTGGTGATCTACAATTTCTTTTGTCTTTTTTCTCTTGTTTTGAGGTTTTTTGAACTGTGAAATGCTTACCAGTAATATGGGTTGGTTACTTCTAGCCCACTTTCCCCCTCCCAGTACTTAGCGACTATTATTTAACACAGAAGGTTATTGCAAATACAAATCTAAAGTGAGATTAGGCAGGGTGCTTTGCGCATATGCTTTTATGGTATTTAAAATAATAAAAAAACTTACATCTACAACCCTTCTATCTTACAATGGCCCCCATGGAATTGTAGTTAACCCATCCTTTAAAGCACATCTCTTATCATATACACTACTTAAAGCTAGATTGTTTACTTCTATACAGTACAAGTCATGCTTATAACTTCTGATTCAATTCATCTTTTTATAATATTCTTTTTGATTAACCAGTCTTTATAATCGTTGAATGAACGTTCTTTACTTATAAAAATTTCTAACTCCTTTTGCGTTTTTACAACATCTATCTTTTTCGAACTTAATTGAATACATTTTTTATCTTAAACAAACAAATTCTTCTATGATTGTTCATTCAAGTTCATATTTCATCTTAACGGGTAGTTTCTTATTGACTTGTAGTTTCTTATACCTGTTATCTTTAGGGTAATTTCTCGTGCCGAAGTAATCACTATAATCTTTCATGTCCTCGTACACGTCTTCTGTTTAAATACGGTATATATAGCTATCGGTATCTGTATAACATATTTCTATTTTTCCTCGTTTTTTGGCTTCATCACATTATAAAGGAAGTCGTACGTTAAATATTTTGATAGATCTAAGATACTCATTCAAAACATCAATTAGTTTCATGAAAGTTAATTTTGTTTTATTCGTTATGATTGCGCATAGATTCTCAGAATAAATACTTCTATCTTTAAAATTTGGTTTAGCAATTAGTTTTTCTACTCTTGCTGGATCACATTCTATTTTTATAGGTTTGCATCTCTTTCTAATAGAATGTTTTCTATAGAATATCCAAAAACTGAATTGTTCATTAGCTTATAAAAGTATTTCTCAGGGATTTGTTGCTCTAGTTCTCATCTGTGTGTTTGAATCTATGTAATTTTTTATCCAATCCGATTGTTAAAACTCTATTACTCGATGAATTTTCTTAAGTTCTATATCCAAGTGATAAACATTGTTTTAAGTTTCGATAGTGAATTACATATTTTTCCTTACCGTGTACAGTTGTTAACCGTTTTGATTGTTTTGATCCAGGTGGACATATGTTTTGAAGTGCTAATGGGTAGTCTTTGTGATAGTCATGTAATTCTTTTGCATATTGAAAATCTACTTCTAATAGGTAACCAGTATCACAATCATCAGGTATATTTGTGAAATCTGTTTCTCTTATCTCGTCTTCACTTAACCATGTAAACCCTTAAATGGCAAGTATTGACTCATTGCGCATCCATACAACTTGTTAGCATGCAAGTACATTAAGCAAGAATGTTCTTTATTTTCATCGTAGCCTTCCATATACTTATTGTTTGCCTTTACATATCTTTCACTACGTTGGGAAATTCCACCTCTTATCCCTTTCTCTATCGTCAAGACCATATTGTAATCTGTTAGTAATTCTAGTTTAATATTTGTCGTCATTAACATTGCATCCCAAGCTAAACCTGGTGCTGTCATATACCAAACTGGATCAAGACCATAAGCTTTAAAACATGTATCTCTAAAGTTCTCAAACACATCTGCTAATAACAACACATCCGTTTTTAGATATATGTCATGGTACTGTCCGAGATTATTAATTTTAAATGTTTTCCATATTTTCTTTCATTGTTCATAGTCTTCGTCACTTATATGTGAGATGGTAAGCTTGTTGTAGAATGCTTCCTTTTTCGGTAATTGTCTCTGTCTAAACTTATTCCAGTCACTAAAATAATTGTATGGGTAAACACCTTTTCTTATTACAAGTTCAAATTTCATTTCGATAGGATAGATGTGTTGTGTATGAGTCATTTGTTCTATCGTATGGTTTGATGATAACTTGTCTAAGGTACATGCCATAAATCTAAATAAATCTACGAATTTTAATTTGATAGTTCCAACTTTTTTACTGAATGATATGTAACGTTGTTCGTTATTAGGTATAGATTCTATTTGCTCTTTATTACCTCCTAGTTCTTTTATAAGCAAGTGGGAGTCATATAATGATAAGTTATGTATAATCACTGGTACAAACTTAGGTATTCTAACTTTTAAATTAGAGTTGTCACATAATGCAGCTAAAAACTCTCCTGTTATATGATCATGATGCTTAACTTTATGTTTTTGTAGAGTATATTTTAGTTCAAAGTAACAGCAACATTTAGATTTGTTGAACTCTTTTAACTGTTTACGTCTTAAAGGTAATTCTTATTTTCTCTATATATGATCGATATTTGTTGGCTTCTTTCTTTAAAATTCTTATGAAATTCTTAGCTGCATCTCTGCTTCTATATACAACATGATCTATCTCACTTCCATCACTTCTTACAATATATTAACAGAATCAAGATGGCGTATGCTGGTGATATTTTCTGGTATACGATTCTTCTTGTGATTAACGCTCTTCGCAACTCATAACCTTATACAATAGACATTCGAAATCAGCGCAAATCACAAATAGCAACTTCATAGTATATTGATAGTTGTGAAATTCAACGTATGTATCTTCTGGCAGCATTTCTATCTTAACAGCTTCGTGAGTAGAACGATCTTTTTTGTGTTTATCTAATGCACTTTGCGAGTAAAAGTATAATAAACACCAATCACGCAAATATTTTCGAGCTCTCTTTTATATTATTTGGATGCTAACTAAACTACACCTGTCTTTAACCCAAAAATAGTGTATTTTAATTTCTTTTTTTACACATAATAAATTCACATGTGTGTCTTTTTGTTTTTGGTATGATATAAAACGTACACCATATATTTTTCATCATCATAAGTATAAACGTTAAACGATATATCAAGCCGTCTTTCAATTTTTGGGATGTCACTTAGTTTTAGGATAACCTTATTAGGATAATATCAGTTGTATGCTCAACTTCATTGTCATTATCTCAATTTGATTCTGGTTTATATCTTTCAAGTACTCCATTCTCTTTTTGTTTTAATAACATTTCTTGTTCCTTTAATAATATTTTTAGTAGTGCTATTATGAGTTTAAGATCTTGATGAATAAGGCTAAATTCATTCTGTATCAAATTACATTACCAATCCATATTTATCATATACAAAATTTAACAAAAATGAATAATTATTTTCTTACTATTATAAAAAACGAGACTATAGAAAGGAAAACTATCCCCAAAATTAAACAATACTTTAGAGAGAACGGAATACATGGTTATTCAAAGTTTATTAAAGCACAAATAATAACCTTAATCAACGAACTCAAAAATAAGTCTTTAACAACAACTACCACGAATTCGCAACAATCAAGTGAGCCTTATGAAATTATAAAAGACGTGATTCAAAAATTAAATCCTTAACATGTCGTAAAATACATTCAAAATCCGCTTTGTAGAAATATAGTTATATATGTACTTCATAGTCAGAAATTCGAAGAACGGAACCAAATTTCAGAATTAACTAACTTACCAGATGACTTTCTACATACCTTGAAAAACAAGATACATTGTTATTCAGTTACATCAACCTATAAACTATCACTTTCTTTCGTTGAACGCTATGAAGAACACAAGGATTGAATCAGATTATCAAACAGGAAAGACTTACTTAAACACGAAGACATTATTAATAAGTATAGCGATAAACTTTCCTGAGGCCCGATTGTGTGAATCAAGGTATGATTCAAGATCTTATAATTTAAAGTCAGAATTCGTATTAAACTACAAAGAACATGCAGGCAATTTATTCATTGGGATTTCTACACGTATGAATATGACAAAATTTTCTTAACTAGTTTAAAGAAGAGGTTAAGTGGTTCGCGTTCAGTTAAAAAATAACTCGGGAAAGTATTCGCAAAAACGAACCATTGAGGTTTGTACACAATTCAGAGAATATTACCATTAGGGTATACTTTCTTGCAAAGCAGAATTGATCAATCTTAAGTTCCTAAAAACCTTTAAAGACAAACTCAGTTGTAATATAGTTTCTAGTAGTTGTTGCATCAGAGGAAAAGAACTAACAGCCTTCTTGAGAGAATTCAATTATCTTATTGATTGCAAGCTATTACATCACAGCTAGGTGAAACACACGTGAGAAAATATCAAATAAAGTTTATTGGCCAAATGTTAGCTTAGACGATAAACGCGAAACATTCATTCTCGAGTTTGAAAGAAAAGGTTTAGAACTAGACAAGATAATAAATGCTTGTTGGGATAGGAAGTTCTCTGAAAACTTTCTAATCAAAATCAGGAACAAGATCGATATGTTTAAATTCTTAAGAGTAATTAAGCATGTTAACGATTCCGTCAGAAAAGAATACTCTACTCTTAACAGGTTTATGTTTAATAGAGAAGTCAGAAGAATGCCCAATATGTAAGGAACAAAAAAACTGAATAGTGTAAGACGACGTGTAAGCGTGCGTTCTGTGTTGAGTGTATGCTTAACTGGTTAAGAGATAATAACACTTGTCCTTTGTGTAGAACGGTTATTATACTTAACAAGAACAACTACTACAACAACATTAATGAATGTCCTGAAGAAGAAACTGAAGAAAACCTTGATTTCGATAATCTGTTCTTTTCTGAAAAAAAAATCATGACTTTGATAATCCTTTTTTTCTGAGGAAGAATGGTATTAACAACAGCAAGGATTGATGTTAAGTTTTCATGAAATAATTATCATAAAAGTTTTTACATGGGATTAGGTATTAACCGATCATATAAACAATCAATTTCTTTAACCAAATTTTCTTCTAATAAGGATGTCCGAAGCTCATTATCCGTACCTCCACGAATATCTAGTTCTTCTTGCACTAAGTTGAATAACTTAAAACTGTTAGGATCTCTAAACTGTTCGTGTATTATCTCATGATCTGGATATTTTTCTTCTGCTTCATTTGAGGTTAATATAGACTTCTCTTTTGACTTCTGATAGCAGAATAAGGAAAAGGATCATTTAGTTTGTCCTTCTTGTATATGATTAGACAATTATGTTTTAAAATATCGCATGTATATGGTGCTGCTATTTCTTTTAGGTTATTATTCTTACGATATAATTCTTACATTTGGTTTCCTATCTCTTGCATTCGTGTTTGTAGTAATTCATTGTTGTTGCGATATTGTTGAAGGTCTTGGAGGAAGTAGTTGATAATAATTTCATTGCATTTAAGGTAAAACCTAGGAGAAATCCATTGACATGTCACGAATGAAATCTTTTGTTACATATGATTCTCTAACGTCACTACATATTTATCCTTAGAAATCTGATGCTTTTCTGATAATATCTAATCCTGGAATTCCAGTTCTGGAAATGTACGATATTAATACATTTGTTTCTTTATTTTGAAAACAATTTTAAAACCTCTTACTACCATCTTTAAAATACTTAGTGGCGTTGAAGTATCCTGTTGATTTGTCTATAATCAAGTTGAAATCGACAAACTTGCCATACCAATAGTTTTCTTTGATCCGCTCGTAACAAATATCATTTAAACTAAGAATATTATACAAAGCACTCATTTTATTATACAAAAATATCTTTTTAAAAATTCGCTCTACTTTGATACTTGTTACTTTTTGATAATTCCTACATCTGAAATTTGCTTAATTGCTTTTTCATTTAAGTCAGACCTCTAAAAATCAGAGGTCTAATGTTTGATTGAGGTCGCTTCTTTTTTTTACTGGATACTTGGAGCGATTACTTGAATTCCGGTACTCGTATTTCTCATCACAGTACCTTATTAGTTCTTTTGAATGTTTATTATCTAACCAACAATCAATCCTTTTAGAGCGGCTCCTATGATTAGAGGAAGCGCTTATTTGTAAATCGTAGTAACTTTCCATACCAATAGTTATTTTTGTTCTGCTCGTAACATTTCTCATTCAAAATTTTATTCATACTAACATATTATGGTTATTATTCCATAAAATATACACGCATATTTACATTACAACATTACTTTTGTCTATCCAGCTATTATGTGAATCATCAAATTGTAACCATTTAACGTATACTTTGCCACCTTCCTTTCTCAAAACATTTTCCACAAAGTATTCATATTTATGTTTTGTCTTTAGCAATTCGGGTGCAAAATCTAACTTGCACAACCTCTTCTTCAAAAATTTTCATTATATACGTAAGTGAAAAGGATTGAATAACTTCGCTAATAATAAATACTTCTGTTGACCAATTAGGTGCATATCCTTTCTCAAATAATCCTATGGATTTACTTACACGATCATCGTCACCAATCTCATACTTCGGCTTAACATGTTTATATTTTTTCTTATACACTTTATCCAATATAGTTTGACGGTTCTTTTTGTTAACTTCTATAGGCCTCTAACCAATTGTTCTAATAATCTCATTATTATATTCGCTAATTAGTGTTGGTAATATCTCTATTCATTTATACTTTTCCTTGTGTTGAAAACTTCTTCAGCATTTTTTGTCTAAGTGTTCTACTAAATCTCTCAACAACCGATACTTTCTTATCACTGTAGGTTATGTAAAGATTAATCTTATTTTCTTGCATCAACTTAAATTCTTTATTGTAAAACTCTTTGCCTTGATCAGTTTGCAAGTCACTATTTTTTCTCATTTTTAATATGGACTCAAATGCCTCTGTAACATTCTTCCTGCTCTTATCTTTAACAGGAACTGCAAACGCCTATCTTAAGAATACATTTATAATCGTTATCAAATACTTATAGCCTTTGTTTAGAAACACCTTTTAATACTCCACTATTTATTTTCACAATATCTGCTTGCCATAAATCATCTATACCTTTAACAATTACACTTAAGCTAGGATAATTCCTTCTGGAAGATTTGTGAATTTCTTCTATAATGTCTTTTCTAATGCCTTTACCTTCTTTTGGTCAATCTTTCTTTTTAACGAATTGAGATTTATTAACGCCACCCACAGAAAAAAATATCTTTCTTAATATATCTTCCATTCTTTGTTTGTTCTATTCTAATGGTATTTTTCTTTTTATCTGTTGTTTTGTTACACTTAACATAGTACATCCTGTTTATTATATAGAAAATCATTTAAATTCTATGTATATAATAAGAGTCAGTATTTGTCCTTCGAAATCTGAATTCTTATCGGATTGAAACGTAATTACTTCACCATTTTTAATTTCTAGAGGAAAACTTTCAATTACAGTCTCGTTCAAAAGTATATGTAGATATTATTTATTCAAAATTAATTCCATATGTATTATTTTCCCATTATAGAGAAACTTATAACCATTCGATAGATTAAATATTCTAAAGATTGGGTCTTTAGCGTTCGTAGTTCTCAATCAACATAATAGATTTATAGTTTCTTTCTTCATAATGAATATATTTGCTTTTTCGTTTGATGTTTGAGAATCTACTTTTGTAAGAAACTTATCTATATCGTTCTTTCTAACTCCGGTGATATTTCCGCTTTGTATTTTTTTTTAATTCTGATATCGGAACCTTTACAATAAACAAAATATCTATATTATTATTAGTATTTTTTATTTCTTCCATATATTCTTTCCTCAAAGCATTAATATCAACTGTCATTATGTACGTGTTTTGTAACGTTTTAACGCATCTTCAAATCGTTTAATATCGTTCTATAATTGACTATTAATACTGGCTTCTAATGCTTTAAGATGTTTAGCTTAACAACATTATTTAAATTCTCTAATAGTTTTATCTTCCCTAATATTAACCCATTAGGGCCCAAAATTTGGTTTTAAATAAAACTCATCTGGTACACGCATTTCAGTGTTTTTAGTGAGAGAAAAACTTTTTATTGTTTAATACTTGCAAATTATGAACGATCCCCAAATGGGGATCATGGGACATGCCGTTAATATATTTTGTTTAGCATAGATATGTTTGTTGAAAACAAACGGGTAAAATTTTCTGTTACTAAAGATATTTTTTTTGACATCAATACACATACATTTTCCTCAGTTAGCTCCGCAATTATAAACAAACCTGTATGTAAAAATACATTCATGTAAACGTACCTAAACAATAAAATATGCAGCTACCGGAAAAATTCAAGATGGGTAAAATGATGACCTATAGTTTTATTGCTGGTCATATAGGTGAAATAGAGGCGAGAAATTCGTTGTCATTAAAATGAATGCATTTTTAATATTCATAAACCGATTCCTGCTCATGCAATTTCTAACAATACCTACATTCATATCATCATCTTCACAACAATATAACCGTTGTTGGGGAGAACGTGATATCCACTAAAAGTAAGAATACCAAAAATTTTCGAACACAGTCAGATGACACAGAAAAAAACGTGGTCATAACCCTGAAATGCGTACTTTAGACTTTCTTGAACAATATACTCCAAGACTTCATCGCTAAAATGTAGTCCAAACACTTCCACGGGAGCTTTCTCTTGTACCCAAAATATGAGCTTCCCAAATTAGTATTCCAAGCATTGGTCTGTTTAGGCAAACAAGAATATTCACTATTTTTCTTCAACCAGCGACTTTTATACGAACTTGTTTTTTGCTACTTGCGAGGAACTTCTGGACAGTTTGAAATTACACTGTATGCCGCCCGAGGTATGAATCTCAACAAAACCAGGTACATTGCGCGAAGCTGTATCAACTAATTCTTCATCGTCACCCTCCTCAATATCAGAAAGTGAGTCTACTTTATGAGGAAGTAATTCGCAAATGTCAATTGGAGAATCAGCCTCTAAATGTTCATTTTCAACGGAACCAGGATCTTGAAGCAAGTTTTCTACTTCTTTGAGTATCAAATACTTTCGACTCATTTTCTAAAAATGTTCACAAGGAAATTGATCAAAACCAAAACACACTAGTCTATTCTGATAACTAATTTGCCGTACATTAGACGAAAACAGAAACAAAAGCACGAAAATAACGTCCATATTTGAAACATTAGCTTACAATCACTGTCTACCCCTCCAAATGAAAAAATCTGGGAAGTTCTGCCACCTACAACACAACTTATTATCTGGTGCTGCCATCTGTGATTCAATTGTCAGTCAATCTACCGTATCTTCAAAACAGTGGTGGAAACTCAGTAAAATTCAAGGAAATACTACTTTTTCCTAAACTTTACAAATAGGATAACAACAGCACGCTATGGCCGAGGATTCCCAAATGGGGATCAATGTAATTTCATATATATTTCAGATCGTAATTATTGTCGAGCAATTATATTCAGTTTAGTGCAATGTAGAAGCATTGTATGTACCGTGGTGTGAAACTAAAACCCAAATCTGCATTCTTTGTAAAGTTATTCATAAAATTAATTTATTGTGAATTTACAAAAACGAAAATTTGAACTTGTTTTAATTTATTAGAACGTAACTTCTTATTTTGTGTATAATAATTCCAAATATTGGTTGCATACGCTAACTGTAATATTTAAGTACAGATCGGAACAAACAAAACACGATATAATGTTAAGAGGGTTACAGAAAAAATATTTAATCACCGATCCCCAAATGGGGATAATGGGCCTTAATGGGTTAACACCACTTATCCTACTGTTAACATTACCAAATATATCGATACTTAATATATACAAAATTTATATCTATTTAGGAGCGAGAAGAACAGTTATACGAGCTCCACCCAAACCAATCAAATCACTATTCTCATCTCGAATTGAAATTTTCCAATGATTAAATTTGTTGTGATGTACTGGGAAAAATATCTTCTTTCTAGGCTCGTACATAATTGGTTCTCTAAATTCCGTTTTTGTTCTAAACGTTGCAATTAACTGTGTTTTTTATATTTTGTTATAAAAACCATACCTTTTGCTAACTCACAGTGAATATTTATATTATCGAATGGATGAAATTTTGGTACCTTATCTCCAACATGTTTTATGTTTCCAGCCAATTTCTTCTCACTAATACCTAATATAGTATTAATGGTATCTATGATTAGATCACATTTCCTATAAAATATTTTGACTCAATTGTTCTTTCTGTCCTCGGTAAATTTAATATCTTTAAAAGGGTCGGTGGGGTATGGAAGATGTGATTTAATATATTCTTCTAATTCTTTTACATTGTATTGACCAGGTTCAATTATAAGTTGCTTTGAAACTTGAGGATAGTTAGGAACGTTACTACAAAATGTTAATTTATTATTCCTTTCTGTAATGTTTGGAGTTATGCATGTTGTATAAAATCCAGCAAGAGCTATTTCTAAGTTGTTTTCAAGTGGATAGTGCAAAGACATGTTTAATACAGATGAATAAAATTTAAATTAAATAAATTCATTTATTATATAATAAAAATTGAAATGAATAAATGGGATATCCAAGGTTATCAGACCAAACTGTAAAATAGAATAAGAATGGTAAATTGTTAACTGATGATATAAGACGCTAATAGTTGGGCCTAGTTGTTGTGGTGAAACAACGTTAATGATATATAATTTCTTGTTAGCTTCTGAATGGTTAAAATATGGAAATATTTATATCTATTCTAAATGCCTACACCAATCTAAATACCAACAGCTAATACAACTTCTTCGAGATATAGAATGTCTATTAAAGACATAAGAACAGTAATAACAGGAAACAATGAAGAAATTATTCCATTAGATGAATGTATGAATCATACTGTGGTGGTGTTCGATGATATCATTTTAGTATAAGAGAACCACGATAGAGAATATGTTATTGGAGTTCGTCATAATTGTATAAATTGTTTCTATCTAGAACAAACATATTTCAAAGTACCAAAACAGCTAATTAGAGATAACTTATACATTCTTTGTGTCCTTAGACTACACAATGTAAATCTAAAGCACATATATGATGAATTTGATGGATCTGATATGTCGTTTGAAAAATTACAATCACTCTGCAATAAGTGTTCGGATGAAGAGCGTGGTTTCATAACAATATATATGACTAGGAAAACGATTGATTGGAAATACAGAAATAAAATTCAAGATGTTTTAAAAGTATAGTAAATCAAACGGGGTGAAATGCCTCCCTTCTTAAACGTACATCCTTACAAAGTTTTTATTAACGAACTTAAAAGGTACTATCACATTATAAAGTCAAATCAAATCAAAACGGGGTAAATCTTAAACTTAAAAAGCTCAAAAAAAAACCTACTTGAACGTAGGTGAACGTTATGTTGTGTTACGTTACTATGCGTTATGTTACGTTTTTATTTTCCTTTACATGATAAATGATTCAGTTAGATGTTGCTGAAGCTAAGAAATATATAAAGTTAAAAGAAAGTATTGTGAAAAGATTTAAGGAGATTAAACAGGCTAATCGAGGTAAATGTGATAAATATGAGGAACAAGAACAGCCTGTTATAGATGCAATTGAAGGCTTAGGACAAAATTCAACAAAGTAGCAGATCAAAATAAAAACCGAATTCATGAGTTAGTTCCAGTTGTAAATGAAAGTGCAATACTAGATTCTGCTTTATTTGAAACATCTCCAAGAACAAGTTATGATAGTTCTATAGGCGATGGTGATTCGCCTGTGAGAAAAGAAATTAAACATATGAGAAAACAAGTTAAAGCTAAAGTAGAAGATATAGAATTAATTGAAAAAAGGTATACAATTTTCAAATTTGCTACAAGATATTATAGAAGAGACGATAAGGTTTTTGGAATACAAGCATATAATAAGGATGGAGAAATAATAAATATGATGGGAGACACAGAATTTAAAATAAATTGTGATGATTTAAAAATAAACAATCGACATTATACAGAAACAGGAGGCTTATCAGAACTGTTAACAAAAAGCAATCCCACAAATTATTATGAAGAGGATTTACAAAAATACACACAGATAGTTATTGATTCTAATGTAGCATTTCAAGACAGTAATCCAAGTAGAGGAAAACAAAGGAAAACAGAGGTAAAAATATGTTGAAATCATTAAACCCATTTGGGATGAATATATAAAACCAACACTAGAACTAACACCGAAAAAAAGAAAACACCAAAGTCTGGAGAAGGAGTAAAATATACAATGAATTACCTAAAGAATATATATGGGTGGGTGATGTGAGAAAATTAATAGATAGGTTAGTAGTTATAGATGGAGAAGAAAAAGCTGGAAATGGCAACTTTTATAATGAAAAAATAGGCATAATGGATATGATTAAATCTAAACTCTCGCAATTTATTTCTAATGACGCAAAGTGTATATGTTTTCTGATAAAGATATTGAATACGTTACCACTAAAATTTTGTAACAATGAGAAGTATACAAAATGACTAATGGATAAGATTTTAAACATGAAGTGAGTGCCAGAGCTGCATATACCAGGCTATGAATTTTGCGGTTCTTACACAAAACTACAGGAAAGTTTACAAAGAGGAGATTAAGGTATTAACCCCATATATATGAAGTTTGTAGGAAACATGATATTTACTATAGAGATAATAAAGATACTTCGTCTAGACATATTACAGACAAAGAATTAGAAAATAAAGGATGCGAAAGAGCTTTTGCTAAAGATGCAAACTTGATAACAGAACGATTACCAGCTGTTGGAACTGATTTGGCTATAAATACAAATTTAGCTTTGGGTTAGGTTTATAAGTATTGTGTTTAATTTT
The DNA here is from genome assembly GCF_964235325.1 of Thermobia domestica. Taxonomy (NCBI): domain Eukaryota; kingdom Metazoa; phylum Arthropoda; class Insecta; order Zygentoma; family Lepismatidae; genus Thermobia; species Thermobia domestica. The sequence continues at coordinate 128,248,294 of NC_137460.1, forward strand.
TATAGATTGTCCATAAACGTTTTATAATAAATATAAGTATAAAGTTAAGTAGTTTTACGTTTACAACACCTAACGGAGAACTTAAGAAATTAAACATTGATTAAATCTTAACCAGGAAACAGTTAAATGATAAAGCTAAGAAGATTAAAGAAGGTAGATAAATGAAGTTATCTCTTTCTATACCACAAGAGAAGAAAATAAACAAACAAATGAAAACTAAAGACAATATTCATTATGACGTTTTTATATTTGCTTTTACAACAATGTTAGCTATAATATGCGCTCTTGGTTCTGCAGCTACCGGAGCTGCTGCTATGGCCAAAACGGTAAATGGTGCGAAGAAAATAAATTGAATTTATGACAACAAAAGAGTCATCACTTATCAATGGAAGAGAAACAATGTGGTAAGTTTCCAAAAAACGTAACTCCCAAAAAAGTAAAGTAATTATACCTTTAAGTAACCTGAATCTAATTCATCTTATTAAATATCTTAATAAAAGTAACTTTACAGTTGTATTTATGAGTGTTGAATTACCTAAAGAGCCAGAAAAGAATGCCCCATTGTTAATTTTTATACGTCTAAAAATATAGGAATTTATTTGATTTTGTTATTGGAAACAAGGTAATAGAAAGTATGTACTTGATTCATTCGGATGTAATCTACCACAAACACTCGTACAATACCTTGGTTATAATATAGAGTATAGAAGAAATCGTATACAACATTTTAAAGAGGTAATCTGTGGGCATTTATGTATCGTAGTATTAAAAATGTTTACAGATGAATATAGTTTTCAGAAATCATTAATTATGTGAATAGGAGTAAGGATATTTGGGGAAGATATATTTAAGTTTGTTTTATGGGTTTAATCCATAAAACGATAACATAAACTTCTTTATAATAAATATGCATAAAATTGAGTTATATGAATTATAATACTATAAACCTAATCAAAGAACAAATAAATACACCAAGCAGATCTATTAACTTTGATATAGAGTTGGGGATTGGATTGTTCATCGTTATTATGCTGATATATATGTAACTTTTGAAATTAGAGGTAGAGAAGCAGATGCAGAATGTACTGCTGCCTATAATAGTAGACTTGTAATAACTTCTTCCTGCATCTGTTTTCTCAAATATAAGTTATTAAGCATGGGCAGATATAGGATATTATAGATTATCCTGGTTTCACTTCGACAGCTGTAAATGCATGCACGATTTCAAAACTATAAGCAAATCACTATGATGAATTTGCACGGGATGGAATTACTCGGCGAAGAACAGATGAAGAAATAGCATTTTTACTAAGACATTTACCAGGATTTTGTTCTAACTATAAAGACATGCGGAAAGAAGGATTAAAATATGAATTTAAAAGAAGTGTGTCTGATGATAATGCATCTGAAATTTGGTAAACAAGAAGGGGGGATGGAACATATGAGAATGATGCACCACAACCAGTTAAAGTTAAGAATACAAATTTGAAGTTCATAATGCCTATTTTTAATTATGATCCTTACTATGGTGCCTTGCTAAAAACTAACATTTTAAAAGAGGATAAGATTCCTATTTCCTTCAACACATATCGATGTTTACAGAAATCAGTTACAGGCAAATATTCAGAATTCGATCTACCCACATAATTTAACTCAATTGAATTTGATATACCTAATTAGTGATTGCATTTTTCCGAACTGATAGGAGTTATAATCAAGAAAGAGATTCAAGCTACTTTTATCATTGTAAAATAAAGAATATCCAGTTTCGTTATTCTAGAAATGAGTCTTTTTCTTTAGAATCTTTGAACTTAGATTATGAAGAGCATAAATAACTCAAAGCTTACGAAATATATACGATATACAAGATAGTTACATTTGAAAACATTGAGATGTTTTGTTAACCTTAAGAGTTTTTAGAAAATAGACCAATAATTGTAATTAATACAAGCAAGCATAAATCAGTAACTGTATATGATAGAACTAATTTGAAGTTGACTGTTAATTTTGAAAGCGATGTACCAGATAAAATTGTAATGATTTGTTATATTGTAATGATTGGTAAGAAAAACTTTTGAATATGATGTGCAAAAAGAAAAAATAATTGAGAAGATATAAATCAATTATATGTTCATTAGATTTGTTTAGTTTGTAAGTGTTTTTATGGTAATATCATAAAAAACTTGTTTAATAAAGATATTCCAGATAACATTCCAGGAGCGAATCTAATTGCGTTAATTGAGGATACTATATTAACACTTCAAAACTTACTAGCGAAAAAAAGACAAATATTAAAAGATTAAAATGTATTTACGTTACTCTTATTGCATTTTCGATAATGCTTTCTGCTTCAACAATATTTAAAAATATATTTATTGCCGTTACACTCTATTCTACTATTACACCAGAATTTGTATCTACTTCTGCTGTTAAATCTGGCTTGTCTACACGATTTAATATAGCTTCGAAGGAAAAGTATTATAAACATATGGTTACCCAAATTGCTATGTTTAAGGATGAGCTTAATGTTATTAAAGTAATGAATTGACAATTAACAGTTGAACACACAAAAGACATTGCTAATAGAATTAAATATATATATAACGAGATAAGGCCATTGCAAAAATATCAAGCTTTTAAAAGTTTTTTGTACAGTAAATAGGAAATGGAATCACATTTAAACAAGAAAACAATATTACCATTTTAAAATTGTTAAATTGGAAAATCTGGAGAGAGGAAAATCATACGAATTAACCTTATGGAAATCGATACCAACAAAATACACTGGTGGAAGAGTATCAGTACATTTAAATAAAAATACAAAACCACATTACCCCAGAGATGCAATGAAGATACTGATCAAGTTTTAAATGAGATGAAAACTAAGAAACTGGTTATGAGATATGGCGGAATGAAAGATATAATAAATCGAGCAGTTAGTATGGAGCCTCAAAAGAAATTCATTCTTACTAATAATTTCAATGTAATTTTAAAAAATATACAGACTGAAACGCAACTATTATTTGATATTAGCGGCTGTATATTCAGATTGACCTATAATCAATGGACTGAATTTAAGGAATCATTGTTTCCCATAAGAAACGAAGTTGGCAGATTCCACTACCGGTAAGCAAACTTGTAATTTTAAGCATGTTTTAAGTGCTTTTATAGTTATAAAGTCATAAAAACTGAGATGTAGACATTCACACAGCATAAGGAAAAACAGTACTTTTCAATGCAATTTGAATTTCAAAAATGCATACATAAATAAGATAGATATTTAAGTTTTTGTAATAATATTATTAGAGTTCAGCAGTCTACAAGACATTTAAAAGACAGTAAATTAATTACTCTATTGATTTGCGTTTGAATTTTTAAAATCGATGAATATTTGGCGAAGTTATAACAAATTCACAATTTAGGGAATTTTTTACGAGATTATTTTAGTTTTCGGGAAAATGTTATTCTCTAAAAAGTCTTAGAATTTTATGTAGATTATGCTAGTATCTTTTATTTTTAAAACTGACAAAGATGAGTAAAGTTATGAAAAATTAAAATTGTATCCTTAAAGATAGGCAACCCGTTACAGATCAAAAATAAAATCTTTAATTCTATCTCGATACCCGTTAGTATTTTCAAAATTGATCTATAAATAAGGACGATATAAGCATTTTTCTTTTCTTGCCCCTGAAATTTGAAAAGTAACGCAACCGGCAATACTTGCCCTGTAAAGTATGCAGCCCATAATACATGTTAGGGTATCAAAAAATGTAATCAGATTGCCAAAATATTCAATAAGAGCCGAGGTATTGATAATCTTATAACTACTATATTTGGAATTAGACGCTTCTAGAAACACTTGTGCTTACGTGGTCTCTCTAAAGGATTGTATGTCCTCTAGAGTACCAAGTGTAGGATTCAATGACGGATATTTCGTACGGATTCAAAGACGTCATGTGCGTCGTTTTTCAGCGAGGAATAGACTACGACATCGGTACAGCGCCATCTGGCGAAGTGAAGAAGATTGCTTGTATATGTATGAATTACGTTGTCCAGCGAGAATAGACTACTTCATCAGTACAGTGGCATCTACTGAAATGAAGAAGAGTGCTTGTATATGTATGTGTCAGGTTGTCCAGCGAGGAATAGACTACGCCATCAGTACAGCGTCGTCTCACAACTGCTAGATAGAAGGTCTGTTGAAGAAAGAGAAAAGACAATATGTTGGCTTGAGGAAAAGAAAAATATCGAATAGCAAGTCACGTTCTAAGAAAAAAAGAGAGAGGCTATAAATCTAATAAATATATGTTTGCTCTTGATTCTCTCAACTGAAACTCTTGCAAACTGAATTGTATGTGTGTGTGAGTGTGTGTGTGTGTGCGAGAGTGTATATGTATATAACAGCGAGTCAGATGAGAGACAATATATACAATTGTCTGTGAGCAACATACTAAACTTCTCATCATTCAGCCAACTTTGGACCATCTATTCAATCAAAGGGAGCACTATAAGTTATAAGTTTTTAGATGTAAGTTTTCTTTTATGATTTTGAATGACATAAAAGTCTATGCGCAAAGCACCCTGTCTAATCTCACTTTAGAATTGTATTTGCACTCACCTTCTGTGTTAAATAATATCCGCCAAAGTACTGGGAGGGGAAAAGTGGGCTAGAAGTAACCTACCTATACTATTCTTATCAGCTAACTTGCGAGAAAATGTCGTACAGTGTAGTCGAAGTTTGGACTTCTTATAAAACTGATATTAAAAAATAAGTAAAAGAATCATGATGAAAACAAATTTCTGTGGTGTATTCAGAAAACAAATAAAGGGTTCTTTTTTAAATATACTTCTGAAATATCTCAGGCATTCGGTGATACAGTGTTGGTTCTCAGTCTCCAATTATACATCTTCAGAGAAAAAAAGAATCCGAAATGAAAGAAAGAAAAACTAAATGAGAAGGAGCAATCTGGAATTTTTTAGGAAGCCCCTCTGGTAGCCGCTAGAGAGGGTCTTCCCTTTAGAGGTCATCCGTCCATTAGCCTCATTTTCAGATGTTGGGAGCAGTAATGCAGATTTAGAAACCCTTTCCTGAGCAAAATCTACAGAAAAAAATGAAGTCTTTTTACCGAATAAATATGAACTTTGATCACCACTTCTATTGACCTTAAGGGACTATAAGCCTAAATCGTTCTCTTGTTTATTTTTTGCCTAGAATTTCAAAGGTGGATCTACGTTCGAGTTTCGGGCCTGCTTAAAATTCCCAAAATTGGGCCTAAGCAACGTTACAGTTTTGATCATCTATATTTCCTCCGTATTTACTCGGTGTAAGGACCAGTGTTGCCAACTTCTCTTAAGAAAAAATCGGGACGGAACAATAGGTGTTTGGACCCGCTGCCATCCCCCTTAACCGAGATAACTACACATATGGCGAATCGTTCGAAACAATGAAAATAATCAGCTGACTAACACGAACCTGAATGAAACCGGCACATTTTTTTTTATTTTCCCACCCATTGCTCATCACTAAGTATAAGCAATATATGCATCAAGTTCAAACCAGAACAACTGCAACTTATTTCGTATAAACAAACTTTAGATAGAAAACTGTATAGATTTATTTTTTACCACAAACGAGTGCATAACATTCTTAAGGAATTAGGGACAAAAAGTATTACTGATATCAAGTCCTATTCTTTGGCTATTACCATGCAGAAAGTTCACATCAAAGTAATTGCAATTTATTTAGCATAAACAGCGGTGAAAAGAGGTTGCAAAAGCAATGTTTTAGCGCTGCGTGGAATATACTATCATCATAATCGACTCTATTATCAACTCAAAAAATTAGGGAATAACTATAAATTAAAGACGAGCTGCTATTTTTATAAGTCAAATTAAAATACACAAGTGGTTACAAGTGGTTCTGTACATAAACCGGCATGTAAAAGAATGTTATTTCTTTCTAAAAATGACCCAGTAAGTATTAATTAACTTTCAAAATCTATAAAACTTGACAATATGTGTCCCGATGAATGTCCGATCGGGACGCCGGACAAATAAGACCGAAATCGGTGCAGTCTCGATAGAATTGGGACGGTTGGTCACCCTGGTAAGGTCCTCAAACTCATTCTGTTGGACTTTACTTATCAAAAGGTTTCTAAAACTGTCTTACTGTCTCCAAAATCTGAGATTCAGGGTGAGCTTGGGGGCGGCTGCCTCGTACCCACAAATACCCAGTCTAGCGGCTTGCATATGGAACTATCCTACGCCATTTTTCGTGGCTTTAATTACATTTATTTTGGGCTCTTGACTGCGAGGATATTACGTTTTGAAATAGAATTCATTTCCTGAGTAAAACTGAACCTTATTGAAAATGGACTTCGATCCGTTGTGCTGTTAACGCTTCAAACGTTACTTTTCATCAATGGAACCAATTACATAGGCTTGCAGAAAATTTTCTAAAGTTAACACAACACGAAGTGTGCTCCATATATTAATTTTCGAAAATATATTATTTAAAAAAAATATCATCCGTTTTCTAAAATAGCAACCAAATTTGCCACAAAAATCTCACCCGCCTCACGATACGTGAGTTTGGTACGTAAGGACATTACTAGATTTTCAGAAACAGTAACTTTGAAGTGACTTGTCTTAGGGCTAAAATAAACTCACAAGCATATTTCTGGTAAACTTCTAATCTTAAAACATGTAAAATCACTCCTTTTTCATTTGAAATTTCAAGTTAGAATCAAAGATGGCCGCCATGATGTTTGATAGCACCATCTGATTTGTCAGATCGCTTTCAAGTTTAATTATTCTCCCTCAAGCCGTTCTCAACACACAAGGGCAGTAAGGACTTTTATTTCGCCATGCATATTGATAGATGGTGTAAAATCTCCAGGGTAGGTAGGTTTTAAAAGTACTAGTGCTTATTGCAACCAAGAAAGTACTCATGAGAGTTACTGGCAAGAGGGTGTAATAAAAGAGGGTCGTGATATGAAAAAGGTGAAAATCACTACTCTATACTTAAATAGTATGTACGCAACACATTGTAGTCTTAACAGGGATAACATGAATGAAAATGTCAGTTGCAAGCAGTGGCGCTATTCCGCCGGTTCGGATCGATTCGCTAGAACCGGTTGTTAAACATTCTGAGTTTGCAGAACCGTTTTCTATAACAAGATATAACACTAAATTATACCCAGTTACACTCAGAAACAGTAAATTTTAGTTTAAATATCTTTAGCTTTAGAAATTCTCACAGCTGAAGGGTTAAACATATGTTTCCGAGAAACAAAGTACAAGCGATTTATTTCTTAATCTCAAATAATCACATATGAAGAATGGAAACTGGGATCACATGAGTGTAGCGATGATGGTTATTTAGGTCTACGTATATTTGAAAAGCATACATATTATCAACAATTGCCTATCCATTGCTGGATTAAGGACTTTCCAATAATTTATCACAACCATTTATATTGGGTAATATGTTTTCTAGACATTTGCAGTATTACCTAATTTCATCACACCATTTTGTATTAGAATGCTATGTAGGTCGCTTCTTGTCACTTGTGATATCCAGTAAAAAACTGCTTTTGTTTACCTTGTATGGTTTGTTTCCTAAAAGAGTTATATCTATTTACCTACCTATCAATCTACTCTCTCTCTCTCTCTCTCTCTCTCTCTCTCTCTATATATATATATATATATATATATATATATATATATATATAGAGAGAGAGAGAGAGAGAGAGAGAGAGAGAGAGTTAGAATAACATCACTGATTGCTAGTAAAATGAGAGAAATCTTAACAAATAAGTTACAATCAGATTTTGAAATATATGTTTAAAATTATGTTTTAAACTGTTTAAAATGTTTAAAACATGTTTTTCCATATGGGTCTTAAAACATGTTTAAAACAAATTAAACACCTTTTTCATGTTCTAAACACATGTTTCGTTCTTCTTCTATTTTAAAAAACTGTATTTTTCCAACCCTGTTCTACAAGTTCTACAATGAATTTAGTGTTTTGTCTATTCCCGCTTGAGGCTCCACAGTTTAATGATAGTTGTAATTTTGACTTGTGAGAAACCAAGATTATGGTTTTGCATGGTTCAGACCTGGTCACTAACTGTTTCTTGGGAAAATTCTCAATATTATATTTTTAAAGTGTAAAGGTTGGTGTCAAATTTAATAGATATTACCTATATAATGAAGAGGAACAATTTAGCGTGTACTTCCTTACCTACAGCACTTATTAGTTCAGTTCGGAAGACGGCAATTCCTGGATCATGCTTGTTTTTAATTGATTTAAGGTCATATGAAACACTTCCTTTGTACTACGATTTCCATTTTTCTCGGGGCAAGTACATCTTCTGCCAGCAACACTTCGGTTTTCTGTCCTACCTTGTTCAAATTTTAGAGGTATTGTTTCTGCAACGTTCTTATCTTCTTATACTAATGATTTGTCTTATTTCGCTATTCCATTGCTCATTATCCTTAATGAAAATGTATTTTTTTAAAATAAATTTACAGGTTGCTTTTCCAATGTATCTTCAATGGCCATCATATTTGCATAGCTATACATATTAACCATATATTGTTTATTATTTTTAATTGGCAATCTGTTGAGCATCTGCCAGTTCCTGGTTTTAATTTTCTCTCTCTTTAGTATTCTCTGGCTCAAGCTCGACTCATTTCTTGATCTTTCCTAAGAGATCATTAATTATCCAAACTTTGTTTCCTTAGACCTTTTTATCTTTCAATTATTTCCCTGCTGCATCCAACATATTACACTTCAATGTCTTCTATTGGTCATCTCTGTCCTTGGAACTATTTTCTACCACATTTCACTTCGTTTTCTCTGCATATGGCAACCTTGTTTCAATCTCTGGTTATTGTTTCCTATTTCTATCTCTGGCTATATCATTTCCTGATCTTTTTGCATTGAAAATCGCATTCACTAAATTAAATTCTAAATCTATTCCTTCACTCTAATATATTAAAATGGTATCTTTCTCTGTTGGCTGCACATTTCATCTTGGCATTTCTCTGTTGGCCGGATATAGTATCTTCCTCTGTTGCCATGTACCTCCTACGTGGAAGGTGTTAGAACAATATAATGAATACTATAGCTTTGTGTTCCCGTCTAACAACTCTCTAAATTCTTTCTCTTAATACGTAGCACCCCACAACCGTTTCCTCTACTCCTATCATCAAAACATTTCAGTCACTCATGATGATTAGGTGCACTTAACTCCTGTTACAACTTCGTTCATTTCGTCATAAAACTTTTACATCTCTTCTTCATCATGTGTAACAGTATACCACAGGTTGCGTTAGTTTGCTATACTATAACACTCACAAAATTTACATGAAAACTAACTATATTCGTAGATGAACATGGCCACAGTTCAAGTGGTTTCATGTTACTAACACCTAGCCATGCCTCGCTAAGGTACAAGTCTAGTTTATAACAATCACTGTCCGTTTACATTTCATAGAGACTACCACTTCTTCAAATATTAATGTTTAGTGTTACGGAACATGAACAGGCTGTTACACAATAAATGAATTTTCCTAATCACAAAATAAGGTAACAAAAAATATGCAAGATAACAGTTTACTCCAAAAAGTTAAATCGAATTATTATGAAGATTACTTTTATAAGATGGATAAACAAGAAGTGATTCTCTGTAAGAATTACATAAATCTGCTACGAACAATACATCATGTTTATAACTAAAATGATCTCCCTGATGCATATTTACGGTGATATCAGCTATTGAAATGTTAGTGGCATGCATGTATATTAAAGTTCTCAAGTTGAACTAAACTCCTAGAAAAGAAGAATAAGAAAATCGTCTGGAAAGTACTCTTTCACGTTCAGTGAGATAAAGATGAAGTGTTTAATTTTGCTTAAAGTAGTAGCCTTATCTACTAATTTCTATTAACTAGTAAATGGAACCAATTTACGAAGTCATCAATAATGAACAGAGAACAAGTTTAACTATGAAAATGTTTCTTTGAAAAACTTTTTACGCTCTTCATTTTTACTTTTTCTTTAAATTAAAACATACGTATATTTTATACATTATAAATATAATGAGCTCAATATTTATTATGCTTTCCTTAGTTATTAGTCACAATTAGTTAGAAAGTTGATATAATAGTAAAGATGACCACATAAATTTCAGAAGATATCGTGCCCAAATAGTAATAATGGCAACGGTTACTAAATTCGTGATATTTGAAGTATAACTTTAAAATTTAGATAAATATTTTGCTTCCAAATTTGTTCCACATAGTCGAAGTAATAATAATAATAATAATAATAATAATAATAATAATAATAATAATAATAATAATAATAATAATAGTAATAATAATAATAATAATAATAATAATAATAAGTAGTAGAAGAAGAAGAATATATTTCTTCTACAACTCAGAATAATCTAGATTGAAGTAGAAATGTTTTAACTCTACTTACTAGCATCGAAAGAAGAATATATTGCTTAAATAATAAAGTCTCGTTCAGATTCAATTCAGTAATTTGGTAAATCACGCGAAAGTATGCCACGGTAACATACATACGAATTCATTTATTAAACATTATTTCAATAAACACTAGCTGAATCTGCACTCTCTACACAGCGCATCATTCGAATATGAGCATAAATATCCTTCACATTCCTCACATCACCTGTACATGTCCCTGTACAGACACAAGTGAAAGACGTATTGATTAAAAAAAGCCAAAGGGTATCATAAAGGGGAGATTTTTTCGATAATTTTTTATCAATATCTCGCACCGTTTGCAAGATTTGAGCCTACTTCCGGTTGGAGTTTCTAATTCATGTATGATCAGTGTTTTCTTTCTTCTTGCATGCAGTATGTAATAAGCAAACACACAACATACACAATTAATTATAATGTCAGTTATATATGGTGTTCATTGGACTAAACACTTCAAAAATAAAAGTTCATCTTAGACTGGAGAAATGGTTATCCTTCCATTGTTATTTCGCCTGAGACATATACAACCGCTATATACAACAGTGTGGTGTTATAATGTATAATACATAGGGTGTGATGCTTTTTTTTTAATTTACCCATAAAAATGTAATAAAGAAATAGTGGGTATGTTTCTTAAATATTCAATTAAAACTGGACAATCTACACGAAATTTGTAATCGATCAGTGGAAACGTCATCTTCTTAGAGTCTGTAGTTTTTGATACCTCATTATCGAAATTATTGACCACAAACATATAAGCGTCCACATCATATAGTTTCAAAAACTGGGAATATGGGAGCACAATTCATGTGCATTGATTTTAGAGAAGGTTTTTTAAAATAGAAATGCTTCGAACAATAATTTTAAAACATAAACTCTATGAAAATCATGTATTTAACTAATTTATTAAAGTACAAATACTCAAAATGTTATGTTTGTCTCTGACAAACGTGAAATCACATAACCGTGATAGGAAGATTTTAAAGCCAAAGTTATATTTTGGAGCTCAGTTGATTTTAATTGCTATTGTAGCATTTTAATAGATTGATTGATGATATCATGTAATGCTGAACTATGTTATTAAGTTTTCTTCAGGCATTACGTTGAAGGATTGATAAATTAAATCCACGAGGAATGATCCAATTATTAAGTTTAAAAGTATTATTTTAGATACAAGAATATTGATCAGTCGATTTCGTACCAATTTCTAAGATGTTTACTGTTTGGAAATCCACACCGCAGCAACTGTCTATGTTCTGCCAATTCCTCAGTACTATGAACTATCACTGAACATTCGAATTTTTCACTGAAACAAACTAAATTGGAGCAGAGATATAAGACTTTCATTTATTTATTCGTAGGCTCTGCGTAGGCTTAGTAATTTATAATCCGAAATATATAGTTCTAATCTATGGAGTTTTCATAAAAGGTTTGAATCGAAATGTTACTAGAGTTAATTACGTGATTCTTATTTCTTGGTTCATGTCATGAAACCAATGTCTATGAGAAAGGCGTAACACATACGGATCTGCAAATGATTATTGCTTGTTATGTATAAAAGATGTGAGATTTCAATTATATTCGTGTCGCCGTGGACACTTTAATATGATAATGTTGTCCTTCACCTTCTCGCTACTGTACATACATCTAATTTTCACTGTAAACAGACATGACTACTTGCTATTAATGTATTTACTACTGGACCTAACGCTTGGTATAAGACTCGCCTAAAGTGTCGTGGCACGTAACTGAGAATACTTACTTGTAGTAAAGATAAAAGTAAGCATTGAAATCAAAATTCTACACTCATGACCCACACATCTAGCAGGTAATTTTATCCATTGTAAAACTACAATGAAGTCACTCCATGAAATAGAAAAACAAAAAAAAACATAGTTACAAGACAGTTATTTAGTCAACTACCGATTCTGAATATTAAAATTGTATCTAGTGTATAAATATTAACATTCAAATTACACTGTTTACTTAATCCCTTTCGGACATGATACAGCGAAAGCAACCGTTAGTGATTACGGTAGTTGTAAAGTTTGGAAATAAGTACCAACTCATGTATAATTTTCAACTAAATCGAATACCTCTCGCGGCATCTTTGGTCAAAATTAAAGTAAGGCTTGCTTGTAAATACTTCATGTAATACTTTGAAAAAAATAAGTTCTTATTCTGTCACATTTAGTCAAAATTAAAGTAAGTTCTGAAGGTATCCTCAAAATAACCTTGAGTAAAAGTACCTTCTCACAAAATTAATTTTTGTTTTATACATTGTGTTTTTTATTTCTTGTTTTTAATCAGAGGTTTTCCTATTCCTTCTTTACGTTTAGTCATATAATTGCCCTGTGGTATCTATGATAGCTCTTCATAGGATCCAGATAGTGAAAGTATAACAACGTTTGTAGTAATTAGATCTAATTTGTAGTAATTAGATCTATTGGGTCAAATTTTATTGTGGAATGATTATTGTGTTCAAATTTCATTCTAAGATTAGCTTCAAGTCTATTTTAACATAAGGACTTGTAGTACACGAAGAAACTAAAATGTAATTTACAAGTATATAAGTATTATTTGTTGTTTTTAGACTTTTCAATTCAAGTAACTTACCCACAAGATCCAGCATACTACGAATCACTCTCATGCGTAGTCTTGTTTTATTAAGTACAAATGTTGCGTGTATACTTATTATATCTCCAATCTGAGTTACTTCACCTGCCGACGACCTGAAAAATTGTATAGGAAGAATTTATAATGATTAAAAACTAGATAGAACTTTTCATTTGCTTAATGTTACTCTTTCCTTAAATGTACTTCAATTGTAAAATTGATTATTTCTGAATGATTATTATTATTTTATTTCTTCTGTAGAGTAAGAGTAGTATCAAGATACTACGAAAACAATGAAATAATTCATTTTTGGCAAATATATTAATACCATCTAGATATATATTTCCTATGAAATTATTCGTACTATATAAGAAATAAGATTTATATATTTCTCATCCCCAAAATTTAATATCCTAAATTCTATTTCAAGTAAGCTTATTCCTATTGTGATTTCATCGCAACACGAAAAATCTCATTACAATACATGTCTCAACAACCATGCTTATTAGCTTAACTAATAAGGGAAGTTTGAATGAGCTCATATCGAAACCTACCGTATAATTTTACTCAGAGGAAGGACGTCCCACCGAAGGGCCACACACAAAAAGGCAGATGCGTTTTCGAAGTGTAATTAACCAAAATGGCAGATAAAAATGTCACGTATCCATGTCGAGAATTGCATAATACGTTCAGTACCATCCCTTGTAAACGGCCTGTTAATAATAAAAAAATCAATAAGAACAATGTGGGCACATACTATACCTAAGGGGAAGTCTATGGTAAGGTGAACCTTGACAGAAGCCATCTTGAAATCCGCCATCTTGAATTCAGGTCAAGTTTTGTAAATACGAATAGGGCAATATGATACATGGTTTTGGGCTAGAATTTAAGCAAAAAACAATGGTAGGCTTACCAATAGTTTTAAGATACGTGTATTTGGTAAAAAGTTACAGGCATATTTATTGTGTATGTTTCCATGTGAACAACTCCCGAATGAAGCAGCTGCCCAACAATTTGTAAAAGACAAAAATATATTAAGCACCCTCTACATTTTCCCAATTTGTTCCAAATGTTCTTGAGCAAAGCTACACACCAGTAACAGATTAGTACGCAAATGTAGTCCAAATTGGTTGAATACGGGCGGAAATAAACCAGAAAATTTAGCCAAAATTGCTTTTAACAAAATCGTTATATTAAATGCTGTAGGTGAAATTTTCCTCTGATCTGTATCATTTCTGCTTTTCTTTCGCCCCTCATTGAAATGTATTGTCAAACTATCAAGTAGGAGTTACATTTGAACAACAACAACTTATTTTTGGACAGCTGCTTCTTCGGGAGAAGACATATACAATAAATATCCCTGTAACCTTTTAACAAATGCACGTATCTGAAAACTCTTGCTATCATTGTTTTTCTGCCTGAATTCTAACCCAAAATCATATATCATATTGCCCTATTCCTATTTAGAAAACTTGACCTAAATTCAAGATGGCTGCTGTCAAGGTTTACCTAACCATACGAATTTCCCTTAGGTATAGTATGTACCCATATTGTTCTCATTGAGTTTTTATTATTAACAGGCAGTTTAAAAGGGATGGTACTGAACGAATAATGCAATTGTTGACATGGATAAGCGACATTTCAATCTGCCATTTTGGTTAATTCCACTTCTAAGACGCAGCTGCTTTTTTGTGTGTGATCTTCCTGTGCGACTTCCTTCCTCTGAGTGAAATTTTACGGTAGGTTTCGATATGAGCTCATTCATACTTCCCTTGTAAGTGATGACATGAACCAAGTGATGATGTTGGTCGTAGTTTCCTTCCATTTTTGTATTCCGTGTGTGTAAGAGAGAAAAGCAGAGTGGTATTATCTTAAGATTGAATTAGCATATCTATGGGTAACAAAATTACAAAAAAATTATTTACAAATTATCAATGGCGAAAAGATCCGGTCCATAGGGATATGTAGGTTTCACTGCTAAAAGACAAGGGTAGAAATACATTTTCAGAATCTACATCAAATTTCCAAAGAACTGTTCTCTTTTCTTTTTCCGGCATTTGGCAATCTGAAGCTCGAGATAAATCGCAACCGTATTATAGTCTTTAAATTTAGATCCCGAGATAACTATGGGTACAAAAAATTAGTATCATGGCAGATTAATTAAGGTATGTTTAAAACAATATAAAAGAAATGTCCAGGTAGGATTTTTTTACACGAGCTTTTACGTCGAAAGTGGCCTAAAACAAGGTGATGCGTTGTCGCAAATATTATTCAACCTTTTTTCTGGAATACGATACTATAAGGAAAATCAAAAATAGCAACCAGGGCCTAGAGTTTGATGAGGTTCACTAGGTTCTGGCATATGCTGATGATGTTAATTTAAAAGGGCATAATAGGAGAATAATAGAAATAAATGAAGAGCTCTTATTAAACGCATGCAAGTACACGGGTTTAGAAGTAAATGCAGCGACAGCTAAACACATGGAAGTACATCGGGACCACAATACGGCAAATTATGGATACGTTAAAATATTAAAATATACGTTTGATAGAGTGGATAATTTTAGATATCTAAGATCAATATCAACGGACGAAAACCATATCAACGAAGAAATTAAATATCGAAAATAGCAAAGAATTCGTGCTATTATCTAGTTCTAAATCGCCTGTCGTCGCGAATTATGTCCAGGAATATGAAGCTTAAAATTTGTGAAACGAATAACATGATTTTTATTCTGTATGCTGGCGAAACATAGTCGCTTACTCTGAGAGAAGAACATAGACTGAAAGTATTTGAGAACGAGATCTTGCGACTAATATTTTGTCCCATGATGAAGGGAATGGGTGATGGAGGAAACTTCATAATTTATACGATCACCGAACATGGTTAGCGTCATCTAATCTAGTAAGCTTAGATCGGCAGATCTTGTAGCTAGGATGGAAGAAAGTAGAAACGCTTCAGTCTTCTTGATTACAACACCAAACTGAAAACGGCCATTAGGAGATGCTAGGTGCAAATGAGAGTACAATTTTAAGATGAATCGCAGAGATAGGAATCCAAAGTAGAACCTGGATTCAGTTGGCTAAGAATATAAGTCAATGGAGAGCTTTTGTGAACGCAGCAGAGAACATCCGGGTTCCATAGGCCATAGAGTTAGATTGTTAGTTAGCTATAATATATTCTTATTTTTATTAACTTTCTAAGAGGTAAAAATAGTAAATACCCGAGATTCACTAAGGATCCTAAAATCATTAGTTATGGTACTCATTAGAATACGCAAAATTTTAATAGACCACATAGTATTTGCTGTTGCACACAATTATTAAATTGACTATTCCTTAAGATGGCGGTAGTATTTCCTAAAGCTTTATTAAGATAAACCATCAAATCTGCGCCAAGGCAGAGAGGTGCAGGAGGTGTCAACCTATCGGCTAGGGACGAGGTACGTTATTGAATGTGTATTACGGTGGAGTGAAAAAAAAGTTTTTTCACCAAGCAAAACGCCTGGGGTCCAAAAAGTGGCATAGTGCCTGGTGGCAACGGGTATAAAATATTTCCTTGATTGGTTGATACCTTCAGGTTGCGCATGCGCACTGAAGTTCGGCGAAAATGAGGAAAATTTGAAAAAAAATTGATATTTTAATATATATATTTGTCACCAAGCAAAACGCATGGGCTTCAGAAAGTTGCGCAGTGCCCTGGTGACAACGGGTGTAAAATATTTCCTTTATCCGTTGATATTTTCAGGCTGCACATGCGCACTGGAGTTTGGAGAAAATGAAGAAAATTTGAGAAAATTAGATATTTTAATTTATTTTTTGTCATCAAATGTGAAATGAAATAAAAGTGTTACACCATATTTTTGTCGTTTCTCATTCATTATCGAAATATGTGTATTTACTGTTTTTCATTTATTTCTTGTTTAAATATTTAAAATAATACACATTTTTTCTTTGTTGCAGAGAGCGATTGTTGCTGTATAGTTAGCTGAGGAAGTGAAATGAACAAAGAGTCCACGCGCAACAGTCGCAGTTATGTTCCGAAACAGGTAGACGGGTAAACGGACAATTACACAGTAAAAAAATGACTGAGAAAACTTATAATATTTCGAAAACAAGACGTCAGGTTGACTGCCCAGTTGTAGGGAGTGCCTCCCGCCTACCGGATGCAGTTTTTCCCACACATCTAGATGTCCTGAAGTACGTGGAATTCAAGCGTGAAGAAAAGAAGCAGCTGAGCAAGAAAGACCCGCCTCTGTCTTTCATCGCAGACGAAGTGCCTGTCAGGTAGAAGAGGTATGGAGTAAGGCATCGATTCCGACAGTGAGTCACGAGAGAGTCGTGGAACTAATTAAGAAGGATGTGGAGAAAGTAAAGACGCTGAAGCAGTGCGCTTTCAAGAAATCGTTGGACTCATTTCTAGATGAAAATGGCAAGTTGTTCGATATCGCCGCTTGCAAATGTCAGAAATTTTCCCTCTGCCAGTGCGAGAAAGGGAAGAAGGTCCCCAGACAGGAGCAAGAATTCATTGTCGACCAGAGAACAACTCGGCAGATGTTCATTGGGAGACTGGACGTCAAAGTCACCAAAGCCATTCAGAAACGATGAGGCAGGAAAGAGTCCGAAGCAGCCAGAGCAAGATCTTTCAAAAAGCGGGAGGAAGACCCCGGTCCAAGATCCCAGTTTGACACGGAAGCTGACTATTCGGATTCCAAAGAGGTTGTCCATTGCGCGGAGTCTGCTAGTGCTGAGACAACTGAACAATCAGTAACCTTCGATACCCGGAAATCCACAAAGCAGTCGCCCAGTACCAGTCTCAAACTCTCCACGTTTGTCCAGGTGTTAGACAGATATGGGATTTCTGACAGGCCAGCCGCAGCGATTGCTTCTGATATTCTGCACGACACAGCCCATCCGTCATCTGAGAGTACGGTCATCGACAGAAGCAAAGTTAGGCGAGAGTGAGAGAAGATGAGGGAGGGTTTTCAAGATCCGCCTCTCCAGCTCCAACCACTGCGGGCACTCTACTTCGACGGGAGAAAGGACAAAACGATGTTGAAATGATGGCTGATTGAAAATTACATCGCAGGGAGATTGTGGAGGAACACGTGTTCCTAATCAGTGAACCAGGGTCTACATACTTTGGATACGTGAACCCAAAATCCGGATCTGCTATAGGAAGTACGAATGCTATCCTGGAATACGCAACCGTCGTGAACATGGAGTTGTTGAGACTGCAGGCGATCGGCAATGACGGTACTGCTGTGAACACAGGAAAACGAAATAGGGTTATTCATTGCCTGGAAGTTCAGCTACGCAAGCCATTGCAGTGGATAGTCTGTCAACTCCAATTCAATGAGCTTATACTACGTCATCTAATCGAGTATCTAGAGGGACCTAGGAGTAGCCCACGAGGGTATACTGGACCACTCGCAAAGAACCTTCATATTTGTGAGAAACTTCCTGTACTGGAGTTCCAGCCTATCCAAGGCAGTTTTCCCGACGTCGTCCCATGCCTCAGCACCGACCAGCAGTATCTACTCGACATCTGTCGGGCTGTCGCAACCGGGCAATTCCCACAAGGGCTGGAACGAAAAATTCCTGGCATGTTGTCCCATTCACGATGGTGGACTACTACAAATCGAATCTTGCGGCTGTATGTGGCGAGTGAAATCCCATCTGAAAACCTAGTCATCCTCTCCACGTTCGTGGTCCGCGTGTACGCTCCAATGTGGTTCAATATCAACCGCCATTGGAAGATCACGGATGCACCAAAGAATCTATGGCTGGCATTCCATGCAGTTGTCGCAGCACCTCGATCCGGAACTGAAGAAGGTCTTTTACGACACCATGCAGAGAAACGCCTTCGCCGCACATCCCGAAAATCTCCTACTGGCGATGCTGCATAACGAAAGACCTCATATTAGTACTTTGGCCAAGAAACGAATCCTGAAGGCAACAGAGACTCCTGCCGGCTCCATTCGAACCTTCAAAGTTCCGCCGTTGAACTTCAGCGCCAAGGATTACACAGACATTATCTTTTGTGAAGACCTCGCTGGCACCGAAACGCCACTCGTTATTGGAATGCCAGAAGATAGCCTGGATCAAGATCAACTTCAAAATCTGTGGTGGAAGGATCTACCGTGCCATACGCAAGCAATCGAACGATGCATTCGTGTGGTGACAGAAGCTGCAACTCAAGTCTGTGGACAGGACAGGCGCGATGGCTTCATCCGGGCACGTCTTCTGAAGCGGCTCGTGATACCGAAGTTTGAAACTAAGAAAGACTTTCGCCGCTGTTAATCATTAATTTGTTAATGAATAATTAACTAGTTGCTTCTTGCCTTACTCTTACAAACAATACATGAATGTTGCTAACAGAACTTCAGTGCACGAATTGGGCTTAATGGAATAATAACATTTATTGGTAAAGCAAAAAAGGATGTTACTTTAGTGCGCATGCGCAACCTGAAAATATCAACCGATCAAAGAAATATTTTACACCCGTTGTCACCAGGCCACTACGCAACTTTTTGGACCCCAGGCGTTTTGCTTGCTGAAAAAAGTTTTTTTCACCCCACCCTAATGTGTATATGCAGATTATGAAGAAAGATCTGTGAATTTTAATAGTTGTTATGTTTTTTCACGTGGTTATAAAGTTCGATTACATCCGCTTAAGTCCTGCATTTTTTAGAACGAAAATTTCAGTCAAGTTAAATCTCCCATTTGGGTTTGTATCCTTACGCAAACACATAAAATGGCGATATTTTTAATGATCAAAACAATTCTATAAGAAAAAGAAATAAACATACCGTAATGAGTATAAATGTTCATTATTTTCTATGCTTTCTGAGTGCACTCTTATGTGATCTTTATGATTCTCTCCGTTATTCTACAATTTAACACAATTGCTCAAATCATGTATTATTAATTAAAAGACAGCAAAAGCGTCTGATACGAATTACCACTTTCGAGTTATACCTCTTCGTACTAATAGGCACTGTCGCGTGTTGAGTAAAATGAGGTTTCTAACAAAATACACTTCGTAATGCTTTAAGTAAGTTTATAAGCATTTCACAGATAAAGATGTTGGTCTTTCTAAGAATGTTTGTTCACCTAAAAATTTTCCCGACAACTTTGAAGTAAAGGTGCAAAGAGTAAACGAAGGTATGCATAGGGGTTCAATTGCTTTAGCCACAAAGATTCAGTGAAGTCAGTAATAAATGCTTTAGAAGAATGTAGGTATTTTTGTTGAAACTTACTTCAAATCTATGTTTCAATTTTGTGGAAACGTTCGCTTATGCCATCCTAATACAGAGAAGTTTCGAGTAATATCTAAGTTTCGAGAAACATATTTATGTTCATGCTGAATATGGTAGTAAAGTTATTGTATAGAACCAGTAACTGTAGTGCGACTGTTGCAAAATTTAAATTCACTGTGTTCGTTAATCGAAATTATTTTACAAATTTAAGTTTCTTTTATTTTGTATTGAATATCGAAGATTGAAAATAACATAACCCTTTTTAAAGTTATACAAGTAATACGCACACACACATACACAGACAGAGAGAGAGAGAGAGAGAGAGAAAGAGAGAGAGAACAGTTGAGTAGTAAAACAGAAAGAAAGGCCAAAGTAATTTCCGAACATCGATCTCTGATAGATATTATTTACGGTAAAGCGCAAAGGCATTCCTAAGAATTTGGAATTGTCAGGGCAAGCGTGTGTTTGTGTGTTTTCATATCCTCTAATGTTATTCGAAGTTCGAGAGAAACGTTCTTCACAAAACGTATTCCTGAAACGAATTTTTCGTAAAATGAGGGAATAGTATCTCGTCTGTTCACTGAGGACATGAAAATCACATTACCATAAAACAAAATGAAATTGAGTACGTAAAATGCCTTAAGAAAATTCTAACCCATTGACTAACATTACAAAAAGTGCATTTTAGCATGTTGTTCTATATAAGAAGAGAACATACCAGTGATATAATAGTCACTGTGATACAACAATCCCCATCTAGTAATTCAATATTGTGTAATACAATCATTCTTAAAAAGGTAAGCATGTAAGATAAGCACAAACAAAAACTGATTTACAAGGCATATTAGCGAACTGTCGCTTCCGGATTCGTTAAAATTTATTGAAGTACAAAGTTCTCCGTAGAATAATGAGTGTTGTACAAATTTTAGAAGCCCATACATGTAAATTGCATATTATTGGCCTACATGTATCCGGAATTCAGTCATACACTTCTACAATGCTCGGCCACAAAAATGCTTTTAGTTTCTTCAGATGTAACTGGATATGAATACTGGCATATGCAAAACAATTTAATCAAGTAATGCGTTTCAGACACATATTACTCACCACGGCACTTATCTTGGATCTGTCATATTGAATTCAGCTCCCGGCTTTTCTAATCGGAATAGGTGCAAGTGATGCATAAAAATCATGTACAACGTCCTCGAAAATTTATTACTGTACTGAATTTTACCGTAGTTTGTACCGTTTGGAAGGTATTACATCGTAAGTCTTTCCAGGCTATACTCAAAAGACATTGCACAGTAATATCTGTTACTTTTTGATGTTGATAAATCAAAACAATTAGTAACTTAAAAAACTGTAGGTCTAAATAAATTCTTTACGGCATTGCATTGTTAATATTATTACATTTCTGTGAGTGATTATCTCCATGTTTACTATATAACAAGGAAGTATTGAATTACGTCGAAAATGCTTAATATAAATCCGTATAGGACTAGATTCGGGTCAAGACCTTCATTTCAGTATTAACGTATGCGTGTCTTTATGCATGTACGTCCAGAGAATATTTCGTCAACGATAAAAACATGTAAGAGGTTACATATACATACGGGGCATTTCACTACTTTTTATTTGGTTTAATATTCCTAAAGTGGCGGGTATTTAACGTACATTATCTTGCATGCGGTACAGACTAAGGTAAAAAGAACTACTCCTATTAATTTCCATGAAAATTGAACATGGATCTGAAATTTTAGTCGCAGTTATTCCTATTTGGAAAACCGAAAGTTTAGTCCATTATGTCGGATCTTAGATGGTGGCCAGGTTGGATAAAATGCTTCATAGCAAGTGTTGCATATGCTCGTCTTCATGAACAGGTACCTAAAGAAACACAAAACATTTTTGTGTCCCAGCATTATAGTAATGTATTATTGAATTCTGAATATACGTAGACCATTATATTCAATTTGCCTTTATGAGCCGCTTAAATTAGTACAATATACATTGGGCCGCAGAGATCGGTGCATTTGAATTAATTGTGGACGGGGGCACTTCGCAAATTTACTCTTCCAGTAGAATTGACCGATCCTAAGCTGAAACTAAATCAGAATGAATGTCATTGTGTTCATAACTTACTCTTGTTCTCATTAAAACTGCACCGATGTAAGCGATTTTAATAATAGCAATTTTGCAGTAATTAACACACGATATAAGGTTCGACTTAACACTATTTCTTTAAATTTCTTATTCATTTGAACATGAACAGCATCTGTAACAGCTTGTACAATTGAAACGTCTTATCCATAGCACTCAATCGCAGTTGACGTGCAGAAAATTCATTTTGTGTGTACACAGACATCTGGGCTATCACATTACAACATATATAGCCATAAGAAATACAGATACGGTTGCGCTTGTTGCATACCAGCTATTCTTCATTGAATGATGTTTTAACATTATTTAAAAAATTAACATAAACCAAGTTTAAAGTTTATTTGTTACAGATATCAATATCGTCAAATCAACGCACCAGGTGCTTATCATCCGATATTCTTTAACATTAACATTGTAAGATACTAAGTAATTTTAATGCGTACTCTAGCCTACGGAATTCCATCAAATTAACGATTTTGGTGTTCTTGACAACCGAACTATTTCAGATAGCTAAGATGTCCATTATAATTGAGCACAATTCTAATCATTTTTGTACATACTACTTTAGTCTTTGCGAAAGACCTTGCTGTGTGTAGTTACAGATCTTTCAATAATTTGGTTGTTATCATTACAAGTTTGCTTATTAGTAACTCAGATCTTTTCTCTCGTTTCAACATGGTGCGAGCTGATTGGCGTACATTTTTGAAGCAAAGATAGTTCCATGTTCCTCTTGACTGAACTACATGTACGCTTTAAACCTTTTTGGCGAATTAATCGATACTACCGATGATTCTATCTTAGAATTCAGAAACAACATTTCGGGATGAGGAATTCTTTGTGGCAGAGTTAACTCCACTACTCCTCATAACTTAGCCTCCTCCGTGGCAAATTTACGTTTTATTTTTAAATTCATTGAAGAAAAAATTACTGTATACTGCACATAGTTTGCAACTATTTCTTTTAACAGTGTCGCCCAATAATCAGTCAAACCCATTTGTGCTGATTGAATTGTAGTGTTTGGTGTTCATTAAAAATTGTGTATAACACTGTTGATACTTGTTGGTAAATCATTGAACTACTAATGTGGCACTGCATGGGCTTCGTGGAAATTGTCCTTTCCTTATGGTTTAAAATTTTGTTTTCATTGAGTAAACAGGGCGGATCAAAATAAACAATTGTTAGTTTGTGTATTACAGAAGACTACTTTTGAATATTACGTGCCAAATGGTAATCACATTACTTTTATTTACGATAAAACGTATTTGAGACAAAAAGTGCAACGTAATTGTACGTTTTACCTTAATCCCGCGGAGGTGCAGTGTATTACTGGTTGGATTCTCTTTGCAACGTAGATAAAAATAATAAATATTTTAGTTTTACGTCGCAAGATTATGGCGGCTAGGTTAAAGGAAAATGTAATGATGAGAAATGGAGGAACTGGTTGAATAAAAAAGTGAGAGTGAACGGGAGACGTCCGAGAAAACGCACGCACAAGATGTTTGTCCACCACAAAAATTTACTGACGAAGTGTGAGTGTGGAAAACCAGATGTTCCTATTAATGATGGTTTGGATGAACCAAACCGTCGCAAATATCAGACATACGCAAAGTTCAGATCTCACTTTCTTTGTCAAAAATGTCAAGTACATTTGTGTCTAAACGAAAAAAAAATGTTTCTATGAAACTACCAAAAGTGATTTGTTAAAGCGCGTACTCAAACAAGAGACCTTTATATTATAATAATTTTGGTAGAGTCAATAATGGACCGAGATTTATCCCTTCACCAATTTATTATAAAATTTGATAAATACAAAATGTCTTTAATTACGAAGACAACAATACTGTTTTCTCGTTAATGTCCAAGTAGAGGAGTATAGGTGTTTTCCACGGCGCGCCTTCTGTTAAGGTAGTCTCCAAGGCACCTGCCGGTTCGGTGAGTTTGAAAGGATACCCCCCTCAGCTCAAGGCAGTTTCTCAAGCCTTGGTTGTTGAGAGGATCCTTAGTCCAGTGCAAACTCGGGAAGGATGGGTGTACCCCTTGTCCAGTGCAACCTCAGGGTGGTGTAGGTGATTTGATCAGTTGGACGACTGATGCTGGGTCCCTCGGTGTTCCTCCTTTATTTGCCTTCCTCGCGTGCTTCCGTAAGGTGCGTGTGCTTTCGGCGTTCCATGGTGTCCTCAGTGTTGGCT
Source organism: Thermobia domestica (assembly GCF_964235325.1). Classification (NCBI taxonomy): domain Eukaryota; kingdom Metazoa; phylum Arthropoda; class Insecta; order Zygentoma; family Lepismatidae; genus Thermobia; species Thermobia domestica. The sequence goes on from NC_137460.1 coordinate 128,273,036, forward strand.
TGCTGTCTGCTAGGTTGATTATAAATAGTAGCACGAGTTGAGTTGACACATGCGTCTGTCGTGATGTGGGGATCCTTGCAATACACTAGAAGTTTTCATACTCGAAAATCTAGTATAGTGTTCTCAAATTGGTCATTTTATGTGTCCTATATTCAAACACTACAAGGAAAACGCACATCATACTGTACTGTTTCAAATATATATTGTTTGTTTCATTAAAAAGTACCTTAAGGGCCCGAAATAAATGAATAATTGTATTTTAATCTGAAGTAAATGAATAAGTGTCTCTAAAGTTCTATGTACAGTATACTGTACATATCCAGTGAGGAGGTTAATTCCGTGTTCTTTGCTGTTTTCAATCTCCATGCTACTATTCAATCTTAACTAATAGTAAGTATTTGAGGTTATATAAGAACAAATTTTTGAAGTGCAAACATTTCAACCTGCATCTATCGCCCCTTTCAGAATGTACTATCATAAGTAGTGTTTCGCTTAGAGAAGAACCTTCTCTATCAGAAAACGGTTTTCGGGAGAGTAACATTCCCGAAATAGATGTTCTGGTCATAGTCTTTCTTATAAAGCTGATTAAGCAGTTTATTTTGTTGTAGCAATTCATTTCCTTGCTCACATTCAGCAAAACCCACTACTTACTGTAGTGTCAATTCGTAAGATTATAACGTTGTCTCTATGGCTCACAAGTTCAATTACGCCACAGGAGGTCATTCAAAAAAATTAAGGGATTAATAGTATACGTTACGAAACTTATGGGTTGTTTAATGTCCTACGATTACATTGTTCCAGATGCTTAATCGTATATATGTGAAGTAAAGTTTCTCGCCAAAACAGGGTATTGTACTGGTACTTCCGAAAACCATTTGCAAAGTCTTGGACGTTACCTAAACGGCCGTTATGATATTTACAGTCACACTATCTTGCGATGAAGTTCCCTATGGATTCCAATAGTCGGGGCAACCTTATCTCAAAGGAAAGCTTTAAAAAGTTGCAATCATCATCAGGTTAATGCTACATTCTTTTACAAAGATCATATATGAGCTTGAAGTTCAGAAATAATAAGATAATTTTAAGATTGTCTGTTTTCTTACAAATTATTCTATGAAAGGAATTTCTTCCACTCTCTCACTCTTACGTCGCATCTCATAAAGAGATTTTCCTTTTTTGTTAATGTCATTTCCACAACGGGTCGGGCTATATGTGTAAATATTTCGTTAACCAGAAAATGTAGCCAAGTTTTAGTATCACATGCGCTGTATTGACTTCGTTATACACTGCGTAACACACTGTAATATAATGATGTAATGATCGAAATGAAAGAATATTATGTAAATTATTTCTCAAAGTTGGAATAACAATATGAGATTATTTATTAATCCAACTATTTGATTTAAGAGATTATATCTATCTGAGTTAAGTCTAAAGCATATATTTCGTAAATTATTATATATATTTGAAAAACAAAATATTATGATATATATTTCTTTTCGCATATTGAAAACTTCATATTTGTAACTCACTTCTCTTTCGGTTGGAACTATTCTTATATTATTATGTCAGTTTTATTCACTGTACGTATTATTTCAATGTCTCCAACTTCTACTCTATGACTGCAATATGTCAAGTCTTACCTGAAATATATGTTACCTAGAAAAGTTACTTAGATAATGTAGGTACAAATTATTATGGCTGGTATTTTAACAATGAATGTAATTATTTAGCAAAAAGTACTAACGAATTATAATTTTGTGATTTTTGTAATTATGTATGTAAGTCGATTAATGTTTACAAAATAAGTTTAATCTCACTTTTCTAATTTTCTTAAAGAAAATTAAATATGTAGTGCTAATACTTAGAAGTCCATATGACACCATGAGGTTCACTGTATCGTTTAACCTAAATTATTTCATTTCATAACACATTAATATAGTAAATTATGTGACTATCCTAATTTTGTAATTCCAATACCTAATCTCTGGAAGAAGCATCGACAAAGATCGTGTATAATATCATAGTTTTACGCAGATCTTGACACTGAAAATCTAAGAATTTATTTTCTTAAAGATACTAATGGTTACGAAAATGACTACAAACGTAAAATATTAACTACTAAAAACTGCGTATATTTTCTGTATACCACAATACTGATGGATAGCTATTTTAGTTGGAGTACGAGTTTAAAAGAAATCTTTTATGTGCATGTGCGGCACATCTCCAATTTCAAAATTTTGAAGGTAAGCACACCGTTTGATCTATTCAACTATGTCTAGTTTATTTTATAAGTATTGTGAATCATTTTAATATGTAAGAATTCAAAAATGATCAGTTATTTCAAGATATTATTTACTTTTTACGCTTACATTGTTGTTGCATGAGTTGTAGGGGTGTCCACTACTAAAATATAAAAATGACTCCTTTTTATTAATGGTCACGCTAGGTGAGAATAATTGAAAGGACAATTTCAGTAGTGTGCATACAAACAAAAATAATAATAATTAATTGTGGGAAAAAATAACAGGTTTTTCAATTTTTGGTTTTTGAAATTTTCAAAACGGGTTTTCACCGAAACCAATTTCGGTTTCTTTAAAAAACGCTTTCGTTTTTCAACGATTCCGATTTTATAAAAATAGAAATAGAAATAGTTTTCTTAAACTTTTCGCCGAACCAGTTTCGGTGAAAAAAGAAACTGGTTTCAGTGAAAAACATCAGTTTTTTTTGAGAAAACCTAGACCGGCTTCGGTGAAAAATCGAACCGGTTTTGAAGAAAACCTATACTGGGCTCGGTGAAGAATATAACCGGTTTTGGAGAAAACCGAAATCAGTTTCGATGAAAAACAACCACTATTTGGAGGTAACCGGAGGAAAGCAGAACCGGTTTCAGTGGAAAACGAAGCAATTTTGGAGAAAACCAAGAAGGGTTTCGGTGAAAAATAGAACCGGTTTTTCAAGAAAAACGAAATCGTTTATGGGGAATCCGAACCGGTTTTTGGACGAAACCGAAAGAGATTCGGTGAGAGACCGGACTAATTTTTGGAGAAAACGGAAACCGGTTTTGGAGTAACAACCGAACTTTCCTTTTGAGATAACCGGAGAAAACAAAACTGGTTTTAGTGAAAAACGAGCCGCTTTAGGAGAAACCAAGATCGATTTCTGTGAAAAACGAACCGGTTTTTGGAGAAAAATGAAATCGGTTTTGCTGGAAAACCGAACCAAGTTTCGGAGAAGAACAAACCCGGTTTCAGTTCAGAAACGAACCAGTTTTTGAGAAAACCAATACCGTTTCAATGAAAAACAGCCGATTCCTAAAGAAATATAAAGTCTGTTTCGGTGGAAAACGAAGAAATGTTGGATAAAACGAACGTCGGTTTCGCTTAAAAACCAAGCCGGTTTTAGGACAAAACAAATACTGGTTTCGGTGAAAAACCGAACAGGTTTTGGTGAAAATCGAGACAATCTTCGGTGAAAAACTGATCAGGTTTTTGGAGAAAACGGGAGAGAACCATAAGCGGTTTCTTTTAAAAAACGAACTGGTTCGGAAACAAATCGAATATTATACAAAACACATGGGAATAATATACATACAAAATATTATTCTAAGTAGGACCGCGGTTCTACTTATCGAATTATTTTCTTTGTTTCGAAAGGTGTTACTGAAAAACTATAAAATTAGTGGTAGTTTAATTTCGCTGCATGAGAGACCCTTCAAATATGATTTTCTACCAGATTGGAATGTATGAATATAAAGGTACACAAGCGTAGGACCACTAAAAGTTTAAATTTCTTTTTCTTTTATAAATGTAACACTTTACTTAAAATGTAATTATGCTGTAGTTTCCTTTTATGTTTATGCATTTTTATTTTCATGAAATATTGTAGCTAACTAATATTTCTTAGTTACAATATTGCTTTGATAACACTACAGAACTGATCATTTCAATGCAAATTTAATTTTACCAAGAAAAGGTAATAGAAATTAACACAGTACCTTATAATAAGTGTCACCTAAAATGTGTGACTACTACTGTACGTAAAAGTGACCAGAACTTGAAAAAAGTGACCCCTATTAGCAAAACTGCTCTTACCAATGAACAATTTTGATATGTTCTTACTGATTCCCTTAATGAATGAAAGATCTGGTTGTATTGAAAGAAAACAGATATTCCTTTAGCTGAATAAAAACCACTGCTGTAACACTAAAGCAAAAGTGACAAAAATATCAAGATCAGAATATCCTTAAAGGTATACATTATCGGCCCAGTATACGGATAAGATATCAACAAAGATTTTATACAACGTTATTGTATATCAACAGCGCGATTTTTGATACATTTTCGAAAGTGTATTTCTCTCTGAAAAAATATTTTAATGTGAATTAAGTAAATCGTCTAATAAATTGATGTATCTGACTGAAATAAAATAAAGTCAGCGGAAATGTGAACCTCGAAGAATTCAACGTGAACTCTAAATACCAATTTAAGATATCAAACTAATCAGGCGGACAAACAATTACACTGTCAGGGTCGACTACATCAACAGCGAATAAACCGATAATTCCTTCAAAAATGCGCATCAGCGTGGATCAACCGATATGAATGTATCAGTAATTTGGTTGAAAAATTAATTTATGAAACATCTTGAAGTATAACTTCTGAACTGGATCGATCTACATCTTAATAACAATATCAACTCGACTTCCAATAGCACAAGACCAGGAAAACGAAACTTTCAATATATTTTACTTTCCTTGCAATTTTTGCAATAAATCTCATACTTATTTGATATACCTAAATATGTATTAGATCTTAGTTGTAAGGTAAATATCGTTTAAACTTGCGTATGGCTGTAAAGACAGTGTATTCGTCATGGATGTCAGAGATTCAGTTTCAATTATTGGTGGAACCATATGTACACTCATTTCCAAAATTATTGTCGCATATCAATAACTGTCTTCTTGTAAGAATATAATTTGATATCCATTTTGAAGGTACATTAAATACTGATACTATGTGTATAATCGTGAAATGTATATTTGTGGTTAATTTCATAGGAAAATAATTATAAATACGAAAATTAGAATGAGTAAAACAAAATGTACCTAAATGGAAAAGAAAATTTAATTTCCGTTTTATTGCTCTTTTCACATGAAATTTGCCACATAGTTGTCTATGCTGAATATACACATACTGATATTGTAAGAAATACGGGGCGAATTCGTTATTATATTATGTTTCTGCAACAACATATTTATAGACAGGCGACAATAAATTTGGACATGAGTGTACATAAGATCAAACATTAAGCTGTAGTTTTACGTTTATATAACTTCAGTGCTGAAATGCAACTAAAATGCAACAAACCAAATTATAATTTAATCAACGGCTGTGAATAAAGAACATTTTTCGCTTCCAATTGACCTGAATGATAATTATTAATTCTTTCCGAATTTCTTGGTCCTTTTCCAAGATTTATCTTTGAGAGTAACAATTAACTAACTCCCTAGAATGTTATAGAGAATCACTAAATAACTCTCGTCCTATCAGTTTTATTAGAAACATATTACATTAATTTATAACAAATACTTTTGCATTAGAATACATGGTAGAATTTCAACGTACATAAAACTATTATCTTACTTTTTCCTTCTGAATGCTACTACCAAACTAGTTATCCATATATTAAGTGTTCTTAAATATATACTTTGTGGTGAACTATCTTTTTTACATCTCAAACCTTACATTATGATAATAGAGTAACCGCTTTCCTCAGATAGAATACTTACGAATACGCAAATTGTTGATATGTCGAAATACAAGACAATGGGCACTGACAAAACAACCCAACTTCTTTCGGGTCGAAGGAACTGGCTGGATACAATTTCTCTGAAATTGAAAAGAAGTTTATTTAATAGTAGTAGAGATATAGAATTTTGGGGTTCTGTATTTTTAAGTGAATTTATATACAAAAATACATAAATACGTTTTACGAAATAAACACTTCAAAATTGTTTAATATTAAATTACATTGTAAACGTTATGAGTGATTATAACACTTCCTGATTATTTTTATATAGACTCCTCATTTTATTTTAACAGAATTTTCAATATATTGCACATGGCAGAGATATTTTTGACCATAAATCGTAACAGAATTAAATCTAATACTGTTATAACTCAATTTCTACAATATACTATTAAACACATCACTATTAAAATGTGCTAAATTTATTTTTCTCTATTTAATAGTGACCAAATCGTAAGGTGTTCATTTTCTCTTTTTAAATGAAATCCTTCCTATTTTCATAATATTAATTTTTTATCATAACTACGAAATTTCTCTACGTATTCATTAACAGATAGCAGTTAGATATACGAATTTCTTTTGAGCAACTTTAGTTTTCTTACATCAGTTTTCATCTTACAATAATTCTTACATCAACTTATTTTTGAATATTTGTCTGGTAGATTAATTTGCTTTGCATCAATTGGGTTCATTTCTTAATCCAATAAGTTTTCTGTAATTATCCGTTTACCTTCATTGTTCACTTTAACGAGTATTTTCTTGGTTACTGAACATAGTTTGTTTCTATTTTTTGAGGGTAATCACCCGTGTAGAAGTAGGTATTATTGCTTTGTTTGACTTCGCAGACACTTTTCGTTTGAATAGGACAAAAAAAATCAGTTGTCGTGTATCTAAACCATTGTACTTACTTTTTAATATTTCGTATTCGTTACTTCAAACAGTTCTATATTAAATATTTTGACAAATCTATAAATGACATAAACACGTAGATTGGTTTATTAAATAAAAATTTGACTCGTTAGGTACACAAATCTACCAAGGTCTTTTCATACATTATGTTGATTTTATAGCTCGATTCCTTTCCAAACTTCTCATAACTTGTTCCGTCATTGTAATAACTTAATGGTAAATACTATTTCCAATATATTGTATTGACTTTCAAAATGCAGAGTATTTCATCAACTTAATTATCAAAAACAATTGTTCCTATTGTAGCCAAATTGGTGTCCAAATCGATATAATTCTTTACCAAGCTGACTCTTTAAAGTGACTCCAAGCACTTTATTTAATTGTAATTAAAAGGGCACATAATTTTAAATGTTCCATAGTGATTCACATTTTGGTCTTTACGATATAAAGTTGTTAACAGCGTAGATTACCTTGAGAAAGTGAAGACATATATTTAAGATGGTAAGAAATTGTGTGTTTTGTGGTAATGTAGCTTATTTTATTCAAGATCTACATCCGATTTAAAACCTTATTGTAATTGTGTGGTATGTTATTAAAATATATTCTTTCTGTTTTTGGCTCACCTACCCCTGTCTTTTACATTGTAGAAGTTTATAATCTTTCTTTTGTTTCTATACAGATGAGAGCGGAAATAGAATCTATATCTGTGACACGGAATGCATTCATCTATTTTTTTAATATGAATATGTCTGAGGCAATGCAACATGTATGCAACGCTGCTTAACATATCAAAAAGAAACGTCTTCTAATGTTATAGAGTTGAAGATATTATCATTAACGGTTCGGGTTAAACATTTAGTAAAATATTTCTGTAATTGATAAGGATAGTTACAGCTGTCAAAAATATTCATGACACGATAGATGTTAAATTGGCTGCACTAATTATTTTCCCCAAGCAATAAGAATTAATAGAATGGTGTTGTGAATAGACATACTCAACAGTGAATTAACACAGACTTGTTATTAAGTGCCTTTATCAGAAGAATGTGACCCAAAAGAATATCTTCTTACATGTGCCAATGATTGAGAAACAGCACGACAAAATGCCACTGTTAGAAACTGAATTGTTGAATGACAAAGGTGCCAAACATTCATTTCTGATGAACTTCGCTCCAGCGCAACGACAATTCTCACAAATAAATTACACTGGTCGGCAAAATGAAACATTTTTTCGCTCCCACGAATGAAAATAGATGATACCTAAAGGTTTCAAGCTTCTGAGTTCGAATCCGTAACCCGTTCTTCCCGAGGACGTTCCAGTTTTCAAGGAGGAGGGGAGTCAATATCCTCCACAAATATGCTATTCTTCACCCATAATAATTTGCACGTTATAATTTAAATATCAATATAAATTATGCAGATAAAATTGCATAAAAAAGTTTAAGATTAACACTTACGTGTCACTTGGTTTTCCTACTCCTCTTGTAATTACTACAGGGTGTCTCGCGTGCCACAATACAATAGAAGTCTGCCAACATATTTACACTCAATTTACTCAGTAGCGCCTCTCCATTGTAGCTATTTGCTGGTGAAACCTTTCCCCGTGTTCGTTAGAGACATCTCCCAAGCTGTACATTTCATGGAAGAAGTCTAGGTGGCAATTCAGGAACTGCAACTTTAGGGACATATTACTTCCCGTGTTACGAAATGAAGGAATTAACCTGCCTACAATGTCCCTCTAATCAGGTGACTTATGATTCCTAGAAAGTTACTGCACACTTCCACTTCGTTGAGCTTAGAAGAAAATATAGTATCGTTAAAAACGTCTCTGATTTGAGGTTCCGTAAATACACCTTCTTTCACGTTGGCCTCGCTGATTCTTGTGAATAATTTTCAGAGATGATTAGATGCTTGACCATCCCGGTTCAGGGCCTTGAAGAATACCTTCATGAGCACTAATTTGATATGAAGGGGTGGTAAGAATATTTTTCCGGATCCACAAGACGTTCATTAGCCACGTTCAGCTCCCCTGTGACCAGTTGCTTCCTTGGCGGCCATTTTGTGATGGTGTATTGATCTTTGCCTCGACTATCCCAATGACACAAGAAGGAACAGTGCTTAGTGTAACCTCCCTGTAAACCGGTAAGGATGGCAATAACCTTAAGGTCAGCGCATACAGACCACTATAACTGTTCTTACTTTATTTTCTGCAACAGGTTTCGCATGTTCTTGTATGTTTTTTCATATGTACAGCATGAACAATGGTTGGCTTTTCATTGTCATTGTGTAGTAACACTGCCTTGAGATTTATCCTAGAGGAATCTACGAATAGCCTCTAATCTTCAGTGTTTCAATTAAAGTTCAGAGATGGAATGTCACTGCAATACACCAAATCACCATCCTTTGTAAAGTTAGGAACTAGGCCCACCTCTCTTTTCTTAAGCATCGATATATTCACCTCTTGGTTTAGTAAATTTCATTGTTGATTCGAATCTGACTGTGTACTCGAAGACTGTGCAACATCCTCACAAGCAGCAGGTTCTTAATTGGATGAAACACTGCACAGAGTGTATGAATCTGGTAGTAAGGTACACGCAGACAAACATCATGTTTCACAGATCTCCTCGCGCAAATCAAGTAGAATACTGTATTGTATGCTTCATGTTTTTTGAGAAAGCATTTATATTAGTCAGGCAGAAGTAACAGTCTGAGACATGATCACAGGGCTCGCGTCAACTTTTAGGTACGGCGAACGGCATCGATTTCTCAGTACTTTTCAACCATCCTGTGAGAGTACTCGCACAAGAGTTGCAGCTTTGTTTCGGAGCCCAAACGCGATTCTGGTTGCCGATTTTACATCTGAAGTACAGATGGTAGGCTTTCTTCAGGAACGGTGACAATGGCTTACTTTGTCCCTTGAAAATCACTTCCCCAAATGTGTAGCAGAATGAATTTGTCGAATTGGTGCAAGTTCTCGTCATGTTCGTTTAACACAAACATCAATATTTCACGCAGAAATATTTTTCACCTACAGTATACACAGACACAGAGTAACACCACCTTCTAACACATAATCAACTCGAAACTGAAATATTTGTTTCAGGCGACAACGTGTGTATATCTTGGCACCGTTTTTCGACAATCTGTCTGTCGTCTAGACAAAAGAGAGCCGACGAATGATCGCAAGTTGATTGCGAAACCTCCCTCTGTCAATAACGACTAGGTTTTACTGTATGCAGTGTGGAACGAGAAAAAATCTATGCAACCCAAGGGGATGAGGTACGTTTCTAGGGGACATGAGCTAGAGAAAAGAATGTTTCTGGGTTATAGCCTAGTAAAAGTTCTTGGACTAAGATAAAGATTCAGAATTATGCACTACGGACAACACATATTAAATACGAAAAATACGATTCTCTGTCAATTATGGAAACAGCACCAAGCAAAAAAAAAAAAAAAAAAACTTCCGTGCTGGAACTTTCTCGATGAGATATTCGTAAACAACTTCTTGAAATCTATCCGGTGTACCCTTTCGCCCTTGTAAAAATTCAGAATTATGCACTCCAAACACAGAAAACGCATATTAAATACGAAAAATACGATTTTTCTGTCAATTATGTTAACAGCATCCCGCCCCTCTGAAAAAATCTTAAGTGATGGAACTTTTTTGATGAGATATTCGTAATCAGCGTCTGGAAATTTATCCGGCACACCCTTTCATCATCGTGGTAGGATTTTCGTTCCGGCCAGTGTTTTTGATGTTATTCTTAATATCTTAATCCTGCATCGAAAACGTTTGGTTTTTGATAGAATCTATGGACATTCAATATAAGAGATTAAAACAACAACTGATAAAGTCAATAAAACGCATACGTCTTACAAGTATACATTTTCGTCTCTACTTTTGTAGTTGAAACTTTGCCCACCGAGAGAGCTCAGAAATACTGAATTGTGTTGAAGTGCGCTACCAACGCAATTTGCTTTTTCCCCGATACATTTTCTGTAGGAAAAGTGAGAAAGTTTTTGTTTATGGCAACTTTAAGTTTACAAATAAAATAGAATATGGTTTCAGTTAGAAAATTCCTCACTCAGGAAGCATCATATTTTAATCCATCATTTATTTTACAAGATATATTTCTAATCTGTGCAATCATATTATATTTTCACCTAAAATGATGGCCGGAGTTTTCTTTTTGTTTTGTGGAGGGTGAATATGAACGATATACTATCTAGAAGATGGTGATGCATCACTAGTGCATACAACTTATACATATAAAAGAAATTAATTAGAAAAATATTTGTGAGATCGTCAGGGACAGCTGTCTAAAACCATTCTAATACTCCAAGAAAGTATATCTTTAATATATGTAATAAGAAATTACGAAGAAATAAAATAATGTAACACAAAATTTAGCACCCTCAAACACTTTTGATAATAATAATAATAATAATAATAATAATAATAATAATAATAATAATAATAATAATAATAAATTCCATTCTAGTAATTATGAATGACGTATTAGGGCTGCTAAACTGTTATTCTTAGCACTATAGCAAAGGATATATTTTTCCTTTACAAAAATCTCATGTATCCATAAAAGAAGTGAGTTGCACTAAGCAAAAATCATATATATATATATATATATATATATATATATATATATATATATATATATATATATATATATATAAGGTTTTACACCTTTGTTTCCTTTTATTTTGGGGAAGGTTAGAACTTTTTTCAATCACCCCTATAATACCCACAACTAAATACAAATGTCTAAACTGCTTCCCAAAAGTAACCGAAAAGTTACAGAATAAAATAAATAGAATTGCACAAAGGTATTCGAACCAGGATCGACGTACCTTTGAACCAGTAATTTCTCAAGTAGCCTTCTCAAATATGCATTGAAATATTGTGTATTGTGTTCTTAGAGGTTTCATCGTAAAAATATAAAACACATGATATCCAATAGATATTTCAAGTCAATATCCCACAGTTTTGCTATGTCAAAGAAAGTACATAACGAAAAATGACGCTACTTTATGATCCTTCAATGGTCTTTTGTGATTTTCTTATAGGATCTGCTATTTTAGCTATATGAGCTAAGACTCTCTAAGAAATATTCTCGCAAAAAAGACTAAACCCATATAAGCCCATTTTTCTATATATATATATATATATATATATATATATATATATATATATATATATATATATATATATATCATTCGTAAGCTGGCAATATGCAACAACTCTTTTGTTTTAAAGTATACAAAACTAGGAGTTTGCTCTTGGTGTGATATTTACTTTAATTTTCTGAAAACAGACTGAAATGTACAAGTGGTACTTTCCTTTCAGAAGCGAGCTTTCCAGGGCCAATTTTCTCTGAAGAAACTAAGATTTTTTACCATATTTCACAAATAACTATGTCAATAAAAGTTTCATTATATGACATAATTAATTACGTTTGAAATATGTACAACAGTTTACCGTTGTTGAAATATGACTAATAGAGCTTTGTTCGTAATTAATAACAAAATATTTCGTTTACCAACAGCTAACTTAGTATACCCCAATTGTCCTGCAAAAAGACACAAGGATTACTCTACGTATGTTAGTGACTTTTTGAGCAGATTTTCGAAATTCAATTTGGGCAATTTTATTCATATTTCATAATTAAACCGGAAAGAGTATTGCGGTGTCCCGTGCATTTTATGTGTCTATTGGTTCAAAAGCTATATAGTTATGAATTTAGCAATAATCTGTATTTTTCTCCATTGTAAAGCACCTTTTTTAAAAATAATGTTATTGATAATATTGCTCACTATTTCCCAAAACTCTATTTAGTACCATCTTATCTCTTATGGTTAGTAAGGATCATTTCTTAGAAATTAATTTAGTTATCAGAACATAAAGTGACGAGATGCATGGAAATTATGAGCCTAATAAATGAAATGCTTAACTTTTCTTTTCCTCTTTTAGGCTGCCGGTCTTCGCTGGAAATAGAATTTCGGTTATTACATTTCATATTGTGTGGCATTTTTACTCTGTATCTAGTTGTATATTGACCGTTTCTTTCAAAATAGAGTATTTTCCATAATAACTTCATATAATGAGTCACATATAACTCTTTTTCTGTTTGCTTTTGGAAGTAAAAGATAAGGAATTACATACTTAGAACTAAAATGTAAAACTAATTGTTTAGATAGTTCGAGATTTAAGCGTGCCAAAGAATTTAAGGTGAATGGTTAATATGTCGATCACCAGACACAAGTGTCCTTAACCATCTCCGTAAGATGTTATGAGTGCTCCGAAATTTCTGTGTTAACATGGAGACGACCAACTTGTTGTGTGTGTTGGAATGTTCGTTTGATATAGTTAATTTTGTACACTTTATAACATCTCTTCGTTGTGCAGCCAATGTAGCTTTCTGTTTATGATAAGTTTATGAAGGAGATCATATATTGCTTTTTAAAATACAAATTTACTTCCCAGCTGTTTCTTGTCCCTCAAATAGTAAACTATTCCTATATTAGAATCCAAAGCCTGATGCGTCACTCTATTTGCTACGCTGATACATTGCTCAAAATCCTTACTATAAATCTGAAATGTTATTGGGTATAATCTTTCAATTTATAGTTTGTTCTTATGAAAATTAATCTTATTAAGTAGCAACCAAACTTTGGTGTTTTCTGCAAGCGTTTGTCCTTGTTATTCTTGTCAAGATTATTGACAAAAAACAAAATTATATCATCACCTTCATGCTAGAACCATAAGTAGTCTATTCTAAATATTTTTGTTACGTATTTGCTTTTAGCTACTTAAACCACAATTCAATGTCGTCATGTTGAATTAATGTTGAATTGAATTAAATATCTAAGATCCCTGATATTTAACATTTAATGCCTGAAACTTTTTAAAGCATAAGGGTATATCATTTGCTAGACAACCAGCACCGCATTGAATACTACTTTTTGTCACGTCTATATGCATTATGTTTGAAATTACTCCTAGGGTTTCATTAGCATTTGCAGTTTTGTAAGTGTATAATCTTCGGCATGATGATTTGACTTATAATTTCATTTTCTAATACTACCGTGACATTTATTCAAGGATGTAAATGAAAACCTATTGAAAATTTCTATACAATGTAAAATAATGGAATATACAGTATTTGTTGCAGCCGTAAAACGGATTTATTATTACCAAATGATAAGTTTTATATTGTAAGCAATTTTTGATACATTTCTTTCGCTCATCAAATCAATTGTCCTTGCCATTATGTTTAATCGAAGTTGCCACGCATTGTATTATCATCAATTGATTATGAAGTAGATAAAGCTGTATTGGTTACATTTTTAATCAGTATGTACAGATGATTGAAATGTTTAAGCTTAATGCCATGTTTAAGGGAAATGTACACAAAAAGGGACTTTCTAAAATCATCTTTACTACTAATACCAAAATAATTGTTTCATGTTTGAAATAGCTCTAGTGAGAAATTTTGCTTTCAATATACAATTAAGATAAAACATTTTTATAATTCTTCAATCGTAGTAACATAATAGAAACTAGAGATCGTAAATGAAAGCCAAAAACTTCACTGTTATTTTTGACCCGAGTAAAACTTCAGGTGTACAGTGGGCCACAGAAATCCTTGACGTACAAAGTCCGTGAGTTAGGCAACACAACTAACGCCAGCTATATCATTAATTATGCCCGTTAGAGTAGCTAAAACAGCAACATGAAGTTTCCCCTGGTGAAAAGAACAAATCGTAAAGTCTGCTTATGTGCAGATGAGAGGAGAAACGCTGGCTAACGAAATGACAAAAAGGAGTCTTTAGATACTTGCACTCACAGCACACAGCACATTACCAGAAAAATATAACGACGCCAGAGGCGCCGATGAGAAGATAACAGTCGGGGAACTTAAATAATCTTATAATTAACTCAAATGACAGATTATATAAACAAGTTAAGTAACTTCAAATGACTGTACATTTATGCGTATCAAATAATACACATATAGTTTATGAGGTATACGTATTAGTTTATTGTTTTAAAAACTTACAAAATAACACAAAACCTTGCGCTGTATTTTAAAACTATTAACAGTATTTCTACCTGCAAATCAATTAAAGTATGGATTGATAATTCAGAGGAAGAACCCAGCTCCTAATAAAAATTTTGGGGGTCTAACAAGGCCTGTGCTCCTAGGTTCCGGCGCCACTGATTGATACGTAATGTTAGTTCGAAAGAAGAACTTGCCTGATTTCATTATTCCTTAAATAATTTTTGTAAATGCTAAAAGTTGTTATGCAGTAATTTATTTGTAAATATTAAAAATCCAAAGTTCGATAACACTTAAACGAGTTGGAGAACTTACCCGTAATAAGCGTATTTCTCCTTATGTTGCAAATATAACTGAAGGTTCGTGATTTGTTTAATATTTGTACAAATTTACACATTGGGACACAAGGAGAAAAAAGGAAAATATAGTGTCAATAAACAATCATTTTAAAATGCACGAAAGTAATGGATAATACCTAATATAGAACCACACTGTAAAAAATGAGGTGTCGAAACAACACAAAATGACTACCACTTTATCGTGTTACTTGTGTGTTAATTCACCACAGAGATTTTTTTTTGTCCGTCATCCCGTTAAAGGGTTGTGCCCTTTCTTCGGGTAAGTGCTTCAATTTGATTTATTGATTTGAAGGAAACATAGGTGGTCTAAGAGGTTTCATATTTATTATTTCTTTATTCAGTCATTCATTATATTAAGCATGGATTAAGTGAAGTTATTCAGAAAATGAAAAAAACACGTACATGAACAGGAATATTTTAAGTGCTACAAATGAACATGTTAGCATTGTCAGGTATTACATTAACACAAAGCATGGAATAAAAGGTAAATTGGACTCAAAATAATAATAATAATAATAATAATAATAATAATAATAATAATAATAAAGGTGCAAATGGAGTTGATGAAATAGATGAAATGAAGTGCTCTAGACGTCACATCACTAGGTTATGTTAGTTTAGACGAATGAAGTTATCTTCTGTTCCTGGGGCGATTCAGGAACTGATGATTGACAGAGGAAGCCCTTGTTAATAGGTTCTTACGGTGCGTATGATGGATAGATATGAGATGAAAATTCATGCGGGCGATAAATTGCAAAGATTTCGGGGTCCAGCATATCGTTATCTAACTGTAAATGATATAGTGTCATGAAGTGCTGAAGAGGAGTATCAGCGTAATTGGGCGGTGCATCGTTATCACGGTCGTAGCGGAGGATTTCAAGCGTCAGGGGATGTTGCTGAGCAAATCGTTTGCAGATATAACGTATACGAAGTTGTTCAAGATGATTTAGTAATGGCGGAAAGTCGATCATCTCATAAAGTAATCTCGTTGGATGCGGCAGTCTTATACGATATGCTAGGCGTATAGCATGACGCTCGAGGATAGCAAGTTTTTGGTAGAATTTTAACGGTGCAGATATCCAAGCTGTATGTCCATATGTTAACGTACTCCGCATGAATGTTTTATATGTATTGATTACGGTACGTGCTCGAAGCCCCCAGGTTGTGCCAACTAGTCGTTTCAGGAGATTAAGTCGGTTTTGTGCTTGGCCTACGAGTTTGGTAAGATGTGGAATCCATGTAAGATGAGTGTCAAAAATGACACCGAGATACGTAATAGTGGTTGACACGGGTACAGGCGTAAGATCAACCTGAAGACGAAGTAGATTCGGATTTCGATGTATGCGAGAGCGGCGTCTACGTGGCAAGAAAACTATGGCTTGTGTTTTTGAAGAGTTAATGTTCAACCTCCATATATGACACCAACGCACGAATGCGTCAATAGCTACTTGCATGGTTTTATTAAGAGATCGTACAGTACGGGCAGTTGTGAAAAATGCAGTGTCGTCCGCAAACTGAAATATTGTGGTAGTATTAGGAACGACTAGATCGGCGACGTACAATAAGTATAATAAAGGAGACAAAGATGAGCCTTGCGGTACCCCAGATTGTAAGAAGATGGGATGAGATAACGTTCCATTGATCGAGATATAAGCTATTCGTCCTATTAAGAAGGAATGTACGAATCGGATGTAAGAGGTTGGTAGATGGTAGTTACGAAGTTTGTATAGTAAACCAGGGTGCCAAACCTTGTCGAAAGCTTTTTCTAGATCAAAGGTTACAAGGCAAGAAGGATATCCTGTATTAAACTGATTATAAATTGCTGTGGTGAGACGGAATAATTGATCGAGAGTGCTAAAATGTGGCCTAAATCCAGCTTGATGAATTGGAATAAGTGCGAATTGAGATGGTCGTGCATGCGACGTACAAGGATTCGTTCCAAGATTTTGCAGAGACAACTTGTGAGGTGAATAGGACGGTACGATGTGACTTCTGATGGAGGTTTCTTTGGTTTAGGGAAAAGAAGAACTTTGGAGTACTTCCAGTCGAGAGGAAAAAATCCTGTTCGTAGAATAAAGTTATAAATGCTGCTAAGAAAGAGGAGGAAAGAATGAGACGCCTGTCTGACGAGAACATATGTAACAGAGTCAAAGCCTGGTGCAGTATTCCGTTTGCCTGTAAGTGCATTACTAATAGTTTCGGGGTGAATTTCCATGGTTAGAGGATTATTTGGTTCTAAAGTATGATCAGCAGATGGGCGAAAGGAAGCAGATGTTGCATCAGTACGTCGGTTGATAGCTGACTGTAGGCGGTCGGATGTATACCAACCAGGTAGTGGTGTAAAAATGCCTTGAAAATAGGAAGCAAATATATTGGCCTTGTCCGTATCCGTAAGGACTGCTTGATGGTTAAGAACAATGGAGTATGGTGTACGAGAAACTCTACCAGTTAGTTGATGAAATTTGCGCCAATATTTTGTAGGATGTGCTTCATTAGCAAGTGTGTTGCAAGTTTCGATCCAGTGACGTTTCTTAAACGCAACGATATAGTTATGAGTTATCCTTAAGTATTGGCGATGCAGACGAAGTGCTTTTAGGTTGCCCGTAGTTAGATATTCACGGAAAGCTCTGCGTGAGGCTGTAATAAATGGTAAGTATTGCGGAGGTAGCTTAGGTTTATGTAACTGAACTTCAATTGTTGGAATTGAACGTTGTGCTGCGTCCTGAAGGGCTGTAGTTAGATCAGTTATTGTCCTATCGAGTTCGTATTGTGTGCTAGGAATAGTGAATGAAGTTACGGCAGCGTCTAAGTCGGAACGATATTGCTCCCAATTTGCCCTTTGGTAGCAGTAGACCTTCTGAGGAGAGGGCTTAGGCTGAGTATTAGGAGAAAAGTGAAGTTCGACTTTGATGGGAACATGGTCGCTACCTATGGAGTCTAGCACAGATATATGGATGGATTGAGAGAGAGAAGATGAGGTTATGACTACATCAGGAGTAGTACCACTGATAGGACGTGTAGGTTTCGGTAAATTATGGAATTCAGCTCCTGTTTCATTCCGAACAAAATCTAAAAAGTTGTCCTTGTCACGTTGTGAGCGACTATGAAAATTTAGGTCGGCCATGATAATGTAATGACGAAAATTAGAATCAATGTGGCGGAAGAAATCATAATTAATAGCTCGTCCTGGACGATAGTAAATGGTGACAAGGGTAACTGTGCGGCCTCGAAAATAGACCGTCGTGATGTTGTGTTCGGGAAGATAAAGTGCAGGTGGAACCGTAACTGCACGAAAAGGAAGATTGTGCCGAATACCAATAGCTGTGCCTCCGTAGAGACGTGGGCCTGTTGGAGCGTCGTGGCGAAGTAGATGATACTTTGGTATATAACACGTTAAATACGGTGCAAGGTAAGTTTCATTTAGTGCAAATGCGGCAATTTGTTCTTCCTGAAGGAGCTGGGTGAAGAGTACGTGATGTGTCAACAGAGATCGTATGTTAAGAAAAAGTAAGTTGTAACTCATAATGATAAAGAATATAAGTGAATAGGTTGAATTATCCATATTAAACATAAACCTCAAGTGGTTGGATTTGAAAATGCACTGTTGGTCCCGAATAAGTTGCATGTAATTGTAAATTAAACAATAGTTTGGCTGCGTGCATTATTTGAGTTAGAATATGGTTGCGAAGAAATGGATGAATGTTCTGTAATGAAATAGTGAGAAAACGGAGTAGATCTTCTACAGTAACTGGATGACTTAATGAATTTGCTGGTGGAGTTGGTGTATCGACCGAACGTATAGGAACTACAAGTTCAGGCTTAGCTGGATCAGGCTGAGGCTTAGCTTTACATTTATAGCTGTATGTTGGGTGACGCTCAGAACAGCGATCACAACGTGGTGGTTCTTGAAGGTTTGGGCAGCTTTTAGTAGGATGTTCGCGGGAACAATAACCACATTTGATGGTGTTTGTGCATTCTGCCGTTGGGTGTGAGTTATACTGTTGACACTTCTCGCATCGAACAGGCAGGGGTGCTGGCGTGCGAGATGGCTCGACCTTATATCGGCGTCGATATATATAGGCGCCCTTGCAGAGAAGTTGATCAATCAACTGTTGTTGATCAGTTAGCACTCGAACGAGATAGGTTGGCCCCTGGTTGTTCTTGATCCTAATACAGCGTTTTATAGGTAGCCCTTCCTGATGAAGTTCAGCAAGAATTTCGTCATCAGTAAGATCGGGTTCTACACCACGAATTACTACAGACAGCATAGGAGGTCGCCGTGGTGGAGGAGGAGTTTTGCGGGAACTCGGTTGCAAAGTAGAAATCTTTGCTTTCGTCCCAAAAATTTCATACGTTGCCTTGTTACGGACATGTGTGGCGAAATTCGGGTTACTGGATTTCAAGATGATGCCACGGCGTGTTTTAACAATTTCACGGATTTCAGGCCGAGGGACGTACTTGACTAATTGCTGGAAGACAGCACGAACAGTGTCATACTTCTGATCGTAGTCTGTTAGCAAGAAGTTGTACACGGGATCTGGCTGGTATTGCTCATGATGATTATCGGCAGAAGTGGATGCCCAATCCATACATTGGCTGTCAATTGGGGTCTGATTAACACTGGGAGTAATGCGTTGCTTCTTTGAATCTAGCGCTTGTTCGCCATCAGAGAAAGATCGAGAACGAATTCTATGTCCTTTGGTGATGCAGTCAGCATAGGAAGGAATAGAGTTACGGTCTGAACGAGGTGTTCCCGTAACAATCCTTGGCTGCGTCTTTTGGCGACCGTTAGGCCCGATGTTAAGCGGTGGAGACTGTAATCCTACATCTTGACCGAGATTCGTAGATCCGTTAACTTTGCCAGTGTCCGTCATCGTGATTGAGGAGCCGAGGGCCAAAGCCCAGATGAAGATGAAAAAATGAAAAAAGATGTCAGATGAGGTTCAAAAAACAAGAAACCCTCCGAAAGTGAAAACTTTCGTCAGACCCCTAAGTGCTGTAATTGTGCTATGCTCGCAAGTACGTATGCTATACTTGGTCCTCGCTGGCACAGTAACTGACACAAGAGAGGCTAGGTTGCTTGGTAAGGTATGTCACAGAGACATCGCATTCAGAGCATAACAAAAAAAAAACTTGGTACTACCTGAGGGAATTTGAATTTGGTATTTATAGTTTATCATGAACAAAGCTTTAGGAAATATCTTTGGCACTTCTGCAAAGTAACAAATAATGTTCTATGTGTTCAGTAATTGGTCACAATAATATTGTTTTTGCGTTGTGAATCGTCTGACATCAGTAACATATTCAACACTTCTGCCATCTTATGTTCATACATGCTAAGACACAAGAATAACAAATAAAAAAAACAGACGGACGCACAGCTATCGCTGTAACTGTAAAAAAATGTTTATTGTAGGATGATGGTTCGTACCTCCTTTTGTTCGCAATGAAGCAACGTTTCAAACTGTACCAGTCACGTGGCGCTAGCGTGTACCTGAGGAACAAATTTTCGAAAAAGTTATATTTTCCTGACAAAAATATCTTTCTTCCCAATATGGGCGATTTTTTCATTGTTGTTACATAGAAAGAAATTTCAGTGGCACATTTGGAAACATTCCTTCATTACAAACCTAATGAAGTACGGACGATAAAGAGTCTTGACACTAGAGCTTATTGAAAAACAATATATTAGTTGGTGTTAGAAAAAATGAGTCAGGAAAAATAATAAATGAATTTAGCACTAAGAATGTTAGACGCGAGAATCATAGTTCAAACCTCGTTTTCTCTGGAACGAAGCAAAGCTTTTTGGTAATATTTGCATGTCCATGTCAAGTACCGGAGGAGAGAAATTCGAGAAAAACGGTGACTTTTTTAAAGCCAAAATTCCTTTTTCTTATTTTGGACGGGCATTTTATTGCCGTAGGTTCATATTAGGGAAATGTAACTGAAACAGTTGTTAATACGAACTCATTCCGAACAAAGGAGGTATGAACTATGAACCTACGATAAATAGTCTCGCCGTAATAGCTGCTTGACTAAGCGTTTAAAATTTATCTTTAATTGTGGAAGTCTCAAAAGAATTATTACATATATACATATATACATTAATTGAAGTCATTGCTTTTAAATCTTATGTAACAATGATATGTAGCTCGCCTTCTTTAGCAAATTGTTTTCATGACAGGAAATTAAAGTTAAAATCCAATTAATGGCTGATATGACGACTGCGTTTCCTAGACAAGTAATAGCACACGCCTCTGACGTCATGCAGAAACGGCGGATTCCAGAACAGAGGAAGTTCCACAAAACCGAGAGGACCAGAGGTCACGGGGGAGTTCGACGAGGAGAGTTCTATGAGAGAGTTTGACGGAGAGATCGAGACAGTCGAGAGCAGTCGGAGATCGAAGTTAAAATATTCTATCTAATGGAATGTCTAGTAACAGCTTTCTTACGTTTTCCCATTCAACATTTAACTAGACGAAATGTGAAAGTTCATTATGCGTTTTGAAGAATAATTAATATACTAGCCGTTGGCAGAACTTCGGTACATCCAACATAGATCGCAGCTTGTTCGTAGTTCTAACCTCCGCTCCGTCCAGTGGAGAGGCAACAACGAGACACCGCTCAGCCTATGGCCTGACGGTAGAAAGGAATCATTGGACCAGCACCTGTAGAAGTAGCAGAGCAGAACACCAAGAGGTATGTGCTGCTGTAATCTAAACATTAGTATATAGTGCATTGTTCGGTATGCGTTATCGGATCTGACTAAATTATAATGACCCAAATTATCAGAATTACCCTTCATAGCACCCTCAATTACACTTTACTCTTGCATATACAATTTTTGAAATCAGTCATTAAATTCTCTGAAATTTGTAGTTGAAATTAACAAATTAATGTTATGGCGTAGATGCTGTGAGTTCGATCTGAGTATACAACTGTAGTTAAAATATACATTACTATTGCGATAATCAAATTTAGTTTACAATTAGATTAAGAAATTCATCCACCCACTTACCCTCACTTCATTGTTTTGTTTTTTGTTTTATTGCAATTACCACACAAAATGCTATCACTAAAAAATAATCATCGGATCCACTATCCTGAAAAGCAGTGGCAAGCCGGCCACATTGATTTCAAAATCAAGATATTATTACTTGGACTTAGGTGTATTAAAGCATTTTGTAGAATATAGGCCGACGTACGGAGAAGAGAATGAAACCATCTTCCGGGATAATTTGTTAAGTCTAAGATATAAGAGGTATTATATGGTGCAGTTCACCGATAAGAATTTTAATTTAGATGACCTTATAGATCTAGGTTTCAGAAGACATTTTTTGTCTAATATAACTGGTATTGCAGATACAAACACTATGTTGCGAGAATCTATTTTCTTCGCCTTGAAATCTGAAAAGAACAATTATACGATTTGTGCCTTATTTAGGTCAAGAGCAGACCAGGTGACAGTTAATAGGTGGTTAGATCGTTTCCGCAATAAATTCAATTGTTCTCAGGCAATTCGGTTAGCGGAATTTCTATCTACTGTAGCACAATATGAAAAAGAAACAAAACTGGTTACTGCAAGTGACAAGTTATTGCTAGGTTTAGTAGCATTCGCAAATCTCTTCAGAGAGAGAAATACTTGGTTGTGTAAATAGAGAAGTGAAACGGTGGAAATTGTAAATAAATGCTAGTATAGGGATTTTACATATAAATTGCATTTTATTCCGTATTGATATATATCGTAGCATGTAAGTTAACATTATATTAGAACTAGATTAGTACTGTTATTATTATTATTATTATTATTATTATTATTATTATTATTATTATTATTATTATTATTATTATTATTATTGGACTATTAGGTTAGATTAGATTACAAGTATAGGTTTGAGGATTATAAGTTAGATAACGCAGTTCTTTTGGTGATCAGGAATGTATGCTATTATTAGTAACTATTAAATTGTAGGAAGTTTGAAATTTAGTAATAGGACTATGTTCCGAGGACATACACATATAAGACTAGACAAATCAATTAACA
This sequence comes from Thermobia domestica, assembly GCF_964235325.1. NCBI lineage: Eukaryota > Metazoa > Arthropoda > Insecta > Zygentoma > Lepismatidae > Thermobia > Thermobia domestica. The sequence goes on from NC_137460.1 coordinate 128,296,234, forward strand.
CAATTAGAAAAGAGATAGAAAGTAGTAACTAGAGAAAGGTTTATTAACATCTATTCTAAGAACGGTCAATAGTAAAAGATAATTTAAAAAAAGTAATTATGTCTATGATAAATAACGAATGTGACTGTGAAGAAGAATGAGAAAAAGGGTATAACAATAATTCCTATCTGGAAGAAATAACATCTAGGATTAATAAATAGGAAAAGGCAAGAAAGAACGGAATATTAAAATGAATGGTGCAAATTAATGTTAATGAGTTAGCTAGCAGAAAATTGAAAAAAGAAGAAAATAGAATTGCTTAAAAAAACTTAAAAATTTTGGCGAGCCTTTCAGATGGTCAGAGCACTAATTAAGAGGGAAGTCCCATTCTCGAAGAGATCAAATTGGACGATTATCCAAAACGTCAATGAGAATATTTTATGTATTACGTCACATAAGTCTTCAGTGATAAAGCACTAAGAGACACAGGGGTTGCCTCATTTATCACTCGAAAGCAGTGATTTTTTTGTGGGTGAATCCGTCTTATTTAGCAAAACATTCGACGAATACGAAAGTAAAATTTAAATTTAAATAAATTAGTAAGGTTCATGTGATTAACATCTTAGAACATAAGAGTAAGCTAAACATAAGTTTTTTTTTAAATTATAGTAGTAACTTGAAGTAATATAGCATTACATAATGTAGATTTTATATCTAGTGAAGTGCTTGATTAGTAAAAATTAGTTAAAAGTGTAGTTGATCACTTTACTTTAGTTGAGTTTTAATTTCTTTGAATGTGGAATTAGAGAAGTGATGTAATAGAGAATGGATTCGAGAGGAAAAAGACTGAGAAGAAGAAGAAGGAAAATAGCAATAGATAAATAGATAAATAGAGATAGAATAGAGACAGATTAACAGATTATTAACTACCAGAATACGAATACGATTGTGACAATTATATATCGAGATTTAGACGAATAAGATAGAAGTATAATTGCTAAGATACAATAAATATAGTTATAGAGAAGAATAGAGAAAATAGAGTTATAGATAAAAGTAGAAACGAATAAAAGATAGAAATATATAGAAATAAATGGAGAAAGAAATATGTGAAGTAAGCATGCTAGAATATAAATAGTGAAGATTATAAATAATAAAAAGAAGAAAAGGAAGAAAGAAAATAGTTTTAGGGAGATAAAAATACATAAGTATTTTACTAGTCTTAAGATAGCCCTAAACAAGTAACAAATGTTTCGAGACGGTAAAGAATATCTTGTTCATGATGACAGATTTAAGAGTCACCGTTTCACAAGCTACGCCATTTGGCTATAAAATAAAATAAAATAAGCCAAGATAATTTAAGATTAAAGAATTAATTATAAAATGATTATGACCGCGCGATATTTCGATTAGTCTGCTTGGCCATTAGATAAGAAATATATGATTATGACGTTGACGAAAGTTATTTTGTTGTTGGTTGGCCTCCAACGCAAAATACTTACCTATTGTACCGATCTAGGATAATGAATATACGGATTAGACAGAGATTTTCTAGTGAATATACTGATTGGACCAAAATATATAATATTAATCTAGACATTAGGTGATTTGTAGTTGAGCAGATGACAGTTAGCTTACCTATAATTACTTTGACTTGGCGTGGATTTAATATGATATTTGAAAAAAAGAAACTTTTTATGAGTATCGAGAAGAAAAGCGTTTTCTTTTTTTTTTTTTAGAAAAGCGCGAAGACTAAAATCAGATTTTATTATATTTGTAGATGCATATATATGTAGATACATAGATACATGTAGATACCAGCTTTTAAATAAACTGGTCGATAGTAAAACAAGATAACTGGGAACAAAACACGTTTAAGATGCACGGCTAGTCGAGCAGCCGTCGAACGACCAATGCTCATCCCGAAATCTGAGGAAACCAGATTTCCATCGTTTTTCATCACCCCTGAATCTCTAAACGGGTTTTGGTTTCAGTTAGCAATTGATAGGAATAAATAAATGTTTCATATTTATACTCTGTTAGGTTAAGAATGTAATCAGGTTTGTAAATAAATATATGCGTAACGATAATATTATTAATTAAATCATAGATACAAAATAACATAGGTTCATGTACTTACCGTGTCATAAGTCCCATCGTAGGTGAGTGTAGAGAAGTTTAAAGAGCATAGACACGACACAGATACACATATCACTGACCACACATCACTTCAAACTATGCCAGATTCAAGCAATGCATATTTAAACACTAGCACTGACAATGGAATAGAAGTAGCACATTCTATAAACACCAAAAATTATGATTCGCATCCAGACGACCGGGTAATGCAAATAGGACACGTCACTGATTTCCAAACACGGATATCGAAGATTTTATTGAATAAAACCGAAACAAATAATAAAAGTGGTACACGAAAGACGAAGGAAAGGAAACCTTCTTCCCTTGTGACGTTGTGATAATTTAAGCTTTAAAAATTCAAAAAATACACCACAATTCTTGTGTGTTGGGACACCGTTTTTAACTTTCCAGACAGCGACGCGCAAATGATCGAGAAACGTGGAAGTTTTCGAGTCAACCTTGATTACAAAAGTGATGATTTTGCTTTTCTCAAACTCAAGTTCAGCATTGCAATCTATCTTAACGTGAATCTTAATGGTTCAACAATATGTCGATCTGGTGAAACTTATTTTAAAGTAAATATTAAATAAATTAGTGATATTAAAATTGTGGTGATTCGTGTAATATACATAAAATAATAATTCAAATCGTGTTGAGTCCATGAAAATTTAGGAAAAAGTGTGTGAAAATTTTCATAAATGGTGTAATGAATTATGGATGGACAGATAACTTGTGCCTGAATTGGCAAGTCTGCAAACAGCATCCGGTGATATGTGACAGTAGAAAATTTTCATCACAAACGTTGTACCAACAGCAAGTTAGATAATCTTAATTGCAAACATCCAAAAGGATTTCATGTGCAATTCATACAGCGAATGTGGTAAGTGGAGATGATACTCAGTTTATCCGCTAGATGGTGTGAGTCAACTAAAATGCATATATATTTTTAATTAAAAAATGATTAAAGATTAATAATATTATTGACCAATTGGTTTTGGGATATGTTGAATTTAATAACAAATATTTATTCATGGTGTAATGCATATATATGTATCATATTTGATGATTTAAATATTTTTATGTATAGTTTTCATATATTTCATTCTTTTATATACAGTGTGTTTCAGGTTAAAATGATCTCCTGCGAGATCTAGTCTGTTAGCGGAGTTAACAGGGTTTCAGAGAAAGTTCCAAAAAACCGAGAGGACCAGAGGTCACGGGGGAGTTCGACAAGGAAAGTTCTATGAGAGGGTTTGACGGAGAGATCGAGACAGTCGAGAGCAGTCGGAAATCGAAGGTAATATATTCTATCTACAATAGAATGTCTATTAACAGCTTTCTTAAGTTACGCGATTCAACATTTAATTAGACAAACTCTGAAATTTCATTATACGTTTTGAAGACTAATTAATATAGTAGTCGTTGGCAGAACTTCGGTACATTCAACATATATCGCAGCTTGTTCGTAGTACGAACCTCCGCTCCGTCCAGTGGAGAGATAACAACGAGACACCACCCAGCCTGTGGCCTGACCGTAGGAAGGAATCATTGGACCAGCATCTGCAGGAGTAGCAGAGCAGAACACCAAGTGGTATGTGCTTCTTTCTAAACATTAGTCGACAGCTCAATGTTTGGTATGCAATGTTAGATCTGGCAAATTTCTGATACCCGAATTAGGTTACGACACTTTACACTTACTTACACCAAGTAATGAAAAAAACAACAGTTATTAATCAAAAGCGTGAGTTGTTATTCAGTTATACAAAATCCCTGTAATATCATGAACCAAACCGTTACCTCTCGCATTGTAGTAGGTTGCGTTCCCTCTCATTTCAGATAGTGAGTTGAAGGTAACGTTTCTGTGTCTACACAAACATCCCCAAGTTTAGAAACGAACCAGGGAGGTTTTCAATATATATTAGTTCGAATGAATTGTTTGTAGATTCTTTAGAATAATATTTAACGACAAAAATGTTTTAGTGAAAGGTTAGTAGTGGGAACAATAACTGTTCTGAATAGTGATCTAAGGTCTCTGAAAATAACTGCTTTTAAGAAAAAAACGAATATTTTTTTCAGTGCATTTTTCGCTTAGGATCATAACTTTAAAAAATGCTGTAAAAAATAATGGTACTGACCACCGCATTGTTTTCTTCCTCCAATTCTCTAAACTAAATCATATTAGGCTATGTTATTAGTGAAACATTTTCTTCTGAAATACGAACAAAATTGTGAAGCCTTTTTGGCTCTAACATTAGGCTCTTCTCTGCCAGTTTGACTTAAGGCAACCCGAACAGCACGCATTTGAAGATGTTCAAATTTCAAGAACTTGATACCATGGTTAGGTAACCAACATGGCAGTTATGAAATGGTAGTTGTATCAAAAAAAGATGCAAAAATTACCGTTTTCTTTCCATAAGGCCGGCTTTTTTCAATGAAAATAAAGCACGTATCAAAAACATGGCTATTTTGCATCTCTAGTTAGGTATTTGAATACAAAGTGCAGTTCCGTCTATATGCTGAAACATTTGAAGATTAATGTAGTGCGAAAGTAAATTAAGAAAAGTGTTCGTGTAGGCCTATTGTGAGCATCTGTTGATCACTACAGAAAAACATTTTGTGGTTATGATATATCTTCAGCCTATGAGTACTGGTGAGTGAGAATGAGATTTTGTTACCGAACGTATACGGAACAACGATGCACTATTTAGTGATTAATTAGTAGTAAATTGTTCTTCATACGTATCCCGACGCAAATCAGATGAGGTCTACTACTTTTTCTAATTTACGACTATTTTGTTGAATGAATAATTGGGCGTGTGAAGAAGCTTCAAGTAAGTTAATTATTTTAATATTTCAAATTTTTTTCCGTAAATTATTATTTTTCCAAACACATGAAAAATTGCATTACACTAATACTGCAAAAATTAGTGGAAATTACGCGCAGTGATGGGGGACGCTTTGAGAAAGGGACGCAACAAAAACACTTGCCCCCTCCTGTATTTGAAATGTTGCTACGCGGCTGGTTTCAGAGGTGTGTCCTGGAACCTTGCTGAAACCCAGACTCATCTGTTATTTTTGTCTAATTTTAAAGAACTTTAAAAATTTCGATACAATTATCATTATTATTATTATTATTATTATTATTATTTATTATTATTATTATTATTATTATTATTATTATTATTATTATTATTATTATTACTAATTATAGAAAATTTAAGACCTCAATATTACGTCCTATTGCAATGTAAACAAGCGTACAGAAGTTGATACGAAAGGAAAAAGAAAGTATAGCAATAGTGATAGAGAAAGGATAAGAGCGATTAGTGTCCGAGGAAACGAGGAAACCAGGAAGAAGGTGTCAGCTCCTTGACAATATTAATATCGAAACATCGGCCCAAACATAAATTAAGTAGAACTTGTCTTCACCACTATACATAGTAACACGCTTTCTTTGGCTAAAAGACTTTTTATTATGTATGTTTTATATTGATATTTTAATATAATATACATACTAATACAAGAAATAATATTTCCTATTTACAAATTTTGGTTGATCGGATATATGAAAATTGTTGGAAGTGGTGAACGAAAAATATTATTTCTAGTAGTAGGGGAAGTTGTTCGAAAACAATATGATTTCAGTCATATTTATGACTCATACTAGGTCCTAAGCATGACCCTTAGAGGTCGTATTCATGAATTGTTTGCTAAACATGTTTCCACCACAGTACGAGTCGAGGTAATTGAGTATATTTTATTTTATTATACATCAGAAGTATGAATTTTGTAGTTGATAAAAATTACTTACCCCAGCGAGAATCCAACCCGGAAAACCGGAAACACAGAACGCATGCTCACTCCGTACGATAGGACTTCTCTGGTAAGAAAGGTTCTACAATCACTCGTTTATTGAGTTAATTGTACACGTATACGAAAAGAGTGAAACATACTAATTTCTCTCATGATAAAATACTATAGTCGATAGACTTCAAATTTAAATTAAAAACCAAAAATATACATACGTTGCCTCAGACAACTTTATTTTCTGATTCACCGAAAGTATCTCTGTAACTTGTCTTTATTATACTTAATAATACTCGTTTTAAGCTATTTCCCGTAACTTTGAACTACAGCGACATGAACACAGATACATGGAGGAAATACAATTTCAAAGCATTGAACAAGGGACTGCGAGCACTGAACTATATGAGACAATGATTGCGCGGGTCAATGAACGTTTGACCCACAACCCACCATGACCCACCCTGACCCTCCACAAACTGTATCCCACCCTGACCAACCCCATCATGACCCACTCTGACCCTCAACCTACAATGAGCCACTCTGGCCTACTACCACCGACCCGCTCAAACCCACCACCTACCAAAACAGACCGTTATCAACTCTGACACATGATACACACCATCATCTATACTGACTAAAGAGTATATACTTATAATAATAAAACCAGGTTGTGAAATTATAACAAATCGGATCTTTTATTTTTATTTTTACGGTCATTCGCTGAAGCAACGGTGTCTTATAATAAAGGTGGATCTCACCTTTACGATATAGAATGGTAAATTGTTTACCATGGGCCAAATTTCGATGAATTTCAATTAAATTATCATGATACAATTATTTCTTTGTTGACTTATCGAAACTTCTGAGCGGAAAAAAGCATAAAATTTGAAAGTCTTAAATCAAGGTAAGTAGACCAACGTACAGTCCAAACTTAAAATGTTCGTGTAATTAAGCGTGCATTACAAATTTTATGTCTATTGTTCTCACAACTTTATTAATTGATTGCCCTGTGCCCTAAGCGCTCTATATAATAAACATAAGCTTCAGCAATTATTATAGTAGAAAGCAAATGTTTTCTGTTTCTCAATTTGTTTGTGAATCTGTTCCTCAACTAATGTAGACCATTTTCTATTATTTTTACAAACCAACAAACTACCAATTTTGCATATATAGGAAGTGCCGCCCCCGCTCGTAAAGAACTTTAAAAAATGCTATGAGAAGTTGTGTTTATTTTCAAGAAAGAGGTAGTATACTGAATGTGAGCTCCGTAAGTTTAAAGGCTTGTAAGATACTCATTTTTTTCGCAAAAATCGGATCCCCACTACCCCCTTTATATATTATTATAATGAAAGTGATTTGATAACATCCCAGTTTGGACTAAGGCCTAACTGTATATCAAAAATCATTTCATTTAACTTTGCAATGGCCGAAAATAACGAAGAAAATCCGCTTTAAAGTTTTCTACTCGCTGCAAAGTGTCGCGGTGGCAAAATGATGAAAATTTTTGACTCGGGAGAAAGGGTTCCGGGCTCGGTTCCTGTTCGAGTCATACATCTTTTTTTTTTTTTTGCTTCAACCATTAAAGTAGCCATTTGTAACTATAAGTAAAATATTAATTCACAATATGTTTATAATGAACAAAACAGTAGAAATTATGAAATCACTTGTAAAATTTTTCAATGTTCCATGTTAACTACGGTAGGTACAAAATTTAATCTATTCCATAAATATGAATGCTACCGCATTCGTAGTATAAATGTATTTTTGACGCTTCGTGTCTATATCTACGAAATAGATTAAATTTGGTTTGCCAGTTAACATGTAACATTGAAAGATTTTACAAGTGATTTCAAAAATTTATATTGTTTTATTCATTATAAATATACGGTGAATTAATATTTACTTTTACTTAGTTATAAATGCCTACTTTATTAGTTGGGGAGAAAACAAAAGAAATGAACTACCTACTGCTGTCGGTCTTCGTGGCTGAAACTTCTAGCACAACTAGTGAGAAATTATGATTACTTTTAGCGTGGGTTGGAACTCGCTTCAGAGATTTTTTTCATTTTTATATTATATTTTTTAGCTTTCCATAACATGATTTCCATATAATATGAAAAATAAACCTCAAAAAAGTAATTTACTTACGTTACGCGCGCAGTTTTGCTAAACGTATCCATAGTATAAGTAGTAATAATAGTAGTAGTAACAACAGTTCAGAAGCCCCGCAGGGCTTTTTTTGTTCCAGCTTGAGTGACATGATATTTAGGAGTGTGCTTCCGGCTACTCCTTCAATTTTCTTCTTTTATTCTAACAAATTGATTTTTTTTTCTATTACCATAATACAGAATACGTAAACTAGAAGGTTTTGAAAATCGTAAACTACAACCAATCAGAAACGTGTATTTAGTTCCAATGGCTAGGTCGAGGGTGAAATAAAAATACACTGTTTAGAAGAGACTGTCTAAAATGCAGTAAGTACAGTGGGTTAGTGGACCGCAGTGGGTCATGGTGGGTCGCAGTGCGTCATGTTGGGTCGCCGTTGGTCATGATGGGTGGTGTGTTGCAGTGGGTCACATGCTGTTGACTCTCTAACCAACTGATCCACTCAGAAAAGTCGACCCACATTACCCCACCGACCTACACCAACTCCGATATGAGGGTGGGGTACTTGGTTCGTTCCTAAGGCGGGAAAGCTTGAAGTGGACAACATCGTGCACGTGGGTTTTCTCGGGACACTCCAATTTCCTCCCATTTTCCCCTTCCACTAATTTGCCCATCATAATTCACTTGCTTAAATCATGGTACCCTTAATCTAACAGTCATAACCTTGGGATATTAAACGCAGAGATCACGAAATATCAAAAGTGCTAATAACAGTATGTCAGAAGTGCCTAAAGGTCATGAAGAGTTGCAACCAAACTTTTTGTAGGGACAATATGCAAAAAGAAAAGAAATAATTGTTTCTTTTTTCATTTTCTAAACTGTTTTAGAGTGCAAAAACTACTACCCAAAATTCAGAAAGTTGGCGCCCTAAAGGCAAGAATAATGGACTGAAGTTAATGTAATTGTGCACAGATATTGTATACATAAAATGAGGTCATATGTGTTTCGTATTTTCCCGAAAAAAATCCAAACCATTGATTACGAATTCTTAAAAAGTGCTAGTAAGTATATGTCAGACGTGACTAAATAAATGGAGGATTGCTTCGAAACGTTTGTAGGGACAATACGCAAGAAAATAAGCAACCATGTGTTTTTAGTTTTGTGGAGAAACAGTGTTGGGCACAAGGCTTCTTCCTCAAAAACTAAATATTCTCGTACAAGTACGGGAAAGAGTGGATCGAAGCGATTGAAATTGTGTGTAGATATTGTACGTGTCCGATACCCGAATTACCCGAATTACCAATTACCCGAAAAAAGGTAATTCGTTTTTCACAATTGTTCTCATGTAATCTAGTTCGTAAATATATTGATATTACGAGTTACATTGTAGTTACCAAAGTTGTTGTGTAAAAGCATTCTTGACGCTTCGTGTCTACATTCTTTGACAGTGTGAAAATTACACGCGGGATGAGAAGGAAATCCTCTTTGATAATTCTGGACGTTACTATAACTAAATGGGATTACCCCTTATTCACCTTCTATTAAGGGGCGAAAATCTGTCTCCAATATTGGGGGAAGGACGGGTAAGATCGTTCCCATATTTCCTTTTAAGGCAAGTTCAAAATATTTGTAATGTGGAGAAACAATACTGTGGAGGATCAAAGGAGCAGAGTTGTCTTCAACATTGTGAGGCGGGTAGACATGAGGCTTATTATGGGGGATATGAATTTCATCTCATTTTCGTTTATGTCAATCGGACACAATTCATCACATTGCTCCCCCCAAAAAAACATTTCAAATCGGATTATTGGGGGCACAATCTCTCAGTTGTAAGATATTAGGAGACATACCCCTCTCAACCACCGGGCCATTTGTGCCACTGCTGGTAATACACACACTGTCAACACAGATGGAGACACAAAGCATAAGAAAATTTTTTGCACAGAGACTGTGGTAACCACAACATAACTCGTGATATCAATATATTTACGAAATAGATTATATTTTGTTGCCAGTTATCATGAAATATTGATAGATTGTACAACTGATTTGTATATTTCTATTGTTGTAATTCATTATAAACATATGGAGAATCAACATTTTACTTGTAGCTACACTGGGAGAAGGCAGCAGTTCTCCAGTAGCCAAGTTGGCGGAAATCATAGTGATTGGTACGGCAACTTGGACATTAGTCCCAGGCGTGGTCAGAGTGACTTTAACGGCTGGGATCTGCGGGGTGGAAAGCAACGGGAAACCACCACTCTATTTTCCCTAGTTTGCTGGCAGCAAAAACAGAACATATGAACAATGGTCTTTCGCAGGTCAAAATGTAGTTCCGGAGGTAAAATATCCCCCATTCGGATCTCCGGGAGGGGGATGGATAGGAGGAGACTAGTGGACGAGAAACTAATAATAGGGGGAAGACAGACAGAGAAAGAAAAACAAGGAAGAGCAAAAGGTTTAGGATAGGGACATTGAACGAACGTACTATGTTACAGAGAGAAAAATTAGAAAATCTTAAAGAAGAAATGAAACAAAATAATTTAGATTTGGTAGGCGTTTGTGAAGTTAGATGGGAAGGTAATGGGGTATTGAACAGTGAAGAATATAGAATGTTTTATTCAGGTAATGAAAAGGGCGGTCATAATGACGTAGGGATAATTATTGAAAAGCGCTTAAAAGAGAAGGTAGTGAAAGTAGAATTTATTGATGATAGAGTTATGATGTTAAGACTTAAAGGGAAAACGAAGGATCTGGTGGTGATACAGACATATGTACCGACGACTTCGCAAACAAAGAAGTAGAGGAAAATTATGAGAAAATAGAAGAAATTATAGATAGGGAGAAGAAAGGTGCATGCATAATTCTAATGGGAGATTCCAATGCAGTTGTGGGAGAAAAACAGCAAGGTAGTATCTAGGCAAATATGGTTTGGGTGAAAGAAATGACAGGGGAGAGGGACTGGTGAATTTCTGAAGACAGAATTTACTAGTAATTGGGAACACAAGAAGATATACATGGAAATCACCAATAGACTGCGGAAGATATCAGATAGACTATGTTGTGATTCAGGACAGATATCGGAATAGCTTAAAGAACGCGAAGACCCTTCCCGGGGCTGATATTTTCTCCGATCATAATCTTGTACTGGCCGAAGTAGATAATCAACTGCAAAATGTAGGCAGAAAAAAAGTAGGAAACAAAGTGTTGAATACTGAGAAGTTGAAAAACGAGGAAATAAGAAATATTTTTGTTAAAAAAAATCGAAGAAAAATGTTTAAACGAGGAAGGAATAGGTGCAGGTATTAAGGCACAGTGGGAACATATTAAACGTTGCTTACAGCAAGCCGCAGAAGAAGCAGTAGGTTACCGCGAACACAAAACTGCTAAGAAACCATGGGCTACAGAGCAGATGTTACAGAAAATGAGGGAGAGGAAGATGTGGAAACAGGTTGATACAGAAGAGGGCAGAAAGGTGTACATAAAGTTAAATAATGAATTACGAAGAGAAACAGACAGAGCGAGAGAAGAGTTTTACAAAAGAAAATTCGAGGACATAGAAGAATTAGAAAGAGTTGGGAAATATGAGGACATGACATGAGGTGAAATCTATGGAATTTCGGAGGAAACAAAGGGGTATTATGATGGCAGTAGAAAATAAGGATGGCAAGGTAGTCAGCGAGAGAAATGAGGTCATAGGAAGGTGGAAAGAATGCATTGAAGACATATATGAGAGTAGGGATAGACCGTGTAGCCTAAATGTTTAAGTAGAAAATGAAGTAGGCGAGGATGATAAAGGATTTAGTATTCTTCTTCTTGAAAATGCTATATCAGAGATTAAGAATGAGAAGGCAACCAGAATAAATAACATACCAATCGAATTCATTAAAAATATGAGACAAGGGAAAGAAAGAATTGTTCCGACTATGCAATGAAATATATGAAACAGGAGAACAGCCAAAATACTTTCTGAAAACGATCATGACACCGATGGCTAAAAAATCGAACCCAAAGAGATGTGAGGATTATAGAACTATTCGTCTCATATCTCATGGAGCTAAAATTCTGCTCCGAATACTGAACCGAAGGGTATATGAAAGAACAAATAAAGAAGTTGGGGAGGAGCAATTCGGGTTCAGAAGAGGCAATACCACAAGAGGTGCAATTGGATTATTAAGAGCGATCGGTGAAAGATTTATAGAAAAAGGGAAAGAGGTGTAGTTATATTTATTGATCTAGAAAAGGTTTTTGACCGCTTGAATTGGGAATTGTTGTTAGGAGTTCTAAGGAAGATAGGGTTGGAATGGAAAGATAGCAGACTTATAAGAAACTTACACATGAACCAACAAGTAAGTGTTAGGATAGGGGAAGAACTGATGGAAGAGTGTGCAATTGGAAGGGGAGTTCGACAAGAATGCTGCCTGTCGCCAACACTATTGAATGTCCATCAAGAAGATATAGTGAAAAAGAGTTTACTTGATGATGATGGTATTTCGGTAGGAGGTAGAATGATTACATGTATAAGATTTGCAGATGATATGGCGCTTGTTGCAGAATCTGAGAAGAAAATCAATGAAATGTTAGAAAAAATGAGAAAGGGCTTTGAAGAATATGGGATGAAAATAAATGTTAGAAAGACAAAAGCCATGGTGATTGGAAAGAAGGGGTCTGTGTCAAATATAAAAGTAGGAAGGGAGAAAGTAGAAAAAGTGGATAGTTTTTGATATCGGGGTAGTATTCTTAGTAATAACATGAAGTGCGAACGTGAAATAAAAGCAAGAATAGGAATGGCGAAAGAAGCCTTTAGGAAAAAGAAAAGTCTGTTTTGTGATAACTTGAAGAAAGAGTTGAGAAAAGACTCATAAAATGCTTCGTGTGGAGTGTTGTACTGTATCTAGCGGAAACGTGGACATTACGTAAAGGTGATGAAATTCGACTGGAAGCCTTCGAAATGTGGGTGTGGAGAAGAATGGAAAGAATTAGTTGGGTCGAGCGCAGAACGAATGAGAGAGTGTTAGAAATGGTGGGTTAGAAAAAAACACTTTTTGATATTATTAGGAAGACGGAGAGAAACTGGTTCGGACATTGTCTAAGAAGAGATTGTATCATAAGCGACGTCCTAGAGGGAAAGAGAGGGAGGGGGCGAAGGAGACTACAATTAATAGATGATATTAAAACAGAAAGATCATACGCGAAGACGAAGAAGTTAGCGGGGGACCGTGGAGCATAGAAGCTTCTCAGCTGCGGCAAGTGACCTGCCAATAAAGGCAGAATACCTATGATGATGATGATGTAGCTACAGGTTGCTTCTGTATTGTTTGAAGCAAAAAAACAATAAAAAATGACATCAGAGGGAATCGAAACCGAAACCTTTGGAACGTGAGTCTCAAATGCTGCCACTCCGTCACTTAATGCATTTGCGCAACGGCATATGGGGCGAGTCGAAAATTTTAAGAACCTTTTTCGATGCTGCACTAGGCCATTGCGCTCTCCCAGTTTGTAATATGACGTTTTAAATGTTCACAATCACGTTGCAAAGCTGACCCTGATTTAATTTACCAAAGTCTGCTTTCTCCTTGTAAGTGAAAAAAACAACTTCAGGCATTTTTGGATATTGATATTTGTTATTGCAATAATAGTAGGATACCGACATACTTCCGGTGAATCAGAAAAGAAAGTGGTCTGAGGTACTATATGTATATTTTTGTTTTATAATGTAAATTTGAAGTCTCTCGACTATAATATATTATCATTAATGAAATCAATGTGTTTCGTCGTTATTGTAAACGTGTGCAATTTGCTCCATAAACGACTGTATTTGAATCTTATTTTACAGAGAAGTCTTAGCGTAGTAGCGTGAGCATTCGATTCGTAATTCAGGGGTACTGGGTTCGATTCTCCCTCCGGTAAGATGTTTTTATGAACTAGAATATTCATTCTTCTGGTGTGTAATAAAATGAAAAATGCTCAGTTTCTTTTGGTCTTACAAGTTAGAGCGGAGATTGCTCTCTTCAGAGGGGAAATCCTAGCAAAATAACATCACATGTCTGTCTACAACCTTGATTCGTACTGTGGTGGAAAACGTGTTTAGCAAACAATTCATTAATTTGACCACTAAGGGTCATCCTTAGGTTTAGTATGACTCATAAATGTATGTGAAACAATAATGTTTCCGAGAAATTATACCGAACGTCTTTCGCAATTACTCCTACTGCCAATAATAATATTTTTGTTCGCCATTTCTGACACGTTCCATATATCCGTCCAACAAAGTTCGTAAAGAGGAACTATTCTTTCTTATATTGGTATGCATATTTTGTTAAAATATTAATATAACACATACATAATCCAAAGTCTTTTAGCGAAAGGAAGCTTGTTACTATGTATCGTGATGAAGACAGATCCTACTTAATTTCTGTTTAGGCATCCGAAGCTACTATATTAATGTTGTCCAGGAGCCGGCAACTTTTTTCCCACCTCTCGTTTCCTGTCGGACACTAATTGCACTTATCCTTCCTCTATCACTATGTCTTATCCTTTCTTTTTCTTTTCAATCAACTCCAGTAGGCTTATTTACATTGCAATAGGATGTAATATAGGTCTTAAATTTTCACTAATAATAATAATCATCATCATAATCATAATTGTATAAACATTGTTATGGTTGCCTAAAATTACACAAAACTAACAGATAAGTCAGGCTTTCGGATTGGGTGTTTGGTCCTCCAGAAAATACCGCTACAACTACCAAAATTTTAAACCAAAGCGTTTCGCTGAAATTTCATATAGAAACTATTCTACTGTACGTTTTGAGTAAGATAACTGTATTAAAAATAACTTAAAATTACTGAACAGTAAGACATATAATAAACTAAGTTTTAGGGTATGAAGAACTAATCATGAAAGCTTTGCTACAAAAGTCCTTATGCACACCATTATAAATTAAATGAGCTCCGAAATGCAAAGTAACGAAATAGCGTATAAGATTCATTCTAGAAAGTAATTGCTACTTAAAGAATGGACATACACTGTTTGCAGAATCGAGATAAAAAGAGAAATGTTTACGATACTTTCCGTCTCGTCTCGATTTCCATCTAAAAAGCTGAAGATATTTTGAGTTAACCTTGTACCGTCTTAAATGTAAAATGTTAACTGTCGTCTCAATTTTATGTGTTTCAGAAACCAGATGAGAAATTCCTTTTATCGTGATCAACACTAAACAAAACTGAAATAGTCTTGCCAAATGTTAGATTTCTGGTTGTAATATTATCCCATGAGGGATAATAAGGTTCTAACTTTTAATCTTCTATGATATATTAATTATTTTTATTGCTTTATTATTATTATTAATAATAATAATAATACTCTTATTATTCCTAAAGATTTGATAGTTCAAGTATTGAAACAAAAGAGTATTCAAATATCAGAAGAAAAAAAACGTGTGCCATCGCCGATCAATTGCCACCAAAGATACTAAAGAAAAGTGTACTTTTTGTTCGTGGATCCGTTTCGATTCGACTACCTTCAGATTACTGGTCGAGCGCCTTGACCACTTAACCACGGTTACTACTCAACAATTAATTTGACTTTAGTTTGTTTACGAGTATAATACACGCGCCGTATATGATTCAAAATAAAGGAGTGTTGTATTTTGTCCCAAAAAATCTGTAATGTTGATAATTTAGTGAATACACTGATATAATATCCTCCGAGTCAATTACATATTCCTATGTTTTGACAATAGACCTGACTATTAACAAGCTATTGTTTTAAAGGAACAGAAAAGCCCTTTATTTAGGAGAGCCGGAAGAAGTAAAGCTTTAGATAAGTGGTCACAGTTCGCATCATTACGCCATCGAAACAACACAGGTGCTCTGGTGCTTAGACAGTGTACTATAGCCTATTGTATAGTGGACTATATATACGTTAGGAGTATTCCGTTGGTTTCATCTCTATATCGAAGCAATTCTACTGAATTAGGAGTTTTACTCCGTACTCTAAATTACTACTGTTTAGGCGTAATGTCGTTTAGGAAGGTCCCATTCACTCACTCAAATAAAGAAGTGAGTTTATTCAGAATCATTTCCGGCGCAGATCCGACTACCCTCCTTCGTGTGTTTGAGTTACCTATCGAGGCACCGAATAACTTATAGAGTGAGGTTCTTAATACATATAGTTCAGTGATTGCAATTGAAGATCAGGAATTGGCCCCTCTTTTTCCTCCTGGTATTAAAACTGGAACTCGCCACGTACACATTAAATTGACATCTCGTGAGCTATTCCGACTTCTAGTCCATGGTTATAAAGTAGGTGTATCATATAGTGGACAATCAATTACATGTTCACGCTGCCATAGCACAATGCGCACAGTAGCGAAATATGGACTGAAACGGGAGGGTTCACCCCGGGGGTAGCGAGTGTCATCACGACCACTGCCCGTCAATTCCTGGCATGGCAGAACTCGGAAAAGTGACCCGTATGACATCCTACAAATTAGCCCCACCGGCCATTTCTACGCAATATGGTAACCAAGAAGATGATGTTGAGCATCGACCCTTGGTACAAGACCCAAATAAGTTCCCTGCACTGGCAATACAGTCCATTGAGAAAGCGAAGGAAGATACCCAATTTTTAAGTAAACGAGTGCCTTTATTCGGAGGCCTCCAGCATACGAGTTGAACAGCATGTTACCTCACACACCATGAAGGCTGAACCCAACTCATCACCAGTTGAGGAAAGGGAGGTCCCGCAAGAGACAGAGGAAGGGAATCCCGAACCTGTTGAAAGCGATTTTCCCCAGCATCAGATACAACATATAAAATTTAGCGATGTTATTTCTACAAAAAAAGAAAAGAAATAAAAGAAAGAAAGACAAAAATTATCCCGGAAGGAGGTACTGAGTTCTCACTTGGAAAACAGCCAAGTCCTTCTGTCTTCCGAACGAGATCTACGTACTCACTCAAAAGAGGTTTTCGACACAGAAACCTAAGGTCTTGGTCTTCAAGGTCAATGGATACGAAATTACACCAAGTAGTGTGGTATGTGCCTCCTTTTTGTTTTGTTTTGTTCTTCCTGTTCGTCACGTGTGCACATACAAGTGCCTTCCGATTCTAATAGTGCAAGTGTGCTGCTTGGAATAGCGCTAGTTATTACCTCTCTCACAAACAGGAAATCCGTGAGTGTTAGTTCTACCGTTGGCATATATGTTTTATTTTACTGCAGTGCCTAGTCTAATAATTCATATCGCCCATGGATTTTGTAAGCTATATTTTGTTTCCACTCTTAGTTTTAAGACTCCTATTAAATTATAGTAGAACAAACTTACATAGATCTAGACATTGCACAGAAGTGTTATACTCCGAACTTTTCCTCTATATGTCTGTGATAATCTCTTTATCCTTTCTTACAATACATTTAAATCTATCAAGTACTGGAGATAAAAAAGCATGTTTAAAACAATTTCTTACATGTCATACACCGTACCTAGTCTGTGTTCAAGAACTTATACCTGAATCATTTAAAATAATATGCTGGACTATGATATATTTGCAAATTTGGGACCCAAAACTGGTCTGAAATCTTTATCACAATAGGATTGAGTTATACCAATCTTACTCTCTCTCCTGCCAGTCGTATTAATTATTGTGTCATACAGGGGTACCTGGTCGTCGCATTATACGCTCCTTCCGGATATACTGCTAAGAAGGAACTGGCTGAATTTTATGGCCAAAGTTTGCCACAATTTCTGCCTCCTCATATTTCTCGTATGGTAATTATGGCTGAACGGAATAAAACTGAAACCAGTGAAGATTCAATTACACCCACCCACCCCTTCTGTCCCCCATTTTTGGACTTTTTGCGGGCATATCAATTACGGGATGTAGTCATTGTTATCAACTCACCGATGATTTATAACCATTGCACCTAACCCTCGAAAAGTAGGATTGGCTTAATATATGACACTCCTGACTTGCTTCTCATTATTCTTGACGTACAGACTAATATACCATCGTTCAGCGATCATGCAGCGCTGAAGCACCACATAAAAAGAGACCAACTCCTGCCTGCCCTCAGTAGGAGAGGATACTGGAAGTTAAATACATCATTACTTCAACACGACTCTTATCTGGATAAACTGGTGCAACAGTATTCCTATTGGGAACGGATGCAACAATATCTTACAGATCTAGTAACTTGGTGGACAACTTTTATTAAACCTAAGATCGGCCAATTCTTCCAACGTAAAGGACGCGAATCGAGAGGCGATCCGCAGTTGATGTTTAAATTCCTCTATCAGTCACTGCGTCAGGCATGGTGTGCGCCTCCGTCACTACAGAACAAACGCAGCGTGCAACAGATAAACTACGAATACAAAATCTCCAGGCTTCCAAACTCAAGCTCTCCTTTATAGATGAGACCACATATTATAGACTTGCCCAGGAAACTGTCACTATTTACGAAGTTGCACGTCTGTTGTCTCGACGGAAACAGGATACAATAGCATCTTTCCGTATTCCCAATGGTGATATCACTAGTGGTTCTATTCAGATTCGAAACGATCTTTTCCAGAGTATTACTATAATTTTGTTGAACCCCGGCCTTCTAACCATGTTGAGACATGGATCGGCCTCCGGGCAACAAAAGTAATGGTAGCGCCGGGATATGAAGGTCTGCACTACGCGTTCTGCAAACAATACTGGACCTTTCTTTAAGATAACATAGTCAAGTTGTTTAATTCATATTTAACGGGAGGCCCCATCCGCGGTAATGTCGGAATCACAATATTCATCGCGAAATCTGCCACTTCGCATACTATACAAGAGTACAGACACATCACTTTACTGCCTACCGATTTGAAACTCTTCACCAAAATTCCGACAATACGTTTAAAAGTCATTTTTCAAAAGTATATTAACCCATATCAGGCAACCGCCCACCAAACATATAATATGTGCTACGTTCGTTACGGGATTTTATACCGTAAGTGCAAACTCGCCATATTAAAGCGGAGGTCCTTGGCATAGTTTTTTCTTCCGCATATGACGCGTTGATCACGGGTTTCTTCTTCAAACTTTAGACGCCTGGGGATTTCCACCTACATTTCAAGAAGTCATAAGACAACTCTACGAATCGGACCAATGTCGAGTTCAGATCAATGGTAATCTTTCTGAACCATTTGTTCTACAACGCGAATTAAGCAAGGCGTTAGTATCTCGACCAACCTCTTTCTGATAGTAATCGATACCTATCTTCGGGCCCTGGCTCAGATTACCTCTCCTGGTTTACCGGAATATCGTCAATTACACAACTTCGGATTTGCGGATGACGTAACCTTAATTGCCATCCTCCATCAGCATTTCTAACGAGTTCACACAGTGCTTCGGCTTGGCATATAATAAACACAAGACCAAACTCTTGTCGTGTCACTGATTATCTCTACCCTCACTACCTGATTCATATACTCATATTCCAAAGGTTGATGCTTCAACAGTACTCGGCAGAACTTTTCGTAGCGATGCAAGCAAACAAATGGATTCTGTCTGACGTCCTCTCGTTAATCAGATTAAGCAGATGCTATACTTAAAACGGTTCTGCAGTCTGCATATAATACATAAGATTCAATATCTCAACCAGTATGTTGTGGCTAAACTTTGGTATTACGCGCGCAACTTTACCCTCAATTCTGTTTACGCTCGAAAAACTAATCTGTGTTTATGCAGTTTCTTTGGCGGGGTACATTTTCCGCCTCCGCCACGACACTTTTTATCTTTCTCGCAGGGAATGGGGCCTTGGACTCGTAAACATTCGCCTTGGAAGTCAAATATTATACATGCTAGATGCTTATAAAGACGTTGAGACTCACAGAGACTATACACGTTTGTGGATCGAATATTTATGGCCCGGATACTCTCAACCCGAGGAATTCGCCTTTTTGCAGATTTGACAACTTATGTCCTCAATGTCATCAATCTCGCTCAAGCATGGAATATTTGGTGCGCTTACTACCCATACCACACATACAGCTCAAATATTATACCGCCAATTGTGTAGAGCATCACTTGTAGACGTGAGAGTCAGGGCAGAAGATCTATTCCCAATAAAACAATGGCGCCAAATCTGGCAAAATCTACAAACGAATAGCCTTCCTTTGGACACACAAGCAGTATGGACGGGCATAGTTCATCAACTGCTCGCCACATAAGAAAGACTTGTGCGCATTGGACATGCCCCAATCCTCAGCTGTAAATATTGTCTCCACTGCGACATACTATAACATCGCTACACGTCATGTTCTGCTGCCGATTTTATTTGGAATTTCCTCCTTCCTATGTTGAGCTTGATCTGCCGTACGCCTGTTCCTTTATTTACTGTAGATTTCCTATTCTTTCCTGCATTTCAGTATTACCCTAAAACCAAACTCAATACGGTCCTCTTGTTAGTTGGCAACACATTGTTATATGTTCATTGTTTCCTGCCGTGGGATGATGAATACTTTATATTTTGAATTTTTACAACGGGAACGCCATAAATATTTTTCAGTCGATCTAGAAAGGAAGTCTTTGAGTGCATTTTTGCAAACGGCTTTGTCCCACCTGTCCGGAAGGAAAGGGAGGCAAGAAGTTGTACTTATAAACATTTTCCTTGTGGTGATGCATCACCATCATCGTTGTACCAAACGAGTAGGTTAGGTCAGAGCCACACCTAGACATTTCTTGCCAGTGGTCGGTCCTAGACTACTCCTTTATTGTATCTATGTCAATTTCCCATGTAATATTAGTGACAGTATAATAAACACTAAAGTTGTTAGAGTTGTTTTCTCATCAGGCAGCCCGTGTTCGATTCCCGCCTTCGTCCTTTACCCTTTTTAAAATGTTTCACTTAGAAGGCTGAGCTTCAGTTGGATGCTACTAAATGAAAGATAAACTTCAATGGAGAAATTCAGTGATGATGAAATCCTGAAAATAAATGAAGGAAAATGAATGGAGAAAACGAGTTACAGAGTTAATTATTTCAATGGTTCTATATTTGATACTATCCTTTAATTTCGTGTACTTTAGGTTGTTGTTTATTAACACTATATTCTCCTCTGTTCTCTTTGTGTCTCAATGTGTAAAATTTAGCTAATATTATACAAATCATGAACCCTCGGTTACATTTGGAAGTTAAACGGAAATACTCCTATTTTAATACGGATAAGTTCTCCAGCTCGTTTAAGTGTTATCGTATTTTGCATTTTTAATATTTACAAACAAATTGCCAATATTTAGTATTTTTAAAAATTATTTAGTTTATAATGAAATCAAAATCAACAATTTATTCTTTCGAAGTAGTATTAAGTACGAATCAATAGCGCCGTAAGCTAGGAGCTCACGCCCTATTAGAGCCCCAAAATTTTAATTGGGGGTTGGGTTCTTTCCCCAAATGATCCGTACATACTTTTAATTGATTTGCCGGTAGAACTATTGTTAACAGTTTCAATACTCAGCGCAAAGCTTTGAGTTAGTTCAAAAAAACTACCAAATGTACTGCACAATATGTCCGTATATTATTTGATACGCGGATATGTATAATTATTTCAACTAAGTAAACTTTATAAAATCGTCATTTGAATTAATTATGAGATTAACTGAGTCCCCCCACTGGTTCCTTCTCATAAGCGCCTCTGATATATGTATATTTTTCAAGTAGCTGTGTATAGTTTTAAGTGTCTATCATACAAACAAGAAGTACTGTGAGTACACGTATCCAAAGACTCCCTTTTATCATTTCGTCAGCCAACGATTCGCTGTACTTCTGCACGAAATCACTCTTTACGCTTTGTGCTTTTAACAGTTGGAGTCGACTTCACGCTGCTGTGCTATCGACTATCAAGCGTAATTATTTTTGGAGCAGGCTTTAGTTGGGTTGCCTATTTGTACATCAAGAATTTCTGTAGCCCGCTGTACACAGCAGCTGTAATTAATAAGAACAAGTGCTAATTTACATGTTAATACTATTGTAAAAGTAGCTCTTTTAGCATATCACGTTACCTTCGTACTTCTTAAGACACTGCAGACCTTCCAAACTGCACAATACTTGCCGGCCTTTAAAATGAAATTAAACACATTTAATTAACAAAAGAATTGCTATGGTTATTACAAATTACCTTAAATCAAAATTGTGCTTATTGTGAGTGGTCTAACTGCACGAAAATCTGTCTGAGAAGCACAATTAGTAATACAGTCTCATATTTAACATATGAAAGTAATTTGTTTTAATTACATTGACAATTTAAAGGTTATACCTAAATCAATTGAAAGAATATTAGCAGGCATTCACAGAGGTGCGCATACATGCAGTATGCTCGCTATGTATGTTCCTGTTCTTGATAAGCACCTAAAATACATCCGTAGTAACCTTTCCATACGTCTCTTATGAAAGGTGTGTTTTGAAAGCAGTATAGACTAACACAGAATAGATCTACATTTCTTTGAATATTTATTGCTTACAAATAATGTAAAAAGTGAGTACAATAAGCAAACGCAAGCCACTTAAACTGCAGTAAATTCACTATCTAACTATGACAATGTTAACTATGGTCTTATGAAGCAATTAACTTTCAAAGAATTCTAATAATACGGACTGCATACTTAATAGTGGGTTGACAATATATATATATATATATATATATATATATATATATATATATATATATATATAGGAATCAAATACGATTATTTAAAGCGTAATATATCTCATGTAATCCGGAAAAGAAGAAACACAAACAACGTCACGCAACTGAAGATAAATATGAAACAGGAAATTCATCGGTAACAAATCTAACCAACATAATATAATACAACAACATGTTATTTGAATCACCTACATTGTCTAAACCCAGAAGATATATATGGTTGAGAAAGGGTAAGAGCAATACATGTGAACATGGAGACACAAATACAAAAAGACGTCGACAAGTGCAACCATAAAATAAACTAAATACCAAAGGAGAGAGAGAAAGGGAGAGAGTACGGTAAAAGAATGATAATAAGGACGTTTTTTTTTCTTTACTCTTTTTTATCTTCCCTTCTCTAGAGAATAACTCTGGACAGTAAATAGAAAATATTCACACTTTAAATTCAACTCAAAATTACTTGCAATTACTAAGGAATTTGGATGATACACATGAGCAAAATGTAAATTACTAGGTCTGTTTCTTTGTTTCGTGTGAGGCATATTAATATTTACATTCTGTATGAATTAATTCCTTTATCTTAGAACTAAACTTCTATCTATCTCTTTGTTAGTTCAATGATGCTCAACTATTCACTGTTTCATGCTCCAAATGAAAGAAAATCCAGGCATGTTATGTTTTGAGACATATCTGTATATGACATGCTGGATATCCTACTTTCAGGCATTCTCTAAAACAACACTTTCGGAGGAACGAACTAATATTTATTTTAACTCCAATCTCCAGAAAGTTTGGTCGTAACAAAGTTTATCTTTCCCCTTCAGCTAAATACTGAAATATATAGCGGTTGTTTTTCCTGACTTTCTTCCGAAGCAATGAAGTTAATCTGATCACGCTTGTGACTAATGCCCAAATTTGGGTATGGATCACTATGATTTTCAACAATAAGGCTGCAACAGATTCTTCTTCCAGAACACTATTTGCCTTGCTACTCCATCTAGGCTAGTGAAGGATAACATCTTCTCCGTGTGTTTTCTCGGCATTTCCTTTTGTTTTCTCATTCAACCAATTAGGTAGTAATCATTTACTTGCTTTAATCATTGTCTCCCTTAGCCTAAACGGAATAATAGGGGGTTTTAAATTGAAAGATTTCATTTTTCGTTCATGACTAGTTCGGTAGGGATAGAAATTCTGACATAGTCATTAACAGTAGCACACAATCTTCCTAACACGACACATAAATTCCTTCGTAAATCTTGTGTTTACTGCAAGGGAAAAGGATTATGTAAACTAAACTTTTTTATATCTCCTCGAGTAGATTCCAACCAAAACCTTACACCGTAAAGGAAAAGAAAAACCTAAATCCAAGCTATTATATTTAAAAAAAGCAAATATCTTTTCTTTAAATGTATATTTATTTTCTCTAAGCTCAAAAGCATTTGCTTCTTTTGTCTTAATCCTTGAAAAGTATCCTTAATTAAAGGAAAAAATATGGAACTACATATTGCATTTATCCCATTTCCAGATAAAAAGGTACTACACGTACTAACCTTAATATCAGAGCATTCATCTGACTATTAAAATTTCACAACTCAGATTTGTATGAACAACATGTTAATTTTTGTTATGGATATGTCAATTTTGTTATGAATATGAACAATATGACTGAATTGTTAATTTGACAAGATGACTAACGGGTAACGTTATATTGTTAGTACTGGGTCTCACAGAATTATCACAATATCTCTGGATTTCCAAATATCCAAATTCACAATTTCTCTGTTTCATGCCTGCTACGTTCACTTTACATTGAGCGACGAAGAAAATTCCACCTTTCTCCCTCCCTGGCCAAGATGTCCTTTCAAAAAGTAAAACGTTCAGGCTTCGGATTTGCTACTTACTCTTCGTGTACCATTTTCGATACACAATAAAGACTTTTTCTGTTTCTGTAGCGTATTGTGTGCAACGACTACAGCCTGTGAAATATTTCGGCACTAAAGGAATTTTTGTCGAAAATATAGATGCATAAAATAATTTATTCACAAATTTTATTTTTTGTATTATAAAACCAAAGACAGTGAGTCTATTTAAACTACCAGTTCTTTTTTTAGAAAACTTTATCAAGAAAATACTATTGTTATCATGTGCTAAAATTACAATTTCAATTGTTTAAGAATTTGAAGCATTTCTACGCAACAATGGTTTTACAGAATTTTGAAATGTGCTGTTATGGAATTGCCCTAGAATTATGCTAACATGAGTGTCAGACTGAATCTATCTTTTTCGATTGCATCAGAAATGGTACCCTCATATCTTGAGTAATAAAGGATTGATTCCTTCAGTATATGTGAATATTGTTCCAAAAGCATAATTTACGAGCATTTCAGTACATTTCAAAATATCTCTAACATCCTAGTTCGGTAGACTGCTTCAATTGCTTATAAGATCCTTAAGCTGTTAGTTGTAAAGAGAAAGGTTCAATGGAATAGTTTTTGATTCAACAGACAATACATTTCTAACCCCTTTTATACTACATAGTGCGCATAATCGTTGAAACTTAACAATTGCAACCAAATCGGTTCATGTGTCCCTAAATGTAAGTGTCTCGTAAAGAGGTATAAAAGTGTAAATATGCATATGAAGATCGTCCTTTGGTTCACCATAATTTTTCTTTCTGTTCCTTTTTCTTAACATATTCTCTTTATTTTATTTACATATAGTGGTGTACTTATTGCAAACAAATAAGACCTGCTTGGCTTAGGAATTTTAATGGTTAAAATTGAAGCACTCCTTTGCAAATAAGCAAATTGTTTGCACATATATCACAAATCGTTGAAACTTGGGCAGCGTACGTCTTTTACCCTCTTCTAGCTAATACTTTCCTCCGGTATATCTTACGACATTAACACATCTCCCTCTAACTTTTTGGTGGGTCTACTACATTACATTTTTCCACCAATAGTACCTAATTTGCCTTTCTCAAGTACTTTGTTTATTTAAGGATTCCGATAAACCCAACACACTCTCCAAAATGGACTGTTGATGTTCCTTAATTGAAATACTTTCATTTATTGTATATTCATCGTACAAACAGTTATCAATAACCAGACTAGTTCACCAAATAATCTTTAAGATAGTTTTTCGATACCATTTACTGCAGCGTCTCAAACCTCTTCCATTGGTTGCTATCAGATGACTGGTATCCATTGAAGATTTTCTTTTATTATAAATACCAACACACTTTTTTTCTAAATTTATTTCTGGTAGTTTTAGCCACTTAGTCATTTACCGAATGTACTATTGAACATATCAAAACATTTCTTTCATGATTCCTTTTTAACACTGACATCCGATCTTCAGTCTCTTATCCAACTATTACTACCTGCTTCTACTTCTTCTTCGGGAATTTATTTCTTCTTGACCTCAAAGTCCCAATCAAGTGGGCTCTGCATTGAAGAAGTCTATAAGCCAGTGGGATAGAGATGTCGTAATTGTATGAACAAAGTATCTGTCCTTCACCAAACAGTCTATTTATAACTTTTCTTAGCACGCTTTCGGGAAGAGACATACCTGAATACGTTTCTTTCCCTACATAAAGTGGCAGGTTTCATGTATATCAGTAATACTTAAACTAAAACCTGTGACCCCATACGTATGACGTTTTCCTGGCACATACTGATGAAATTTCAACCGAACTCTGAAAGGTGCCATGGTTTCATAGATACACATTTTTCCGACCAGGTGTGTACAAACTTTGACATTTCTTGACAATTTCATCTAATATTTACTGTATTTTGTGACGTGTGTTTCCTTCGGTTTTCTCACAATGAACAAAATTTCAGAAATTTCAGTGGGGGCAGCGAACCTATTTCTGACAATGACATATCTCCGTAATTGGAAATTGTGAATTTTACTTGCACTTCAATGATCTCTAGGATTCCTTTTAGTGGTCACATCTAACCAAGCAATCTTGCGAAATTACTAATCTCTGTTACATTTGTAGTTGTTCAATCGTGTACTCTTATATTATTAGAAACATTGTCCAATTTCTAGACTTGCTGCATGGCATGTAAGTTAGTTTGATATGCCATTATTTTAAGTATTTTGCAATCGATTAACAACTCATAGGACAGTAATCTATCGGAGCAGAAAAAAAAGTTAAAATATCAGTAATAGTAGGGTCAATACCACTGTTTAGGGTAAATGTGAAACCATGGTGATTATCAGTAAATTCAAAATACCATCTCCAAATTTGTCAGTAACAGATTCGTATCCGGTGCAATGTCTTGGTGTGAAGATGATGGATTATTAGAAACATTTACTCCTTGCGACACGGATATATTTTCATTAGTCGAATCAGTTGTATCCTTTATAAAACAAGATGGTAAGTCCAAAATTGCTACTCCTCTCCAGCCTGATCACATGGATTATTTTAACAGCCATCTATCCCATCGAGATGCCACTCTTGATCCAGATCTGAGTCCACTAACACAAGCCTGAATTTTCCTAGTGTTAACGTAGTAGTTGGTAGTAGTAGGTAAAATGTTACGCGAAGTAATACTCAAAACCATAATTTAAACGTTGTGGGCAGCGTGTGGAATTTATTATACACAGAATAAAATTTGTAAAGAATTTAAAATAATAAAGTTTTGTTACAAAAGATAAATGTCAACACACAACAATCGAGTATCTTCCTTAAAGTTATCTTGACCAAGCCTGACGATTTTACTTTGGCCGTCAATGGAGTCACGATTGTCTATGTAAACGATACAGGTGCCAACTTAGTGGCAAGATACACATGATAAATATGTGTGCATCAATTAAAATACAGACTTCCCTAAATGTGTTGAATACTAAAATAGTACAAATATTGTAATCGTTGAAACCACCTCTAGAGTCCTTTGGCATAACACTGCCCTCCAGACATGAGATAAAGAAAACAACCATATATATATATATATATATATATATATATATATATATATATATATATATATATATATATATATTCTTGGTTTACTAAACAACTATTCAAAATAAATAAACGAAATACAGAGAAGATGAAGAATATGTAAAAGGGAAGATTTTTTTAAAATTTCACTATGTACAAAACACCTCGAGAGTCGCAAATGTGATTAAAATTTCAAATATTATAATGCATTTTTGTCTGTTCTTATTTTTACTATTCTCATTTGAAGATCGTTTCTCTCTTTAGAACCTCACCAGATAAGTAGAACATAGAAGTATGTTTTCTTTAAATAAAAAGATTTTTATTTTTCGGACATAAATGCTCTAGATAAGATATTCAAAATTTTATAATTCAGCTTAATTGAGCAGCTGATTTGCAAAGATTGAGAAATTAGCCTTCCTGAAAATTGTAATGCTTGCTTCTCAGTATGCAGGTTTGTACCGGTATTCACTTACAAACTAATGCACATTGATATTTCAGCTTTCATGTGGCTGAACATCTCTTTTTTGCATGCGGTATAAATACATGTAAAAATGTAATTAATATTTTATTATATCTATTATATGAAGCTAAATAATACTACATTTGTTTTGCAAATTCATGGGTCCTCTTTCACTCCTAAATTCTCAATTCACCAATTATTTAATTATTACTTAAATTCACTAATGGCCTGTCTCCCATAACATAAACGCCATTACGTACAGTGTTCTTTGTTTCGGGAAGTTTTCGTGGCATGACGTTATTATTTGAATATCTTACTAGTATAGTGTTAACTTCGATCATTGCTATTGTTTACAGAAATCTACGCCTTATTTCGTGTTCGTCTAAATAGAGAACTTTGTGTTGTAAGTGGACTTTCAGTATTTGTGACTCCATGACTACTAAATTAATACCAAGGATGATGTAGAGAAATACGCAAGTGCTTGTGTAGGGCTCACTGCAGAAGATAAAAATGCTTTTATTTGTGCCACATATTTTCAGTTTGGAACTTCATTTCATATTTTGTTATTATAGTTTTTATATTTCATCTTTTTAAATTCATTAAAAACTACCATGCAACGCACATGTCAAGTTTTTAGTGTTACATAAGAATTAAGGCTATACAAATCACTCCCTTAAAATGGCATATTTTTCGGCATCTACCGTATCTTTTCTGCTATGTTACGTAACGGTTGAAAAATAAGTCATAATCCTTTATTACTTCTGACACGATAAATATGGGTTGAAATACTAGTCGTAAAATAGTTCAGTTTAGATGATTTTGAATTTAACGCCCTTTTCAAGACGTAGACTATATGAGACGGAGCCTACTGTTTGATGTGCAATCTGAATCACATGAGCTCCAGTAGGTAATTGAAACCCGGCCTCTCTTCCAAAAGGTGTGGTCGTGAACGAGAACTAGTATCTCCCATATTCTTTTTTCTTAGTATATACAAAGAGACAGTAAAAGAGAACAGAAAGTTACTAAGTGTGCTTACAACAAAAAATAACAGAATCTAGTTATAAATTCTTCCGGAAGAATTTGGGAAACTACTGGTTATGTTCTACATCATGTTGAACTATGAAATTGAATTCTGTGTATTACCTCAGCCTAAGAAAAAAATGCGAAAAGGAAGTGATATGAAATTCTTATTTTTATACTACTTTTACACTCAACAAGGCGATGGGTACGAACGCACTATTGATACATCTACATTACCATTGTTGTATCCTATAATAAGGTCAGTACAGTTGCATAGTTTCATCTTCATTTCAAGCCTACATTGTGCGATGCATGCAGAATAGCTGTAATGCTTGAAAGTCCACATAGTGTCATTTTCTTCGGGAAATTTACAGTTTCTTGATTCAGGAGGTAATGAGTGTGCATCTCGATCTACAACATCTATCTGAAGAATGAAGGTGAAAATTAGCATCTTCGGTAGATATTGACCCAGAGAATCCTTTGTAACAGCAAAGTTGTTCACAAGTGGTACTTCGTACGAACCTAATCCCATAATCTATAGTGAGAAGAAGGTAATAATATTTTAATACATGCTAGAAATAATCAAAACTCGCAATGTTTATTGTTAAATGCAAAGGGATCGTTATTTCAAAATAAACAAATAATTATCTGTTACTTTCTGATCGTGATACTAGAAAAATGTCATTGTTAATGTAGTAATTTAATAAAATATCTCTTTGAGTTCGAAAATATTGAATATTGTGTATTCTTATTGTTACATATCTAATCCTCCAAGCTGTTCATTACAGTATTTTTTCTGTTTCTCTATGGCACATTAAAAGTACTATTATACTATAAATACACATCTACGGTCATGGAAGACGTTTCTGACCTTCTCTGAGTATAGATCAAAGTATTGAATGTGAAATTACTACTCATTCACACAAATCACGAAACAAAAGTCTATATCCAAGGCTATACAAAACAATGATTCACTAAATAAAAACCAAGAGTTATATATCATAACTTTGAAAAATTTCTTTTGTTTGAGCTGTTGAGCTTTTCTTCCGTATCAGTGTTGCCAGACAGATTAGATGGGAAAGCAAAAGAGTCGAAGATAAAAAGCAGGAGAAAGCAGTAAACACATAAAGGGGCGTCATTTGAGTACAAATTTGGGGAGAGCAAAATATTTGCCATTATTAAGGGGACAGTGGTCAAAACAAGCAGTCCAGAATTCATTATTACTTTCATTTCAAAATAAACAATAACATATAAAACATAAATTTGAATTTTAAATTTCATGTTTTCCGATGATTAGGTAATCTTTTGGAGGTAGAAAGACCGCCATGGCCCCTTTATATCAATAATGTTTGATACACATGTGTATCAAGTAAGACGTAGTGAAAGAGCAAAGTGTAGTGCGGTAAAAGTCTTATCATGCATCTAGCGATATTATAGCTATATGGTACAATCCCACGTGATCATGATGTAAGACGATTTTTCGGTAACGATCGTGGAGACGCGATCTAAGCTACTCTTCCAACCCAAGTCCCAATCTAAAAAACATGTACTCGTAAATTTTGCAGTAAGCCATGAAGATCAGCAACCATCATGCATACAAAATATGACGTACAGTTGTATCCTTGTATTCATATTATATACAGCAAAGCTCTATAACTGTATACATACAGAGAAATTTAATATTTTTATGAAAGGAAAAAATGAAAATTCAATATTGATAACAATATATATTTCTTTAACTTCTCGAAATAAGGAAAAAACAGGAGATTGTTAACTTTTCATTTTCGTTCGCAGTAGATCAGTAGAACGTGATAAAAGCAGGAGATCTCCTGCAAAATCAGTAGCTCTGGCAACATTGTTCCGTATTAATACTTGGTAGATCATTGTAAGGTAGTTCGGCCATACATAAACAGGAGTTACTTCAGTTGTATCAATAAAATAACATCTGAAATAACAAAGAATATATTCTCAATACACAATATGCTTAATAATAATTTTACTGTATAATGCTATGGTTTGCAATTGTATTTGCTTAATGCAAATTTCAAATTTAACGAAGACTGACACTGAATAAGATGCCAGGTGTCTTATCCTTTATCAGTCTTCACCACTGTTGAGGATCATAATGCAATGTAAAATGTTCTAAAAATAAACTGGGATTTTTATTTATATTATTACAAAGTAAAATGCAGATTCCGTATTTGTTGTTTCTCGTTACGGAATGATCCCCTTTGTCCTTTGCGATGAGTAGAAAACCTTGAAGGCCGTTCTGACAGCATTTAAGATCAAGTTTTGTTAGCAGGCATAGACATTGGTAGAAACTACGCCAAATTTTCGTACTTACTTATTATCCTCAGTCCTTAGTGTCCAATAACAGGCGTAAATGTGATTCTTCTGGTGGATATCTAGGCTCATCTTCTAGTATATATAACTATATAAATATCTACTTATCTATTTATCTATCCAACTATCTCTCTCTTTGTCTCTCTCTCTCTCTCTGTCTCTCTCTCTCTCTCTTTATATATATCGGGTCTTTCAAAATAAGTGTTACAACTCTTGGGAGGTGACTCCTGCCACTGAGATAAGAAAAAATGTTCCCTTGAACTTTCGGCTATCGGGAATAGTTTCGGATCAACAAGTGCCGAAAGCGTGGGGAAATGACTTTCGGACGCCAATAGTTCAGAAACTAACCAACGTAAAGAGGACGGGTAAAAAATTCACTTAAGAAGTTATGCCTGCTGTATTGAATTTCCCATGCGTCACAATCCTACCATGCACGCGCAAAGGATTCCCCAAAGGAACATAGCGAGTCCGGATAATTTGTCAAATCAAAATTGATCTAAATGGATATAAATCGATATAGATTCTACCAGGTAACAATAATTCGTTTCTATTAAGTCAAATATGGAAGAGGCGTGGGAGACCCGCGTTCGATTCCCGGCAGGAGCTCATGTGGTTCGGATTCCACGTTAATCAGTAGGTCCACGTCTCAAATAGCCTCGCTGCTGAACGGGACATTAAACTCAAAAATCAATCAATCAATCAAATCTGGAAGAAATACAAATTGGTGGACACCTTCATGCCGGTTGCACAATCGCCAGGCACGGATGCTGGCCAACAGTGACGTTCTGAGTATTAAGTGTAGCGAATTTCTACTCAAATGCTCTAGAAAGACATCTGGAGTGTCTATAGAGCACAACAGATGAATCAGGGTGATTCACATGTGAGTAAACATATAACGAAAAATGTCCAGAAAAAAAGGCACTCATAGTAAGTAAATGTGAGTCCAAAACAACAACTACTGCTTGGACACCGTCCTATGTGCGAAAAATAGGAAAAAAAACTACTCTGGTCTTGAATCTAAGGCCGTAGGCTCCTAGTCCGTTTGAAAACTGAGACTACGCGAGCGAAAGCGAACGCTCTAGCTCTGAGGCTCGAGTGAGCCTCACTTTCTCTGTATTAATTTCTTTGACTAGTACCCACTTAGTTTGGCAAACGCTCTTGTAGAGCGAACCGACATGCTTGTGTGTTTCATTTTGTTACTCCTACTGCACAGTTGTAAACAATCAGAGCTTTAAAACATTTCGTCCTATTGTTCATGTCGTTTTATTTTCCATATATATGATTTTCCAGCTGTAGTGTTAGATATGCAAAATTGGTTCATTCTCATGTTTGTGTTGGCATATGCACTGTGTGTAAGATACGAATTTCTTGACGTATTTTCCTATATTTCGAATATGTCATATGCCACGGAAGACGTGGGACATGATA
This sequence comes from Thermobia domestica, assembly GCF_964235325.1. Classification (NCBI taxonomy): domain Eukaryota; kingdom Metazoa; phylum Arthropoda; class Insecta; order Zygentoma; family Lepismatidae; genus Thermobia; species Thermobia domestica. Next base: position 128,329,141 of record NC_137460.1, read on the forward strand.
CAAGTTTGTTATTTTCACGCTCTATCTGAATTTGAACCATGGATTAAGACATTCTTTTCATATTTGTCGACTGTGGGACAATGTCCCAAACAAAGATGGACATAGATACAATTGTTCTAAATACGTTCTACCAAAAACTGCACCATATGTCATTGCAAAATGTACAACGTTATATTCCTAGTCTTCGCACGTGAGACGGTGTCCCAGCAGTAGTGGAACATGTTGACATTTGTCCATAGCTACATGTTGATATCAACACATACATTGGCCACATTTCAATATTTATCATGCGAGTCCGCTAGTGACATTCATTAAGTTTACCCAGTTTCTTTGTGAGTCCCCTTGCACAATTTCAACTTGGCCTCAGTTGTTGCATCCTCATTGGTATGCAACAGTGCAGATCATATTGACATTTGATAACATCGACAAAGTGTATGACATGATCATCGAGAATGAGCTCATATCGATCAAAAACTTTCCTGCGTTTATGGGGATATTGCGTGAGTGTATCGGTGTCATAATAGCAGAACATTTGGACATGTGGAAGGTCAGTGCCAAATGGAACCCAAAATGTATTAATGCTGACTAGAACGGAACACGGGTGCAGATGTCACATGTAATTTTGCCAAAGTTCCAAAACCATGGTGACTTCTTGTGCAGTTTGGTGACAGAAGATAGAACATGGCTGCACAACTATGATCCAGAGACTAATTAGGAATTCATGGAACGGCGCCACAGTGAATCTCCTCGACCGAAGAAGAAAAAAGATCAGCTGGGAAGTTGCTTGCATCGATATCTTGGGATAAGAACGGTGTGATCCTTATCAAATATCTTAAAGAGGGTGAAATTATTAATGCTGGGGTTTATTTCAACTGTTTAATTTAGCTGAAGGAGGCTCTGAAGAAAAATCTTCGGTGAAAAGTGAGCAGTGTTGTTCAGTTTCCCCAGGACAATGTACCCTCCCAAAAGGCTTATCAAACCACGCAATTGCTGGTGGATCTGGGCTTCTCCTGTGTACCTCGCCCACCGTAATCACCTGATCTGGTAACAATATCTCTAAAACCATTTCAAAATAAAAATATTTTCCATCCAATGAAGCACTAATTGCGGAGGTGGAAGGCTGGTTTGCACGGCAGTAAAAGCCTTTCCATTTGCAGGGGTTGGAAATGTTGCAGCATCTTTGTAAAAATTACATTGTTCTTTGGGAGAAATATTTTATTAAAATGGTTCTTGCACGGCAGGACAAGCCTTTCTATTTGCAGGGGTTGGAAATGTTGCAACATCTTTGTGAAAATTGTATTGTTCTTCGGGAGAAATATTTTATTAAAATGTTTCTTCCAAGTAAATTTCCTCCTGATACTTTCAGGAACTTTCCAGCCTCCCCTCGTACACTATATGATCAAAAGTATCCGGAAACCTGGCTCAAATGATAAGTTCGTGGCGCCCTCCATCGGTACCGCTGTAAATCAATATGGTGTTGGCCCACACTTAGCTTTAATGACAGCTTCCGCTCCCGCAGGCATACTTACAATCAGGTGATGGATTGAATGCCTACGCTCCTTACACCAAGCGAGGAATCGTTTGGTATTTACCTGCGTGATGTGTGGCTTATGAGCAGCCTCTCGATCATGAATTCTAAGTTTTCTCACCTCATGCCTACCTGTCATATTACTTCGAGTGGATCCTGATGAAGTTTGGAATTCCTATGTGACGGCCTGGATAGATGTCTGCATAACACTTTACGACCCTCTTCAACTGTCGGCGGTCTCTGTTAGTCAACAGACGAGCTCGGCCGTGCTGTACATGTCCCTTCACGTTTCCACTTCACTATCACATGAAACACAGTTGACCTACGGATGTTTAGAAGTGTGGAAATCTCGCGTACAAACTTCTGACACAAGTGGCACCCAATAACCTGACCACGTTCGAAGTTCATGAGTTCAGCGGATCGCCCCATTCTGCTTTCTCAAGTTGTCTAATAACCACTGAGGTCGCTGATAATGAGTACCTGGCAGTAGGTGGCAGCACAATGCACCTAATATGAAACACGTATGTTTTGGGGTTGTCGGATACTTGCACTACGCTTTTGTAACTGGTTGTCTCCACTTCTTATTCGAAGTAGAAAAAAATCCTTCCTATGATTTTGTTTTTTCTCCACTCACTCAAAATATGCCTTAGTGTACTTACTGAAGCACTGGTTCCTTCAGATACCGGTTATATACTTGTTTTACGTTAATTGGATTTCCACTCTCAGCCTGTCTCTCATAAAATCATAAACTTTAACGAAAATCTCTCTGTTTTCACTGTGAATCTCTTCCGTTCCTCCAATCTTTCCGCTCTTCGTACCATCCATTATGATAAAAAAAATAAACTATCACACAACACTGAATAAAACATCACATAATTATCCATAAAAAATACCAAACGGCAGTGAAAACAGGAACACTCTGTACACTTTGTCTTCCTCATGTGTCTCTCAAGACGTCCCAACCTGTGTCAATAATAACTAACCAGGGAGGGAGGGACCAATAAGACATTTTTTCTAGCGGAAACGACAAACGTCAGTGAGGGGAGAAGGAGTTGACAGGCCTGTACCTACATTTTCCCTAAGGCTAGGACATGAGTCGTGGACCCCGGAATGAAAGGATTACAAATATAGTCGTATTATGTAATGTAATTTTACATGTTTTAGCTTACTTTAGATAATTATGCATTTATATAAGAAAGCAAAAAATAAACGAATAACGAAACCTTTAACGCACCGAGTGCACTTTTAAAGCTTTTTCAAATAAATAGGCAATTTTATTGTTCAGATTTTTCTAAATGAAGGCTGCAAAGTCAGCGAATTCTCTGTAAATTTGGACGAGAGCATTGAGATGGAGAAGGCATATATAATGATTTTAAGAAAAAAATCGTTCAAATTATGCTAAACAATGTATATTAATAAATACAAGGAAGGGTCCTCATGAACTTAATGTATATATGTATTGTAGCCATATTTTGGAATTTGAATTTTATTTCTCGTCATTATGCAATATTTTGCGTTCTTAAAGTTCACAAAAGACCAATAACATTAATGATCGTTCGTGTACATTTTGGATTATTACAAACCAACATCTGTTTTCAAGCTATTAACGAATATTCACACTTTATTCATTATCAGATGGGTGAACGACACTCTTTTAGGAATCTTATTTAAAATTACAATGTTCACTTAAAATAATTTGAGACATATTCAGTGTTTTAATATTTCATATTTCTATTTTTTACCATATTTGTTAGTTACTTTCTGACAGTAGGAGGATGGGGATTGTATTATACATAGTATGACGGTATGAGTCAAAATGACTCCCGAAACTAAATACTCATTGTTAGGTATATAATGATTTCATGCAAGGTGCTATATTTACTGCTACTACTTTTAATAATAGTAATATTACTGCTATTATTACTATACTATTAGTACTACAACAACAACAACTACTACTACTACTATAATATCACTGCTATCACTATTAGGAACTCGAATCTAAAATATTTTTGTGGCAATATCGTTGTCGTGAGTCGTGATTAGTAACATCGATACGTTACTACTATTACTACTACAGTATTACTACTACTACATAAATGAGTCAAAATCATCTGAATGCAGAGTACTAAGCACTAATATATGATTATTCTTTTTACATTGGTATTTTCTAAAAGTATCTACAAAATTGATTTTTGTACACCAATGTACTCTAGAACTCCATTTTCGGACATCTGTAATTGGTAATTCTCTGCCTTTTTTTCTAATTGTTTCCATATAACTATGTATTTTTTCCTCAATATTTTGACAAGAGAAACCAACATGAAATAATTGTCGCATGTTACATTTAGATCCATCATCTTATATTGCTCAATCAGACGCAAACCTACATATTCTGAAAGCGATTGACCTTCGGGCCTTGTCTCATCTTTCCCAAGGCAAGGAAAACCATTGAGACAATACACTCAACATAGACAAGTAATCAGTAACTTATTCCACATTCATCAGGGTTTCTTGCCATTCATTTTTTGAAACAACACCTGCACATTTGTGCCAGGGCATGTATGTTCAAGATATGACTAAGAAGTATAATATGTTGTTGGTAAAAATAACTGATATTTCTAAATGCTAGAATAAAGAGTAAACAACGGTCTTTTATTCGTGTCAGAGTTTGTGGTAAATTTAATAAATATTTAAGATAAAAATTTTCAGAATGTTCTGTCACTCTATATGGTGTTCAAGAAGTTTCAAGATATGACAAATTCCAAACATTAGAACACGAAATGTTAATTTCTTTGTCTAATAATAATAACAATAATAATAATAATAATTAATAATAAAAATAATAATAATTATTATTATTATATTGAACAAGTAGACGGTGCTATAAAATCTTTACGCTACTAAACGTTATAGTTCGAATAATCGAAAATTTTAATCAGAACCTCAATATGTACTATTAATGAGTCAAAATAACTCTCACGGTCCGTCTGGGTATATATAGAAATAACTCGTGAACTATTCATACAAATATTTTAAAATACATATAACTAACTAAGTAACTGACTCTATGGCCTATGGAACCCGGAGGTTCAGTGCCGCGTTCACAAAAGCTCTCCACTGACTTCTATCCTTAGCTAATTGGATCCAGTTCCTACTTTGTATTCCTATCTCTGCGAGATCCATCTTAATATTATCCTCCCATCTGCGCCTAGGTCTTCCTAATGGTCGTTTTCCTATGGTTCTACCAGTCAAGACTTTGAAAGCGTTCCTACTTTCTTCCATTCTAGCTACATGACCTGCACACCTAAGCCTCCTACACTTGACGACCCTAACAATGTTTGGTAAACCGTATAAACTATGTAGTTCCTCGTTATGAAGCTTCCGCCATTCCACATTCTCGTTCCTCTTGGGTCCGAATATTCTTCTCAAGATCCTGTTCTCAAATACTTTCAGTCTAGGTTCTTCCCTCAGAGTAAGCGACCATGTTTCACAACCATACAGAACAACAGGCATGATTATCGTTTTATATATTTTAAGCTTCAAATTCCTCGACAGAATTCGCGACGACAAGAGATTTTGAACCGAATATTAACACGAATTCCCTGCTTTTAGTCGACATTTAATTTCTTCGTGAATATGATTTTCGTCTGTTAATATTGATCTTAAATATTTGAAAGTATCCACTTTATCAAAAGCATTATTTAATATTTTAACGCCTCCACAATTTGCCGTATTACGGTCCCGACGCACTTCCATGTATTTAGTTTCTCTGCATTTACTTCTAAACCCATGTCCCTGCAAGCGTTTAATAATATCTCTGCATTTATTTCTACTGTTCTCCTATCATCCCCTATTAAATTTACATCATCAGCATATGCCATAACCTGGTGAATGCCGTTCAACTCTAGGCCCTGGTTGCTATCTTTGATTTTCCTTTTGGCGTATTCGAGCACAAAGTTAAATAATAATGCCGACAACGCATCTCCTTGTTTCAGGCCATTTTCGACGTGGAAGCTCGTGGACAAAAATTTTCCTACCAAGACTTTACTTTGGGATTTACTTTAACTTATCTTAATTAATCTAATTAAGCTTTCTCGGTATTCCAAGCTCTGTAAGAACGTTGTATAATGTTTCTCTCCTAACCGAGTCGTAAGCCTTTCTAAAATCAATACATAGTTGATGTACCGGAGTATTGTATTCCCAGTTCTCTTCGAGTATTTGGCGAATGGTAAATATTTGGTCGATAGTTAATCGATTTCGTCTAAATCCGCACTGATAATCTCCAATAATTTCATCTGCGTATGGGGTCAATCTTAATAACAGAATATTTGAAAGGGTTTTATAGGATGTTGACAGAAGAGAAATGCCACGATAAAATACATATATACTGAGAAAATATATTTTAAGCTCACAAAAGTTCGAAGGAACCGAGTGAAAAACGGTTAAAATATTTTCATTTTGAAAAATGAAATGATTATTTTGACTCATGCTGTCCTTCTAGTTGAAAATATTTTCGCGATCCAAACATAAAAGCTTGAAATTTTAAAATATGTGTATAACGACGAAATATTTATAACACATGCAGGTGAAAACATATCTTTAGTCTCACGCAACTGCTGTTGTCCGAAGTGTCATGCAAATAGTGCATGTAGGAAATTTTATTTTAAAGCAAGGTTTTATAGTGAAGCGAGAATATTCATTCTCACAGTGTCCTTTAAGAATTCTCAATTCAATGCTAGTAGAGAGGGGGCACCTGGTGATGTTTTTCCTTCTGCGCATGCGCAAACAAGCCATGTGCACCCCGCCCCCTGCACGCCCACTTGGCCCCGCCTATGTGTGGGAAATTAAACCCCTTGAACCGTCCACCCACGGTCTTATACGACCTCCATTCTAGGGGTGTATTTGTTCCCTTTATGAGCACTCTTTATAACCTCAAGCACCGGAGGCGAGCGCTCCACCACTGAGCAACCGCTCCCTTCCCCTAGATTTTCAAGATGTGTAATCCTACAATGACAACTAATATATACTTTTTTGGGAATATAGACAGAACTTACACAGCGAACACTTTTGTTATTATGAAATTATGTGCTACACAAACACCATCTGATCTTACGTGACCTTAAAATGTCCGCTAACATCTCCGATTTAAAATTAAGTTTTCTATAGAATAGCAGAGGGATTTTTTTTTTAAAAAAAATAGTTACTCTTTTCGGTTAGTCGAAGTACTCTCAGCTACAGGAACACCATTTTCTTCTTACTTAATTAGCAGCATTGGTTTCCATGTCGAAGGAAGACCAGAGAAGGGAAGAAAAGTATGTAGAGAAAGTTTATCTGAACCAATACACAGTCCAAACCTCTTAACCCGATAAAAACTTTTCTAGTTTAAGAAATAAATCATTTTTAAATATAATTTTTACTTGTCCTCCATTTTAGGAGTGTATTTCTTACCTTTTGTGAGCCCCTTATAGGGGGTGTACTCGTTCCCACCCACGTGTGAGAAATCGAACACCTTGAACCGTCCACCCACGGTCTTTTACGACCTCCACTTTAGGGGTGTATTTTTTCCCTTTTATGAGCACTTTTTAGGGGGTGTATTCGTTCTCTTTTTAAAATCGAAGATAGCAACCAGGGCCTAGAGTTGAACGGCATTCACCCGGTTATGGCATATGCTGATGATGTAAATTTAATAGGGGATGATAGGAGAACAGTAGAAATAAATGCAGAGATCTTATTAAAAGTTTGCAGGTACATAGGTTTAGAAGTAAATGCAGAGAAAACTAAATATATGGAAGTGCGTCGGGACCGTAATACGGCAAATTGTGGAGGCGTTAAAATATTAAATAATGCTTTTGATAAAGTGGATACTTTCAAATATTTAAGATCAATATTAACTGACGAAAATCATATTCACGAAGAAATTAAATGTCGACTAAAAGCAGGGAATTCGTGTTAATATTCGGTTCAAAATCTCTTGTCGTCGCGAATTCTGTCGAGGAATTTGAAGCTTAAAATATATAAAACGATAATCATGCCTGTTGTTCTGTATGGTTGTGAAACATGGTCGCTTACTCTGAGGGAAGAACCTAGACTGAAAGTATTTGAGAACAGGATCTTGAGAAGAATATTCGGACCCAAGAGGAACGAGAATGGGGAATGGCGGAAGCTTCATAACGAGGAACTACATAGTTTATACGGTTTACCCAACATTGTTAGGGTCGTCAAGTGTAGGAGGCTTAGGTGTGCAGGTCATGTAGCTAGAATGGAAGAAAGTAGAAACGCTTTCAAAGTCTTGACTGGTAGAACCATAGGAAAACGACCATTAGGAAGACCTAGGCGCAGATGGGAGGACAATATTAAAATGGATCTCGCAGAGATAGGAATACAAAGTAGAAACTGGATGCAATTAGCTAAGGATAGATGTCAGTGGAGAGCTTTTGTGAATTCGGCACTGAACCTCCGGGTTCCATAGGCCATAGAGTTAGTTAGTTAGTTATTCGTTCTCTTTTATGAAGGGGTGGACTCGTTCCCTTTTATGATCACTTTTTCCACCCCTTATTTTACCATAGCAGAGAATACCGAACACATAACAGAGGAGATAACACATAAGACTACGTAACATACCAGGGATATATTCTTTCTCATTTATGATCACTTTTTCAACCCCTATTTTAACTATAAACAAAGCGGACAATGAATACCTGTGCAATATAGCAAAGGGGGAGTACCTAAGATAACGAACACACAAATATTTAACATAGTAGGGCTGTATTGTTTCCACGCCTACCCTTTTATGATCACTTTTCCACCTCTTTTTTTTACCATAGCAGAGAATACATGGAGTCTACGAACACATGGTAGAGAAGATAATCTTTAAGAGGTGTATTCGTTCCCTCTTATGATCACTTTTTAGGGGTGTACTCGCCCCTTTTATGAGCACTTTTCTCAACCCATATTTTAAGATAGCGGAAATTACACAGAGACTATGAACATAGCAGATCGATAACACATTCTCCAACCGCTTATTTAACATAGCACATATTACATAACATTTCTTATTTTTCAACCCCTATTTTAACATAGAAATTGCACAGAGACTAAGAACGCACCACTCCTATGTAACATACCAAAGACTACCAACATCATAGCGGGTGTACTTGTACTCTTGTATGACCATTTTTTTCATTTTAACATACCAAACAATTACATAAGGCTATGTACGTTATCTTGTTATGGTCAATTTTATAACCCCTACTTTAACATAGCAGAAATTAGAAAAAGACTACGAAAACCTATTTTAACAGCACTCCTATGTAATACGAGAGGTGTACTCGTTCCCTTTTATCAACCTGTGTGTAACATAACATTCGTCAAGTACTGCATGTCCCAAATTACTGAACAAAACCAGAATAACTCGTAATCGGAGTCACATATTGAGGTGGTGTTTCCAGATTTAGTAATATGTCATCAACTACTACAAGTTCCAAAAGCACTGACCAACGAGGTCAAAGGTCAAATATTTATAACCGCATAACTCTTAAATAAGGCAACATTTGATATGCTATTTCCACATTTATTAATAGGTCACCAACTACTACACGTAATAAAAGTACTGACCAGCGACGTCAAAAGTTCAAATCCGAATAACTCGTAAACGGAGCAACATATTTAGGTGCTGTTTCCATACTTAGTAATAGGTTATGAGCTAATACATGTCACAAAATATTGACCATCGACGATAAAGTTTAAACCCCAGTAACTCGTAAACGGATCAACATATTTAGGTTATACTGACGATCGAGGTGAAAGGTCAGATATTTAAATCAGAATAAGTCGTAAACGCAGCCACATATCGAGGTGCATTTTCCATATTTAGTAATAGGTCATCAACTACTACATGTCCCAAAACTACTTACCATCGAGGTCAAAGGTCAAATATTTGAACCCGAATAATTCGTAAACGGAGCAACGGATAAATTTTGTACCAAGCAGAAAATAGTGAAGAAGTAATAAACTTTAGTGCCTTATTACATTTTGTATTAACGAGAAAAATTAAAAAAAAACGCCATTTTAACTATCTCAGTATTTCTGAACCTTTTTGGGTTATTCAAATAAACGAAAAAATAACCTTCTTTTAAGATAGTTTGTGTGTGTCTGTTAGCAGTGTTGCCAGTGTAAAGGGGTATAGTAAAGGGGCAACTGATACGATTTCCAGTTAGTTTGTGGGCCAGAGTTTGGGCTTGAATATTGATTCTGTGTTTGCTGGTTTCCGTAGCTGTGTTCTGAAAAAATCAATATGAACTTGACTGAGGTTGGGTCATACATGATGGCAAGCGTTCCTATATCAAAATCGAAACTCTATGTGGAAGGAATTAAACTGAAATTTACAATGCTTTGCAAGATGTTTCTGAAAATAGTTTTGTAGAACCTAGCATTTTATTACGGTGCTTAACTCGTTTCTGTGAAGGTAGTGTAAGCACTGCGGACACCGCAAGAAGTGAAAGACCATCAACTGCAACAGACTATTGTGAATAACATTTTGAGAGAGGATCAACGAGAACATGTGAGAAAATTGCATATGGGCCAAAATGGCTGTCACTTTAGTTTACAGAATCATTACTGAGAAGATGGAGATGAAGATAAGGTGGCCTGGATGCAATTGATGAAACCTGGATACGAGATTTTGAACCAAAAATGAATTTTCAGTTGTCAGAATGAAAGAGTTCAGATTTCCGACGCCCGAAGAAATTCCACTGTTCAATCAAAGGTTAAACAAACGATGTTCTTCGTGTATGATATTAACGGACAGTTGACTACAATAGAGTGACACATGCGATTTCTGTATCAGGCGTAAACTACAAGCTGTTCCCACATAACGCTTTGCGCCCGAAAATTCATGAAAGAAATCCTGACATGCTTGGAGCTGGTGTTCTCATTTTGAACGATAATGCAAGACTGCTTACTGCTCTACAAGTAAGGGTGACATTCGAGATGTATGGATGGGAAAACGTCCTTACTCAATATAGTCCCGATTTGAACAAATTCGACTTTGAGTTTTTTTTTTTTTTTTGCTAAGTGAAAGAATCACTCTGTGGAAAACATCTTGATTGAATTGACGAAGCATTCAGTGAGGTAACCCGAGTGATGAGACAACTCAACAATTAAGTATCCTATCCTAAATACAGAATTTATCAAAACGTTCGGAAGATGTCATAAAGAGGTATGGAGATTATATTGAAGGACTGTAAAGGTATTTTGTACAATAAATTATTTACTCCCATAATATATTTCATTTTGCATAACTTTTGAAATGATTGTCGTACATATATTGCAAAACACATTCCGAATATTTGCTAGAACATAACATTGTGCATAAGGGTACATGCAAACACTGAATGCAAGCATTAGAAACTATTGGTACCATAACACATAACAGTCTATATGCCATGCTAAATAACGTTATATGAGTCTAATTTCATAATACGTTTAGGAAAATTTGCTTATCACTAACGAACGCAAACAATTAAAAAATAATAATCATTGCATACATAGTATCACAAAAAGAAAACCGAGACTTTACATTTCGTTAACACAATCCATTGCAGAATGAAGACGTATAAAACATTTTAAGTCATTCATTAATTACAACCTAGCTGCTGTGTATGTAAAAGAAAACTTGAAACTTTGATATGTGGGATATTAATGTACAATTCACATATTTTAACGTTTAGTACGTAGAAGGAGTTTACAAAATGTATACTTTGCTAAGCTCACCAAAGCCAACCTACTATCCTAACTCATATTTTATGTTCATGAACAAAAAGAAAGAGAAAACACCTCTTGTGAAAGTAAAATTTTAGTGAACCCCACCAGCACTATATTACATAAGTTAAACTTATCACGCATTGTTGTGCTTGAGCCTGTGTATAGTGCATTACGTCAGTCTTAGTACTTACTACTACCTTCAGTTTGGTCAATTTATTTACCTTTGACTTTATAATAAATACAGTGGTTGTTTACTTTTGGCGTACCAAATTTTGAAAGATTTACAGGTAAAATTCAATACTTTGCACAAAAAGACATGTTTATAAAGAACAAATTTCTCTAGGCGATATAATTAAATACAAAGTACTGCACCTGTACCTTATATTTACAAGTGTAGGTTTACTAGTGTAAAATCCTTACAATTACTTTTCTAGGGATAAAATAAGGGAGTGCATATAAATGATCGTTTTATTTGGTACTATTTTCCACCGATGCTGTATTTGTGCATACTCAACAAAAGTTGTATTTTATGTTAACAAGTGGATCGCTACTAGTATAAAGTCGTGACAAGTACGCACCTCCTACTAGTGTAAAACCGTTGATTCACCTAATCCCTTCGGACGCACTCCCTAGCTCGAGCTCGTTCTCTGCAGCTTTGCCATGCTCTGACTCGGTTAAATAACATTCGTACTTTTTAGTGGCCTCCTCGTATACGATGTTCCGTGTTTTTTTACATTGCAGTTTTTATGCATACATCCGCACGCCGTATTTACAAGCAAATCCTAGAAGAATTTCAGTTTTTCTAAAATTGATTATGGTGGTCCCGTTGAAATTTAACTATGACATTTGAGATATTTTCATGTCTTCCAGCGCAATTCATCTAGCAAACAACAATTGATCTAGCAAATAGCAAACAAACGGAAGGAATTTTTGGAAGAATTGTAACTGTTCAAAAATTATTTCGAGTGGTGCGGAAAAAGTAAACCTGCAAGAAAAATATTCCTATATATTTGCTTAAAACATTATGTCGAGCTTCAGAAGAAGGGGAGTAGCGCGCTTCAAACTTATTCGATGAATTGTAAGTACACATTCAATAAATGATCTGACAAATACAGAGATATCATGCAGTTTGGCAAGCTAACGGCAAATTAGAAATGTAAAAAATACACAAATTTTATGGTAAATATTATTATGTATTTCGAGGATAATGTCCTCTTGATTGATGCATATAGGCTACAACACATACATCTCTGCAAGGATTTATAATATAGTAGCTAAATAATAATAAATTAAAAAATACTCAGTTAAGGCCAATGACTAAAATTTTAAGTTCCTAAGTGACAGTTCACCTGTACCTAGTATACCACGCAAAGAAACATGTTTCGCGACCAAAAGGGTAAAGCAAGAGTCCCATATGAATTATGTCAATGCACAGCTTTATTTATCATTTTCTGTACGATCATCGGCATTGCACATATAATGACTTCTTGCATTTCTTGTATGTAAAATTTTTTGAACATTGCTTCCGAATGATTCCCTTAAACGTGTGATAGCAAGCGAAGGAAGTGAGAAATTTTCTTGATTACACTCACTTCGCTACACCCTTCAGCTACAACGCAGCTAAAGAAATTGTGCTTCCAAATTATCGTTTGTATTGCTTCCATTGCAACTAACTTTTACTCATTTCATTCATTTGTGTTTAAAAATGAAATGATAAGAAGTCGGTAATATTGACAGACAATATTGAATTGCTTCGATATTACTCCTCTAAAATACCACAAGAATAAGTATATTCACCACACAAAAGTAGCTATTAGGTAACTCTCGTAAACGTAGGGTCCATTTGTATCATCCTGTTGAAATGTGTATTCGTGTTACTAACTCAAGATTCATTTATATCCAAAAGATTTCGTTTAAGTAGAACCTTCAAGAACTCAAATGTGTTTCATTTTATTGCATGTCCATTCATTAATGTTTTGTTTCGTTTTAACCATTTCTTCACTATTTCTCCAATGCAGAGAGAAACAGGAAAGTTTGAGACAGCGTTACCATCTTGTGGAACACAAATTTCTGAGCCCAAAATTGAAAGTAGGGAATATGTCGTTAAGTACTTGATAATCAACCTCAAATAAATGTATGAATGCTTCTTATGAAATACTGATTTGCTTTATGAATGTTAAACATACTGTACTTGTTACCTTTTCCAGGTTATTGCACTATTTTCAAACTCAACTTTTCTCTCTTCTGGTATGGCAACACTCTTTACCTGATCCTTCTAAATTTACCACCTTAAAGAGTTCTTACTAGTATTTAATTTAATGTCCGCAAATAGTTACTACTTCATCCCTTGTGAGTATTAATGGCGTTTAAATTTTACACATGTTAATGTTATTTCTCAAACGTATACAACACTGATCAGCGAGTGTCATCTCTTTCGTCTTTCTTTTCATTGTTGATTCGAATTATGAAATTAAATTTAGGCCATTCTATATAAAAGAACATGACTTTATATGGGGTTCGCAACACTGTCCATCTATGGATGTTACCCAATATATGCATACATGTCCCCCTTCCTACAGTTTATTTGTACAAAGTTTCGCTTCTCTCCGTCTCTTGGTTCCTTTGATACAAAGGAGGGACATTATAAATGTTGCACCCGTATATTTACAGGGTGTCTCACCTAACTTTACGACCTGAAATATTTCCGAAATGACAAAAATGTGACAAATCTAATTAAGTAAGAATGCACCCATGTCAGGTGCCTAAAAGATTCTGTAAACAACAAGTGTCCCCAAGGGTATCATCATAGAGTACTACGACCCAACCTAAACATTTCAAAACGAAATCCCTTATTTTTATTGCAGATTCTGATTGCACTTTCCTTTCATGCCATGTTCTGTAAATTCTTATGGTTGATTGTAAATTAAGGTCCAGCAACGAAGAAACCATTAGCTATTGATAGCAGTAAGCATTATTACATACAAGCTGCACACTCAAGCTGTATTTCAACTGGTTTGTATTAGAGCCCTCAAAGTAAATCTCTAACGCTCTCGATGATACGAGGATGGGCAATCAAAAAAGGTCATTTGCTGAAGTAAGGGTAATAGTAAAAAAATCACGTTCTACACAATCCCATTTCGAGATCTACTGATGAGTGCATCGTAAAATGCGTGGAGGAAACGGTCACTATGAAGAATTGTAACATTCCTGGTCGACCAAGTTGGGCAACAAACAGGTTGATGTTCAGTAATTTGTTGAAAATGCTCACCCTAGCATTCATAAATCCACTGAACAACATGACAGTAGTTACATGTCTGCGAAAATAATGAAGAAAATGAACTTCCACCCGTACAAAGTTAATCTGATGCTCAAGCTGGATGAATATGTCTTAGATCGGCGTGTAGACTTTTGTGAAGATATGCAGAAATAAATAAATGATGAACCTGATTTTCTTACCAGCAGTGTGTTCTGTGAGGAAGTCATGTTCCAGCTAACAGGTTACATTAACAGACGTCATTGCAGATTTTGATTTGACAGCAATCTCATTGGTCCTTTCAAGCACACTCTACATCCTGAAAAGTTGAATATCTGGGCGGTTGTGCTAAATATATAATAATTGGTCCCTCTTATATTCATAAAAAAATCACTTCTGAACTGTGTGAGTAGATGCCTCGAAATCAAGTACTTCTAGCAATAGGACATACTGCAGAAGACAGTTTTGTCACAAATGGTTTTAGCAGGTAAATATGCTGCAATTTTTTAACCCGAAATTTATTAAATAACGAATTTGCAGAAGAGGTGATATTGGGTAGCCCGCTGGTTTTCTGTCCCTCTGATTTACCGCCACTAGACTACTTTTTCAGGGTTTATCTAAAAAAATCCGAGTATATTAAACAATGCCAACGACTTCGGATAAGCTTCGCCAAAAGCTTATTTATGATTTATTTCTTATTGAACTGGACGTCATCGCCAGCATTTGTGTATTTGTGTATTTGTGTCATATCAAGAAAGATGCGCAGTTCGATCACATACTGTGAAAAATCAGTTACACTTTGTTCATCTGATAATTTTAGACAATCAAGTCCTGAGAGGCATGCAGACTGATGATGCTCAAGTTCTTCAATAAAAATGGGAAGACATTACGTGGCTAGTAAAGGTGGCGTAGTTACGCATTCCGTAACTGCAGTAACAGTAAATTTAGATATCAGGAAACGAAGACAACACAATATTTTTTTATTCTCTACTTTTATGTGAGACGGAATTTTAAACATGGTTAGAGTTATGTTAAATCTACTGTAAGTGGATCACTTTGCTATCCCTAACAATTAAACTGAAGTTTGAGAACACATTTAAGAAGCAGATAGATCTCCTGGCTGTGGAATCTAAAAAGGAATTTGCTAAGAATTACACTATAAAACTGAAGTTTGTTCAATAACAAACGGCTCTCATTGTGAGCAACTTTGACAGGAACGTAACACGCACGTATTTTATAAACAAGAAATATTTTCGAGTTTTCTGCTATTTAGCATAAGGAGCATGTCGTTGTGAATAAACACACGTGAGTTATTAACATTTAAAATCGGAAGTATAATTAACAATAGCCCTGTATATCAATTAAGTGTATTTGCGCTTTATCCGGTTTTCTAAAATTGCTCTCCTATGACATCTCCTTTGTCATGTTTGCTTTTACGTAGTAGTGTGAAATAATGATTTTACTTAATCTGTCCGTGTCACGTGATATTGAACAAACAATATTTGTCTACTTGACCTTTCAAATTCTAGAGAAGGCATTTCTTGTTGCAAAACAAACAAAAAAACTTTCTTTCCATATCGTAATGGTCTACCACTGTCGCATTGAAATGTAAATGAAAGCAATTTTATTTCATGCTTAGCTTATTCAAATATTGGACACAATTTCGTGCTTTTTAATTAATGTGTAGTTCTCGAGATATTTAGTTTATTATCAATCCCAGCTAGCGTACGATTATATTTTTTGTTATTACAGCGCCATCTAGGCGGATAACAAAAGGACTTAAAGTAAAATTAGCTTATTTTCGGTCGCTGAATCAGAATTTGAAATTAAAATTGGGAATTTCCATCTAAATTTTACAGTCGGTCCCTAGGGCTATATGAACAATCCCCTCGGGAAACATGTCGTTTACACAATTTTATATTCCTCTAACATGTGTGCATCCTCACTTAATTAGGTTTGTCACATCTTTTGTCATTTCAAAAATTTTGAGGTCGCAATGTTAGGGGACGTACGTACGATATTCATTTTAAGAGATTACATCATCATCTATTAGAATAACGAAAAAGTGCTTAAAGTAAAAGTCGCAAAATTAGCTGGAGTAAGAATAATGTGACACTTGGGGGCACGTGTTGTTTACCGAATTTTATAGGTCTCTGACATGGATACATTCTTACGTAACAAGATTTGTCACATTTTTTGTTATTTCGGAAATATTTGAGGTCACAAAGTTAAGTGAGGCACCCCGTATATATGATGGGGGCACTATTTATAATGTCCCACCTTTATGACAGAGGAACCAAGACACGGAGAGAAGCGTAAACTTGCACAGAGAAACTATAGAAAGAAACTATGCGATGAAACTCAATCTTTTGCGATTACAGTGCTATCCATTAGAATAACGAAAAAGTTGTTCAATTAAAAGTTAAATAATTTTGACTGCAGAATCAAGATCTGCAATAAAAATGAGTTTCCGTTTGATATTTTCAAGTTTGCCATATGATCGAACCCATTGGGTCACTTCCTGTTTACAGTTTATAGACCCCTGACATGATACATTCTTATGTAACTAGATTTGTCATAGTTTCTGTCTTTTTGGAAGTATTTAAGGTCGCAAGGTTAGGCGAGACACCCCGTATATACAGAGTGGCACATTTTAATATTTCCACGGAAATATCTTGATAACGGTTGAACATAAATGAACTGAACCAAAACAAAAATAAGAAATGCCATGGGGCAATACGAATGGTGATGTCGTGTTGCCCCCAGACCCACTCTTCAAGAGGGCTCGGAGGCCAACTTAAAATTTTAAATGTAAACATGGGGAAAGTTACACCACATTCGATAGATCCTTAAAACTAAAAACCGATATGGCAAAAGATTTTTCATATGGGTCCCTGTATTCAAAATCGCCGCCCAGATATGTTACCTGTATCAGATAAACGTCCAGTACCATTAATATGAAAACGGATGAACATAAATAAACTGAACAAAATCTTAAATCGGAAATAGCATGGGGCAAATCGAATGATGTAGCGGTGCCCCCAGAGCCGCCTATCATGGGATGCCAAAGCGCAACTTAGAAATTTTAAACGAAAATGTGGGTCAAGTGATATTTCGTTCGATAGATTCTCGTACACTGAATAGTGCTGTCGCGAAAGATTGTTCATATGAGTTACCGTTTTGAAAATGGCCGTCAACACATGGTGCCTTTATCAGGTAAAACGTCCAGTACAATAAGAATTGTTTGCTTGCAATAAGAATTGTTTGCTTGAAACACTTGGCTGTACAAGTGACTGGTACTCTAATGAACCGATATTATGCAGACCACTTTTGAGTAGAATGAATGTTTGTAAACATTGTTCTAAAATTGCATTTTTCTACAAATTTGTTTCACATTTCAGTTGATTCAATTTTGCACAAATCATTGCCTGCAATTAAAATGAAAAGTTCCATTTAACAAGAATTTTACCAACGTTTTTCCATTACAAACATCTGCCTCTTATAAAAACACATTCCAAATAATTTTATTGTGTAGACACAATTTGCGAAATCTAAGGTTCTCATTCGCGATTTCAGTGTTCCTTCCCATCCCCCTTCACCCACTTACGGAGTACGTTCGAACGATAATCTCCTAGGAAATATATTTCTTCATTTGCACTATGGCTCTTTTACTCTAATCATCTTCTCTGCTGCAACATTTTCGAGCCATGAAATGATAAATATCCTCTGTGATTTCTACATGTGTTTTATTCTGTTCGTCCGTCATTGTCTTCAACCGTTTTCACATCAGTGTTACTGGACGTTTTATCTGGTACAGGCACAATGTCTTGGCTGTCATTTTGAAAGTGGTGGCTCATATGAACTATCTTTTGCTACAACGCTGTTTAGTGTATGAAGATCTATCGAACGAGAAATCACTTGGCCCATATTTTCTTTTAAAATTTCAAAGTTGTTGCTTAGAACTCCATGAAAGGCGGCTCTGGGGGCACCGAAACAACATGATTCGATTTTCCCCATGGTATTTCCTACTTGAGTTTTTGTTCTGTTCATTTATGTTCAACCTTTTTCAGATATTTGTCAGGAAAGATTAAAATGGACCACCATATATATACCCGTACCTGCAATGAGTGAAGAATTCGTGTATTTACTTTAATTTAATTGGACACATATAACACGAAACTACTACTGTGGACTGGAAATTTATCAAACTTTGGAAAGACTTATATTGTAAAGAAATTTTGTAAATGCATTATACAAATTTCTTTTTATATTAAAAAGGTTAACTGTTCACCTTGTGCCGTTTTATTTGACTCTACCGAAAGACATTTAATATATTGTCTTCCCATATTTTGTTGTTTGCTATTCACAATTTATATGTAAGTACTGCCTCCTTCCTTGTTGGAACTCTATTCGTGTAGCACAATATGTGTAATTCTATCCCTGCCAATGTTCAATTTTCATAAATGGAATACACATGTTAACGACCTCATAAGACTTATGTAGATGTACAGAAGCTTCAATTTACTTACGTGTTTTATAGTAAAAGTTCTGAATTCATAGCAATCGGTTAAATAGTGTTGTAAGTAAGTTTTCGTGAAATGAGAAATATCTTAAAATCTAATATTTTCAGTAGTGGATTAACATAGTTAAGATATGTTGAACCAAAATGTAGATGTATGAATATTGAAAAAGAACATTTTCAAAATATTTTATCCACAATTATTACTAAATTATAAAGTGTATTACCATAAAAATATATGATTATCTAATGTGAAATATGTGCTAATAATTGTGTAGCAATTCTTTTTGCATATACGTACCTTCAACGTTTCCGAAACACGTCTCACCGTAAAAATAATGGTTTTCGGTGTATCGTGGAGAAAAGAAATCTCTTTCGTAGACTCGATTCTGAAAATTAAATACGATTATGAGAAATCAATAAAAACAATAAAGAGTTTCTTTAAATTATGTAATTTGGGAAATCGCACCTGTTTAAAAAAAAGTTATATATTCCTAGAAAATAGTATACATTAATAGCAGTGTACAATATGAAAGAAATTTTCCAATTGTGCCATATCATTTCTTATAAGAGAAGACTAACTATGAATGAAAACTCTTAATATATTACTCTGTTCAAAATGTGTACCAAAATAGATAGTTACACGACCAGAGATAGGGAAATATAAAGGTTTAGTGTCACTGTTTCCACTATACATTTCTAACTGAGAAGCTGTTTAAATTGATTAGAAGTGAACCTCTTTTTTTGGTTAAGTCCTATAAAACTATTAACTTCATTGTGCATGGGATACACTCAGAACTATACATAATTGTCTCGTGTATAGGTAGCTGCGTATGCGTATACGCAGTAACTTTGCGGGTTGGTACGGCATTGACTTTAGCTATAAAAGATTACCTTCTCATATATAATTTCAAAGTTGTAGTATCCTTGTAACTCTCGTTGCAACGGCTTGAACATTCACAACTACTTAAACATTCTGATATACTACGAAATCTATATTCTCAATAAAATAATTATGTAACTGAAGGTATTTGCTAATAGCACATACTTTACTATACACACTATCTCTGAGGAATACGCATATATTTAAATCTTGTAATTAATAATTTAGGGTAATTTCGTTTGATTTCTACCATTGCCGTTCGTTTAGCAATGTGTTATTTGCAATTTTGAAATTAAAACGACATATGAACATCGTCTAAATATGTATTCTTCTTCTCAAACATATTCTGAAAGATCATAATGTTATGTGCGATAGTTGCCTTTGTGCCTTAACAAGGAATTTAGTATCTTCTTTACTACATATAGTATTTTGTTAAAATCCCTGTATCTAACGAACTGTTACTGATACTTACAGCCCTTGCTTTGAAGCAGCATAAAAGCAGTTGCGGACTTCAGTTGGTATACGCTGTAGTATAGAGCAGCATTCGACTTTCAGTCCATCCATTAAACAGTTAATAAAAACGTCTTCACATTTTCTGTTAAGAGAATAAAATTATCATGAAGTTGTTTCTACATTTAAATAAATTTATTATTTCAGTGGTTTACTATTCCATCCTCTTTGTTCTCAGACGTAGTGTTCTTATGAATTCTACTGTGCTTTATTGCATTATACTTCAGTATATTTTTGACCGCTTTATACATCGAGATGAACATTTAAAAAAAAGTAAAATAAAAAATTAAAAAAGACGGTTTCTCCGTTCTGGTTCGAGAGGAAGTTCTCAACGAAGGCTGAAGCAATATTGTAGTATTTGGTGTCATCAACAGCATCTTTTGCGAAAACCTAGATTAACAAACGGTTCTCAGATTTTTACGAAGGGCCATCGGCCACGTCGGATGGTCCAGTTACCGGTAAATGACGCAAAAATCCTTCCATTGTAATATGAGCGAATATCTACGTAAACTAAGAGCAGTAAGCCAATTCTCGTAATTGACGATTAACCCTCCATATCACCTGTGGTAAATTCTAACATCAAGGCATGCGCGCGGAGTCTTACTCCACAATAGGTCTTTATTTATAAGTCTATATCTTAGTTTTAATGTTTATTTTGTTTTGAAGCGGTATTAAGCTGTTTCACGTTTTCTTTGTAACGTTTCTGACAACTGCGCATGTACATTTTACAACACAAACTCTTTTACCAGTTCTAAGAAAACTAAAGCTCTATCCGCGGAATCTGACTTCGCGGTGCGGGCGACGACGCGTTAAGCTAACTAACTAATGGTATGGCTTATGGAACCCGGAGGTACAATGCCGAGTGCACAAAAGCTTTCCAGTGAATTCTATCCTTAGTCCACTGGATCCAGTTTCTACTTTTTATTCCTATTTGCTCGAGATCCATGTTGATATTACCCTCCCATTTATTCCTAGGTGTTTCTAATGGTCGTTTTCCGATTGGTCTTCTAGTTCAGGCTTTGAAAACGTTCCTACCTCTCTTCTACCCTGCCTACATGACCTGTCCACTAGGGCGTCCTAGACTTGATGACGCTAACAGTGTTTCGTAAAGCATATACATTATGTAGTTCCTCGCCATGAAGTTTTCGCCATTCCCCATTCCCGTTCCTCTTGCATCTGAATATTTGACAATTAAGCTATAAGTTATAATTCTAAATTAACAACATTAGACACATAAATAATATAAAATTCTTTGAAAGACATACGAATACTAATTATATAATTCGAATACTAATTCGAATACTAATTATATCCATTGAATTACCAATTCAAACATACAATAGCAATAAAAAACCTTATTTACTATTTTCAGTTTCATCTCCAGAGGTGACAGAATTCATGAATTTAGGAGAGCTATTCTAGTCTTTACATCCCATAAAGCGTTAAGAATTAAAGTATGTTTGGTCAGTAGTAGATGTAGATACAACATAGAGGTCATTTCCAGTAGAAGTAAAATATCAATACAATATAGATCTGTATGAGAAAGTTGAAGGGTGCAGAGGTAATTTAGCTGTAGCAGGATGGAGCATAAATTCCAATAGAATTATGCTTGCTTTATAATAGTCGAAAATAGAATCATGTTTAAGAATATGACAATGATTTGGGTTCTTTAGATTTGATCTGGATTCTTTGCTAGAGTAATGTGTTTCAGCTATTAATTAGGTGGACGGATGTAGGTTAAGTTCTGTACGGACGTGAAGGTAATTAAGTTGTGCAACATACAACGAGTGTATTTATTAACATACACAAGTTATATCAACATTAGTTATTCCATTTATTCTTCACAGGATTTAAATCGTACTAGTAAACCACGACTTCTTTCGAACAATTTACGGTATATGTATATACATACGTCACCATTATTAACGTTTATAATAATCATTTAAATTAACCATTTCTTAATAGTATCATATTCATCTTAATGCATCATAAAACTTATTATTCTCTTTAGTTTGGAAGCAATTTACCGATCCATCAATAAGTAATATTAATTAATAAAATGTTTCGTCTTTACATACTATGTTCTGTAGAAGTAGAAGATTAGAAGAATGTTCAGCCTTTTATATCTTGTAAATTCACTTTTGCATATATATACAGGCCTTTCAAGATTTATATCAATTTACTTAAATTGTAAAGTATGTCTATTAATTAAAAAGAAACTGAATAAAATATTACATCACGCACGTAAACTATTAAGTAGATACATAGATTTCCTCTCCGCTACTTAACGGCTGATATGCAATTCGTGGTTTATCTACCATAGTTTTCAAAATTGCGACCTTTGACCAAAAGAGGAATATCTCAGCAAACCTGACCTTAAGGTACTGTAGCATTTATGTGAGTGAAGACCAACACTTCCTGAATATTATTGAGCTACATAATTGAGTATGTAATTTCTTGTTCACATAAGCAATTTAATAGATTTAGAGAAAGCTATAGAGATGGATTACCTTAGCGAAGCTCTTCCTATCTAGAGTATATTTTGAACTAAAATTATTTGCAATACTCAGAATATAAAAATTTCGTTTTTCCTACTTTTCTGTAAAGTCACTGTTCCCGTTTATTATTATCGTAAACCCTACTAACATTGGCTATTTATGTAATACAAAAAACAAAAATGAAGTTTTTTTTTCCTTTTAAAATTTTGCCAACTCTTCTTCTACTTGACGCTATATCTAAATCTTTTCAAATAAGTCAGCTACTAAAAATAACGTACTCATTATGCAGCAATCGGATTAACACAAACGATATCAGTAGTTAAAAACAATAATAAACGTATATATATATATTACAATAAAATATTATGTAATATTTTCCCGATATGGTCTGATAACAATATAATGATGAAAATGAATTCGCTTACTTTTCTTTCTCCCTTGCTCCAGTTTCCTCTCTACACTGAACATATTTTTATATTACCTTGCGAAAACTACGTTTGTGTTTTCAGACGTATTTGTTCCTAATGAAATTAAAATTATCATACCAAGATCCTTATTTGGGAGTTAGTTATATGTTTGCATAATAGAATATTAACATTGCCTTTCGGGATCCTGGGTTTTTGGGGTATTTTTTAGACTTTCACTCAAGCAGCTATTGCATCGTCACTATTTATCCTAGGATCATGGGTCATACCTCATTATCTTTAGAATAGAGCTGGCTTTTAAATGGTACCACTTGCATTACCATACCATATACCAGGAGAGGGAAAAGTAATGTCAAAGGGAAAATTTCGGGTGGGGGAGGTCAGACTTTCGGCCCCTCTGGAACGGCCCTGTGTGAACATAGAGATCTCAAAAAATCTGATAAATAGCACTTGGTAAACTGAATGAGTGGGCCTTATTTGAAGTTTCTATCTTGAATACTAAGGGCGGGAGAAATTTTATCAAGAATCCCCACAATGCCCCAAATTAGCGCTAAAGAGCATGATTTCAGGTAAATTTCCTGAGACGTCTGTATTTACCCTAGGACTATAATCTGCCAATCATTCTCTTCAGAAGAGAACTGCCTTTCAGGCGGTACGAATCACGTGTCTCCAACATATATCTAAGACGAGAAAATCGCGAAGAAAGGGATGTTTGGTCTAAATATCCCTTTTTTCCAAAATTGTGCCCCTGTGGAACCCCTGTTTTACTGCAGAGATCCGAAAAAAAATCTGGCAAATACTACTAGGTGAGCTGAATGTTTATGCAAAATTTCAATCTTCTAGGTACAAAGGTAATTGCCCCCAAAAAATATATATACCGACAATGTCCCATATTCCCTTATACAGAAGCATATTTTGTAAAAATTCCCTGAGACATCCCTAATTAGCCTAGGATCATGGTTTGCATACCATTCTCTTCAGAAAAGAACTACATTTCAGGTGGTACCATTCACATGTATTCATCATGTATCTAAGACGGGAAAATCCCGAAGAAAGGGATTTTTGGTTAAAATATCCCTGTTCAAAATTTTCCCCCTCTGCTTTCTTCCTGTTTTAATTCAAAAACTTGAAAAAAATCTGGTAAATACTACTGGGTGGACTGAATGTTTGTGCAAATTTCATCCTTCTACGTGCAAAAATGAGCCCGCCAAAAAATAATGAGCATACGCTTAATAAAATGAAATATATATTTTAAAATTATGACATCATCACCTCTTATGCCTCGACGCAGGAAGGTGTGAGACCATACGTAAGGCCTTCTACAATGCCTCTATACTTGAAAAACAAAACAAAAATAAAAACTGGACGAAAAAGCTCAAATAGGAGAGTTATAATTCAATGTACCATGAAACACCCGTATGGTACAAATTGTACCATAAGATCCCGTTAATACAAACGATTTCAGTAGTTAAAACAATAATAAACGTATATAATAGAATAAAAATGTTATGTAATATTTTTCCGATACGGTCGGATAGCAATATAATTATAAAAATTACGTAGGATCACTTCGACATTTGATACTTTTACTTACTATTCTTTCTCTCTTGTTACAGTTTCCTCACTACACTGAACACACTTTTATATTACCTTTCGAAAACTACGTTTGTGTTTTCAGATGTATTTTTTTTTTTCCTAACGAAATTAGGATTATAACATACCAAGATCCTTATTTGCAAGTTAGTTTTATGTTTCGATAATAGAATATTAATATTGTATTTTGCGGGAAACTATGTAGTTTATGCTGGAAGTCTCAATATTATTTTCTTATCTAGCATTTGGCCATTGAGAGGCCCTGTATTTAATACAATTTAGGTTACGGATGGTATTAGTTTATCGTGTGCAAATACATGCTAATGTTTCAAGTATAAATCACATTCGGAAAAGTCAAAATGACCCGTGGAGTGGTGATTTACGTATCTTTAGAAATAAAAGCACCACATACAAAATAAAAATTCCGTAATTGGTTGATATATTATACTTATACAGCTATAGTACTGCAAACTGAAAAGATGAAGTAGTTTCTTGTGATTAAGTAAAAAGCGATAATGTATTCTTACTTTAATTTTGAGGAAAATTATAACCTAAAATTTTCGGAGTTCGCTGTCCGCATCGCGTTCATCATGCCAGCACAAATTTCTTGTAGAGGCTCAGCCACATCGGAAGGATCGCACCATGAGCATGTAAGGATGAATCTGCTTCATTTTTGCTTGCAAATAGATTGGTAACTTTATAACGATACAGTTTGTACACAGTGTGAGCTACAAATAATAGAAAGATAATCTGATAATCCATTTTTGTGTATAATAAACCACAGATTAGTTATCAGATAATAAATGCACAGTTGTAGAATACCATATTGCAATGGTGATGGAAGCCGATAAACATTTCAAACAGTAGTAATTATATTATGATCAAATAAGAAAATGTGTTCCGAATCCGGAAGGACAGTAGGAATATATGACGGGTTTGACTCGAAATAAAGAAACAGAAGATTGACAAGGCTCGGGTGCCTAATTGTGGCAGGACACTTCGTATCACATTGTAAATTATGAAAATGGTTGGAAAACAAAATTGCGAAATAACAGTTTATACAATGGGACAAGTAACGTTAGAGACGTAAGACACGGTACTAGATATCCAGCTAACATTTGCCGAACTCATTTAGATGTAACATTTGCCAAGGGCATTTTTTTAACAATACCCAAACAATGATAGTAGACAATGTGTTTTATAAGATCGCCACGTTCACCTAAATAATTAACACTTATGTTGGTTGCCGCACTAAAGTTTCTTGGTCTCTCACCATCACAAAAACGTTTCAGTATGAAGGATGGTGACCATATGTTAGGGAAGTAACGGATCACGAAGGAGTAAAATTACATCGTAACGAACGAATAGAGAAGCTGACGAACAATATAACAAAAATGTTGTTTTACCATAGGACCATAAAAGGTAGCATAATAAGTAGAGATTTCCCAGATTTCCCGGTTGCTGGGTATCCAGGAGGGTGCAGCGGAATTCACAGGGGTTATTAAATGACACTGAAACGCTGAGGTGTCAAAGTTACGGGTACATAGTACCACGAAGAAACTAAAAAAAAAATTCGGAGGAAGCTTCCTTTCCTGATTGTATTACTCTCCTCTGTGGGAAACTCAAGATCTCTTACAGTCTGCTCATTTAAGTTTGAAGGCTTCTCGGTATTCCCTGTGGATCTACCATGCCTCTCAAAATTTCGAGAAGCCCTCGCCAGAATAATCAGTCATCTGGCTATGCATACCAGAGATTTTTTATACGAACATAACGAAAAAAGTTTATGAAGAGTTGTTTTACAATGTTCAGAAATATAACACAAAGATTCTCCGGTTGACATTGCAGAATTTCCGGCTGGCTATAAATTTTCATTAGTAAATCCAGTAAGAAATATGTAAGGATTCCAATCCCACTATGCAGCAATCACTAAGAGGCGTACTCATTCAACCAATAACTTTTTCTCTGTAGCAGCCACCTGATCATAGGAACGATGTTGTACATTGAGATGATTGATTTCAATGCAGTCTCTTTTGCCAAGTTTGATCTTCAACATTGGAGGAAAGATAGCTTATCCTTCTTTCTTCATACTTTCTCCAACTGACGTTCGAATTTAGCTTCTTCAAGCATGTTTTTGATGGATTCTGCAGTTGTTGAGGGTAGCAAAGAACATTTCTGCTAGTTCCTAGCCAAGAACAATTACTCTTAACCTGATTCATTGCATTACATAAAAAATGAAACATACTTGATATATTCAAAATACAACATAACTATTAAATATATTAATTGCAGGAGGCGGTTATTGACAATTATTGATGACTTCAATCACAAAATCTTCTCAGAGATTACACTGATTATCCTTTTTTGACACTTGATACTTTACTGCCCCAATAATGTTAAATACTGTAAGCAACTGTATTATTGCCTCAAGCAGTAGAAATAACTTATTGGAAAAATACAGTTTTTCATTACCTTGCTAAAATGTGTAATTTTACTCCAGAAAATATAGAAAAACCTTTTATTATTTTGCACCTTCAGTTGCAGTTTTAATATTGTACTTCATTTTCTGTATGGTAAGTATTAGTTCTTCTGTTGTGTTATTTTTTTATTTATGCGCAAAACAAATAATTTTCTTAAACATTAGCTTTGATGTAAGGAGTACTATAACAAAATTACTATGATAAGAATAACAAAATTATTTTACTGAGTGTTCTAAAAGGAATATCTTCATAAACATCAGAGTGAGACGTACGATTTCATTCTTTTAGAAACTTAATACTTATGTGATATAATGATTGATGATTTATATGCCATATTTACAAAAAATGGTGACTCCTTGTTTAATCTACGGGCATTATGTTCTTATTACGTTATACCTAATATTTCCAATTGCTCTAAAGGCGTGTGATATGCATAAAATATTCATATATTTTTCGGTATAACTTCGATGAAAATATCAACATATCTTACAAGTATAAAAAATTGAGAAGAATTGTCCAACAGTATTTGCTAGCTACATTCTATTAAAAGACGTTTCCCTCTCTTTTATTTCCCCTGTTTGATTTCTGCAACCGTAATTCCTCTATTTCTTAAAAAAAGGAATATACTAAGGAAATAACAAATAAATAATAACGAAGACAATAAAAGCAAACTGATATCATAAATAGTAAATTGCCTTTAGCGTTATTAATTTAGACGGCGCCGAAGTAAGGCGCTTAACACAAACATATTTTCTTCTAATTCTTAAAAAGGGGGAAGAAAAAGCTTAATATAGTAAATCCATTTAACCTACCTCATTAGACAGTATGGCCCTAGATGCGACTTACTCATTTTTTTTTTATCAAATAAACAATACACGTCATGATGGAATTCTATACTTATGATTTAGGAAATTTTCTATTTGCTATTTTCTTTAAATTCTTCTAGTTTAGAAAAATGATTATCGCATTATAGAAACTAATGACGCAAATTACAAAAATCGAATCAAAATAAGTTTAAGCGATTTCTCGAAGCTAATTATGGCAAAATATATTCAATCTGTTTAGAAATGCTACACACAGTTTTTGTGGAACTTGCGTAATACCATTCTTCCAGTACTTAATTGAGAGTAATTGTCAATATGGTAATATGCCACATTTTTTATATTGTACAAAATACACTAGTACTTACAAATCTTCTGTAGTGTTAGTGAAACACAATCCTAATGAATGACCATGAGAAATATTCCATGATGGATTCTGTGTTTCTATTTCATATGTAGTGGAACCATAGTAGTATTTATTTCCGATTTCGCGTGACACCAGAGTAGCAACGAGTATAAATCCCATCCAACAACAGACCCATACAGCTCTGGAATTAACAATCAAGATGAATAGTATATATACGTGAAGTAGGAGTTAACATCTTGAATATTATATTTATTTACATGTGTGTTTAAGCTAGAGTTTCTCTTCTTAAATAAATGTTTATATTTGAGTTATACTGAGTTAACATGATTTAACTTGTATTTGAGTTAAGATCATATACCTGAAACAACAGCATGTAAAAACTAAATTGGATTAACAATATTCCTAATTTGTCCTTACCTTACATAACGTTAATGAGAGAAAATTTCAAATGCTGAAAAGTTTATAAGTACACGGAGTTACGAAGACAAGCATTCCATTATCTCCTTTTAAGTAATTTTTATATGAAATTAGGTAAACACACTTTGCTAAAAAAAATATTACAACGAATTGCTTATTACTAAACTGTTAATAAAGATATTAGACATATTCTGTGGGACTTTATGCCATGACGAATTATAAAGTACGAAGTAGCAGTGCTTTAAAGTAAAGTACAGTACATCATTTGCTAAGATTTCTGGTGAGTGCTACCAAACCCCCAATACAAGATATTCTGCACAAACAGGTTATTATGTTTAATTAATAGAGTTATATTATCTTAGTTTATAGATTAGTTCATTCAATTCTGTACACAGGTAAGAAATTTAATTTTCTTTTCTCACTTATTCTACTAATCTCCATGTTATTTCAGTGTCATGTCGAGAATGTCTATGTTATAACTGTTTTAAGCATAAGTCATTTAACAGATGTTTATTACAATTACCCCGAGTTTTATTCTATACATAGTCCCCAGAATACCTAAAGTTTCTACTAGTTGTTATTAAAATTACTACCCTCGAATACTTGATATAATTTATTAATTTTATTCACCTAGGATAAAATTACCAAGCTTAATCTTCCAATTTGACAGTTATAGCATTATTACGCAATGTTTCTTGAACTACACACGAGACATTCAGTTTATAGTTATTAAAGAATATTCTAAAAATCTAACATACACCATGCCATTGCAAATTTGAATTTTGCTAAAGGATAAACAGATAAAGAGAATAAAACGTCTTACCTGTGACAAAGTACTGGTTGCTAAGACTTCAAATTTTTAATTGTTGTTAACGCAAATGTAGAATTTTTAATTAAAGAAAGAGATTTGTCAATCTTGTAACTATTTTCTAAGGTTTGTCCTTCCCGTTTGAATTGTACTAAAATACCAAAGTAAGGAAAAAATATACTTTCTTTCAAATTAAAAAAAATCATGTAAAGCAACTGATCCGCAATTGAAAAATTCGCAAGAATAGACAAGACAAAATAAGAAAGTAATTTCACACGAGTTGTGCGATAAAAATCATACAGGCTTTCTAACTAATTTTCTGTTAGGAAAATTACCATCTATATTAATCAAGCGAGAAGATGAACATTAGATCTATTATGCGTTCATATTATCAAATATTTTCCTGGGTTTGTTTCTTTAAAAAACGGAAATTAATAAATATCTTAATACAAAATAATTTCTTTATTCAGCCCTCCTTGTCAGAGTTTACAAGGTATGGAAGATGTAATTCCTTGTTTGGAAATTAAAGCTAATGGTAAGGTATTTATATACTGTCGGAAAAATTTCTTTTCAGATGTACTGGACATACTTCCGTAATAATTTAGAACAAACATATTTATGAAATTCCGTCACCAGTAGTTTTCCGACAGCTTCGAAATCACGTTTCAGTTTTTTGCGTGCTCTGGATATAAAGCTAAAAGTGAATCTATGTTCAAAATTGAGAAAATAAAATGATATATCACAATTAAAAGTTGTAATTTAAAAAAGCAAGGGAAAGTTGCAATACAGTTCCTGTTAGTGCAGTTTTGGCTATTTTTTCTATTGTTAACAATTGTCATTTACAGGTTTATAGGTTTGAAACATGTTAATGCCAGTCAATGAAATTTTAATCGATTTTCTTCTCTCAACAAATTGTTATGAATGTAGCGCAACTTGTTTGATCATTTGTTTAATTTTATTTTATTATTTACTTTTTAATACTATAACCTCATATCCATATGCGGACTTCCTTCTTAAACTAACTTGTGCGCAGTTTGCACTTGAATTTCAAGTACTTGGGTTTCTTTCTCAATACCACCTGTTTCCCATGCAGTCGTATTCTTGTATGATCGATTACATTTCTCCTGAAAGAACACTGATAATATTCTTTGTTGCTTCTACAAATTCTAAGATCTTTCCTCTCCAATGTTCTTTTTCAAGCATTTAATTTTTATTGCAAAACTTTCTTGGTGTCACTCACCAGAACGATGTAATTTGCAAATAGCATCATACGTTGAATAGTACAATTATATAACAGGGAAACTTATAGCTCCTTTCGATAATAATTGTAATTTAAAGTTGCAAAATTTGTTTCAGTCATAATACTTAACAGTATGTTATTCACATTTTTTAAGGAAAGAACATCGAATAAGAAATATATATATATTATCTCTAATAAAAATATAGGAATATTTAAATTATGATTAATAGTATTTGTATTTTAGTTTAAACGAAGTATCATCTATCTGAACATCAAAACAAAGTTTTCATGCCCCTCACCGATGAAGAGAATTAATCTTTTGATTAAAGAGGATGTACACACATAATGAATTTAGAAATCGAAACTTATCACAAAGGAAGCAGTTTCCAAGAAACATAAGAAAACAAAAATTAGTAATTATCATTATGAACCATAATCAACTGCTTTCAACATGTTTGATGTCAAAAACCGTGGAAAATATAACTTGTTTTTTTTTTTTAAAAAAAAAAAACAGATGTGTTGTTATTAGCAGATGATAAATTGTAGAGAATATATATAAAACTTTATTTCATAGAACTGGCTTTCTGAGTCACAAAACAAGTTTATCTAATTTTGCTATGTAAATATGATAAATAAAAAGATATAATACGTAAGTAATTATGATATCTATTTTGTGATGGAGAGAGATATAAGAGGTGGAACTAGCCACTATTCAGCGATATGTAAAGCCAAATAAGACATATATCAAAGACTAAAACAAAAACAAAAATACTTTTCGAATGTATTTGGACCCAAATAATTTTACGACTGGACTGTAACTTAACCTTTACATTTCTAAAGTATTACATGGTTAAACAAAAAGAAAATAATAAAATATACTTCGCGAATATTCATGTCAATTTTTATACTAGTTACTTTTTTGAAGTTTTCTTAAATATCCCAAAGAATTAGATGACCTTCAAGAATTTATCCGTTAGCCTCTGGAAGCATATGGTCAGAAATGTACGTAAAATTCACTACTGAAACAACCCGTAGGTACTATGGATCGACTTTCAGACCACTGCTACTTTTTGTATCATTATATGTTTTACATCCCCTCCACTACAAGTGGATCTTCTCGTCTACCTTCCTGTCTAAAATAGTTACATATTGTAAAGTTTGTTATAGTTGATCCGCTCTGCGCGGAGCTAGGGAAGTCGCGCGGTTTCACAAAGGCACTATAGAAGTTACGTGAGTGTTTTACGTTTTAGTAGTCTTTCGACATCTGCCAAGTGTAGCAAGTTTTGTCTTACTGTGTGTCTCATCTGGCACCACACATCAAATAATGAGCCAGAGACTGGGAAACGTGAAAGTATCATATCTCAAAACAGGACTAAATGCGGAGAGGATAGTGTAGGCTAAAAATGTACAAATTACACGTCAAGTCCTCGAACAAGACGATGGAAATTGACAGTTTTCAATATGCTGCACATGCTGGATGTTGCGTATATTGTTATTGCGTTTGTTTGGCATCAAGTGTACGCTAAGTCCACAGTGATGACAAGACTTGATTTCATGTAAATGTTGGCAACAGGATTTCTTAGGCATCATATGGAACGTAGATTGTTCATCGGACATCTGCCACAAGGGCTTAGTATGTCAATCAAGAGCATTCAGAAAGTGCATTTTGAAAGTGAGCTTTCTACCATGCAGCACGAGGGGGGAGTTCGAGGAAGATTAAATCGTGGCCTTGTGTCTACTGCGTTCTATGCGGAAAGCAAGATATTCATGTCAGCTGTGTGGGGTGCAGATGTGCTTTAGGTGTAACAAAAAAAGTTCCAAGTGCCTACCCGAAAGAGGTGCATGAAGTCAGACAAAGTTATAAAAGTGCTTTCTTTACCGGCACAATGCATTTTTGTTTACTTTCGCATCATATAAGAACGAAAAAATAGTTTTATTCATTACCTTTTCACTAAACAAAAATATAACAATACTTTTTCTGTGTTTGAAAAACTACAATTCCATTTTTTCTCCGC
Source organism: Thermobia domestica (assembly GCF_964235325.1). Taxonomy (NCBI): domain Eukaryota; kingdom Metazoa; phylum Arthropoda; class Insecta; order Zygentoma; family Lepismatidae; genus Thermobia; species Thermobia domestica. The sequence continues at coordinate 128,362,260 of NC_137460.1, forward strand.
TTTTACTGTATTTTTATTCTCAGTGCATCTATAAGAACAATATATTTCGGATTATTGTTATTTTTGTATATACAAACAAAGAAATAAATTGAATATTTCGGTAATTAAATTTTAGAATAACAATGAAACCATTGTTGCAACATTTGACTGCGTTTTCGTCCTCATTGTTTTAAAAATAAACAAGTGTTTTACATACTAAAATTACTGTTTTGCTTTTTATGAACAACTAAAATATGTAGAATAGCATTTTTAAAAGCATTTAATGAAACTACTTTTCAGAAAATGTGAAACGATAATGCGATATGGGAGACCGCTCCTTAGTAGTTATGTGTTTATTTTCGTCCCTAGCGCTTAAGGGTTAAAACAATGTATGTCACTTGGATTAAAACTATAGGAAATATATATTGTATTAAAGCTTGTAGAATCAAATTGGTTAGGGAATTATATCGACCTAAATAATCAAATGAGAAAGAGGTAAGAAAAGATATATGTTGAGGAACATTGTGCAAGTTGTAGAATGATTCAAAGTTATATAGGAAAATATAAGAAAAGGAACATTAAATGAATACGTTTTGTAAAGAAATACGAGCAGTTTGTGAGATAACCGAACTACAAAAGTAAACATTGTACTTACAGAATTAAATAACTTTATATGTAACTAAGATTAAAATAATATGTAACGAAACAATTTATGTGGGAAAGTCTATCATAGAATTACCAAATATTTCGCATGTGACTTTCATTAGAATGTGATGTAGCAAAAATGTCACTACACCAACAAAACGATGCGTAGTGATTTGAAAAAAATGTTAATTACTTCAAAAGGACGATTACGAGTAACATAATAGATACGAACTACATCAAATAAATGAGTACACACTTACTAAAATGAAAGATGAAGTTAAAGGTCAAAATTGCTGGATTAAAATCAAGCATGTGTTCACTAAAAGTGCCAAAAATCCTTGTAGCGGGTAGAGACTTTATGCAAAGGTTATTAGGGAGAGTGCTGTATATGAGCAACTGACGCTTAATGAGTTCAAAGCACTACTTGTCAAATTATAAATAATATTATAGGGAAAAGAACCCCATTGGAATTAACAGAAACGAGTTATATAACGTAAATGATATTTGCGGAACTTGAGCTAACTTTTGTGACCCGTATCCCTGGTCGAGGAAACAGATCCAGGAGTTCATAGGTATTTTCATATAAAATTTGGTAAGGATTGTGGTCAACCAAATAGAAGCGTGTATAGCGTGAATATAAGCGCGGAATATTTCCTGTACTGGTTAGAATGATTTGTTTCGTTCGCTTGTATTGCTACAAACAACCAAAAACTCACCCCTTTGAGTATATTTCCCTACTGTATCCAATGTGATGCTTTTCTTATCAAGTTATTGATAGACATATGGGTCAATTGTCTATCATAGTATAGGGTTACTTTAACTCACCGTTTCAAACTTCGGCGAGTATCCCCCACCTTATTAAACATTTAGAAATACCAATGGTATTGTGGTATGTAACCATAATAAAGTTTAGTTTATTAATTTCGTTGTAATTTTATGTTTAAAATATTTCTATAATATAATTGTGGTAGGTAATAAAATCAAGGCCATTTGCAAATTTCAGGGAGACTCGAACTCTAAATTGCTCTTAATTGAACATATTTCCTTATATGATTGGTACACATGTTACGGCAAATGAAGGTTATACGTTAACAGAAACGTAGATGACACAAGTTCATTTTCAGGGATGAATGTACTTTAATATTGAGCTTTAAAAATACATCCTTGAAATTTAAAATATGAGGGAAGTGTTAATGTATGAAATGAACGAACTTACTTCGTTAAGGCATTGTGGTCCTCATAACAATAAATCGCGCTACTGCTCTAAGCAGCGATATAAAAGCAAAATCAAACGTAAATGTGGGATTCACCATAAACTGTAAAACTTTATGATGTTATGTAAAAAAAAGCAATTAATATTTAGGTTTATGCTTCTTTAACCCACTGCTTATGTCTGATAGAAAATAATTAATTTTGCTTCTTCAACACAGTCTACATATCACATAATAAACTAACTGTGAGAACTGATATACAGATACTCTTACAGCAATGTCTTTTCAAAATTTAACAATTAAATCGAAGCTATGAACTTTCAATTCTGTTTAAGTTTATGGACCTGTGATTGTAACAATATGTACACTAACCATATAATAAAATATATTTATTAAGTCGCAAACTAAGGTCCTAGACGTATAAATATCTACCACGAAGTAAATATACAATATCTTGTAACCTTTGAATTCGACCATTTTCAATACTTTATCCGCTAAAGGAACAAGATGAACCGACCAAACACACAAAAAGGACATATGAAAGTTCTATAATAGCTTCGTTGCCAATTAACAAATTTATTTGGGTTGGTAATCTCACATTTACATGGCATCTACGTCAAACGATGCTCCTCTATACGATACTATATAATATTAAACCTTTATAAATCAGTATTAAGGTATCCATTAGGCAAAAACGTATAAACGTATATACTTGGCGACTTTTAACCATGCAAAGAAAAGAGATGGGTAACTCAAAAATGTTAGAAGGTACATACCACGGCCCTAGGTTCTTACGTTGTTTAAATGTAATTTTGTAAATTTAAAGGCAGGCCTAAACACCAATTCTCAAACTTTTATAGGAGACTTTCATTCACCCATGTCCTGTGAACTGCAATCGTCAACTCTAACTGTAAATAACCCGATAAAATTCCATTACACACAAAGTAAAATCCTCAAAATGTAATTTTTTTGTTAGGTTATAAAGGAAAATAGATGAAATCCTACAGTTCTAGAGAGAGAGACAACATGTGCTGGTTCTATACCCCCGTCGTGAAGTAGGTAGATGTATAAATTTTCAAATTTTGTAAGAGTGCTTCTATTAAATCAGAGTTATGAAACATAGCACACGTCATGCTAGTACGATAGCGCTGAAAGAAATAAACTGGTTTTAAGGTGTTTAATGATGTAGATGTTTAATTATGTATACTGGTGTAGATGTTTACTGAAGTATATCAGACGAAGGAATAGGCCTATTGTCACGTGGTCATTATAAGGTGGAATGCAAATAAGTGCAATGTGTGTGGAATTGTAGTTTTAGTTGTAACTTGCTTACTCTTAAATGTTATGGAATCCTACATATAGACAAATGTGCTTTTTTGGTATTTTAATAAATCTTATTTTATAATAGATAATTTGGCGCAATGTTTTTTTTTCATATAAGAGGGAAAAGATGAGAAAATATTTAAATATAGTTAATAATTGAAATTGCAATATACTGGTTTGGAAATGTTTGTCCTCGTATCTCATGTTCACTCTACTACAAATATAAAATTTAACTTAACGTACCTGAGAATTCTAATCGGTGCGTTAAGGAAATGTGCGACCGCATCAAATGATGAGTGTTTAGAGAACTCTGCAAATGCTTCAGAAAATATCTTCCATATTAAGCGAAGTAAGCCAAAACCAAAACTGCAACTGCTATGATCGTCCTTGCTTATTCTGGTAATAGAAAACGTTTTTAAGTTATTTTATTGTTTGCTGTATAAAACTGTTATTTCAACCATAAATTATTGAAGATATCCATTGTATAAATATATTCGTCCGAGGAAGAATATGTAATGTTTAGCAGTACCATGATTAAAGATATATATAAGGTTTCTCTGCAGATATATGATTTTGGGGTGCTGATTTCGAATCGGGTGAGTGTTATTCTGTAAATATTGTCAAAACTTTGCAAAAGGGGTTTAATTGGGGGAGGTGTTATCTTCCCTTCGATGTCTTAAACTATTAGATAGTTTCATTTTTCTCATTTCTTATTGACAGTAGAATGTCAATTCATGCACATGTTATAAACAACCATGTTAGTAATGAATAACGGAATTTGATAATGTTCTAAAATATCAGGGTTGCCAACTATAAATACAATTTACACAAAATATATTTATTCTGAATGATTTATTTTATAATTTTTCAAATAGAAAAATGTTATGGCTATGAGAAATATCACTTATATTCCGAATATAAATCCTTAAACTCTTATGTGGACTATTAATAACAGCATGATAATCACTAGAAGGGAAGTGTGGAAGTCAAATTCTGATTTCTGAATATGTTTAGTACAAAAATAACATATTCAGCACAATTTCAAACATATATTTCTTGTAAACTAATTCCAAATTGTCTCTTAATCATTTACCTATAGCTTTGTACGTGTTTGTTGTGTAGAAATTCTACTTTTCCTGTTGATCGCCATAGTTGCCAACTATCACATAATTGCCTCCTTCGTAATATGTGTCAACTTTTTTGTGATGGTAACGTAAAGGAAAACGTTATCTATGCAAAGTACATGCAATACTTTTATTACTCTCCACATAATTTGAGACGAGCAAGTTAGACAAGAATTGATCCGAAAATTTTATCAGAAATTCTGCTTTCATAAACACAAGTTTATAATGTACATGAAGTAACAGCACAATAGTATTTCTTCATACAATAAAACAAAAGTGAAGTTCTCAAATTACTAACATAGAAACGCGTGTGTTTTTTGTAGTCGAGATCGTAAACTAATTTTTTTTTTTACCGAGAAGAATTAGACCAATACTTTTTCATCCAAATTATTTATTATCAGAGAAGAAAGAAGCTTATTATAATTATACACTAACTTACCTTCTTGTCTGGAGAACGTTTACTACCTGTTCGTGAAAGCGTGAGATCAGTTATTGTAACAACAAAATGCATGAGAATGAAATTTTCCTTTTTCTGTAGTGGTGAGAAATTTAATCTTTTAATAATGTTAATATTTTTCGAACAGAGAGAGAAGGCAATTGGATGAGTAAAGTCAGGGGTTACTTCACTTTTTTGCAGCAGGTCACATAAATTGCACTCGACATGGAGTTTACTATCAGAAGACGATGCAACGGTTTGCAAAATTCATGGCTGATGAACAAGCAGAAACGCTGGAAAAGGTTGTTTCGAATGGGATATGAACAGATCAGTTTATCGAAAGTACATACATTAGATATGGTAATGGACCTGCTGGTATAATTGGATTTAACTTGCAGCTGAAAATGTTATCCGTGTGGTCTCTTCCCTTAAACATGTTTCTTCAAATTCAGAAAGATGTGGACGATGTGAAGAAATTGGAAAAGGATAACTTAGTTTCTAATCACAAGAAGAAGATAGGTCTAAGTATCAAGGCAGACTCTGCAGAACACGAGAAGATTCGTGAATTTTCATCTTCAAGTTTCTACACCTTTGACCGCAAAAGGCATCCATCTACTGGCAGGGCTCTTAAAGTGGGAAAACATCAGCTGACTGACTTTGTATGTAAATTGCCTGGACGCTTTCAGTAAAGTATTTCCAAGAGAAATAAAAAATGCTAGATGTTATGAAATCAGTGAAGTTATACTCAAGTGATAGACGAGAAATGATAATTGACCACAGTGTTATTTATGTTCATAAAATAATCCTGTTGTATCATCTCGTGATATTAATGTACAGTGACTATTTGACCATGAATTAGCTCCAGTTTCAACTGCTCTGTTTAATGAGAAGGGTGAAATGCGAGAAAGCCCCAAATGTGTGCTTTAACACAAATTTGCCGAAAACTTAACACAAGAACGCTAGTAAGCACACATCAAACTGTCATTCTTGACGACTGAGAAATGCTCTGGCTACTGTAGAAGTATATGTGAAGACATTCATAGCAATGGTGGAAAGTGAGCTCAAACAAACCGTATACACCATATAGCATTCGATACACACTATGGGAACAGTACCAGAGCAATAGCAAGGAAGCAACAGCATGGAAATTCACGACAATATAAACTTATATTATTAACACATTTAACCAAGAAATCTTACTTATTGACGTCATTGAATTCGAAATACCAACTTCCTTCATTAATCAGAAAATCGCTAATGGACATCACTGTAGATGAATCTCATAGATTGGTTATCACTATACCACAGGATTGAAGTGGTAGCAGAACTATGGGGTGAACTAAGAACACACGGTGAAACTGACGTAAATATGGCTCACATAGTTCTTAGGGAGGCTACACAAACTCCTGACCAGGAAAATTCTGACGTCACAGATGTACTGATGCTATTTGGATATCATGTATACATTGGAAAGCTAACTACGTAATTCGTAATGGAAAAATTAGCTGGATCCAAGCAGAGTGTATACGGTGAATATTATGGCAGCTCATGCTCTAACTGGTTGCGTTACTCCCTCATATCTTGTTGAAATTGCTAAAGGCCGAATGTTAAACATTCTATCGATGTTTCAAGGCACACTTGAATTAGTTGGCAATTCCAAAGCTGAAGAAAGTATAATAGCAGAGCAGTACAATACATTTTTGCTTCAGTTATAGAGTTGTGAAGAAGCCTCCCCCCAGAGGATAAGGAGCTCGATTCTGGACGAAAAAGATGGCTTTCAACACAATCACAAGTGTGCTATCTCTTTCTAAAGTCCCTCCAACTCTTTTACATTGTAGGGACATTCCAAGTGTGCTCGTCTTCAGACAGCCATATGGAAATCAGCACAAAATACTAATACTCCTTCCAAGAGACTTCCGATGGAAATGTTTTATTTGTACCTTGCATGTTGTCCGCAAATACGCAAATAACGGATATAATAGTGAATTTAATTAGCTGTTCATGAGCAACGAGATAATTTCGTAGCTGCCTTAAAAGGTCAACGAAGTGCATGGCGTTCTGTACTTCCTAAAGTAAGTGTTTGAATGAACTGGAAGAAACAGAACAGGATGATGAAGAGGATTTCATTGCTTTCCCTATATGTTAATTCTGATAAAGTTTGGCACTGTATTTCTGTTTTCTTCAAGCGACACGTTAATGCATTCAGCAACATGTAAGGAAGCAGGGCTGTTGGTCAAACAGATTATTTCGCTTTCGTTTCTTGTACTGCGTGCAAAACTAAAATTAAACAGTAATAAAAATATTACATCATTTTACTACAGAAGCATTTTTCATATCGCTGCCATAATTAGAGCTTTCCCCACTAACCAGTTTCTCTACCATTATAGCGTGTTCGAAATGATCTGAAAAGTGCTTTATAATAATCAGGAAACACTTTATTAGCGAACTCATATTCTAAACTTTATTTTTGTGCTCTTATCACTAAACATTCGACACAAAATACGACATAAAACATACAGGGTTTGTCCGGGAAGTAATAGGACTGATTTTATTCCGCCATGACCGTACTTCGGAGCGTGCGCGCACCGACTGGATCCGGTAGAGGGCTTTTCTAGCTAACGAACGTGCGACTGGTCAGTTATCTCCGAGCACACGGAGAGTCGGGACAGGCTTTTTCGCGCGACGTGTTTCTGTGAGTGGTGCAAGCCGAAAATACAGCGTTCGTTAGAGCAGAGGTACGCGATTAAATTATGTGTTAAACACTGTAAATCTGCGACAGAGACGTTTGATATGATCAAGCAGGCTTACCCAGATCATGCTTTAGGAAGAAGTGGTGTGTTTCGGTGGCACAAGGCCTTTTCGTAGGGCCGGGAAGAGGTCGCCGATGAAGGCCGTGCTGGAAGACCTTCGTCTTCTACAAACACCAACAATGTGACTCGTGTGCGCGAAGTTTTGAACTCAGACCGTCGACTAAGTATTCGTTTAATTTCCCAGATGTCAAATTTACCAAAAACTGTGGTTAATGAAATTGTGGCGGAGCATTTGAACATGCGCAAGGTGTGCGCGAAGATTGTCCCAAAAGTGCTCACTGACGACCAGAAATTGCGGCGAGTGGAATTGTGCTTAGAAAATTTGAACATGCGTGAAAGTGACCCCCACTTTTTGAATAACGTAATCACAGGTGACGAATCATGGATCCTTGAGTATGATCCCAAGACAAAGAGGCAATCTTCCGAGTGGCACACGCTGGCGTCTCCTCGAACAAAAAAGGGAGGAATGGGCAAATCCAAAGTAAAAATGATGCTCATTGTCTTTTTTGACATCAAAGGCATCGTCCACCATGAATTTGTTCCTCCTGGACAAACCGTCTACGCCAAGTTTTACGTGGAAGTGCTCAAGAGACTCAAACGAAGGGTCAATCGGGTCCGACCAGACATCGGAGCCGACCGGAAGCTGCACCACGACAACACCCTGGCTCACACCGCCTTTGTTGTGAACAGCTACCTTATAATAACAATTCGTCAGGGAAAAATAATATATAATAATAACCGCATGCACATGACTGGCAAGAGTTCATGTTGGTCCCTTTACGATTCTCCGTGACAAATCAAACGACCGCGGACCAAAATGAAGTCCTCGTTCTTACGTTGTGTTAACTTCAATACCCCCGATTCTAGATATCTGCTTCGACTCGACGAATCCCTGCCACTAGTGGCACGCTAGTTGCAATCCTTCGACGCGTCGCTATATCGACGATCGCCATTTACCGGCAAGTGAGCCACTAGGAGTTGGCGACGTTTACGGCATGGGGAAGCTAATAAACAAACAAAAAAAATAATAAATCTAAAGCCTTATAAAAAGTTTTCCGAAAAGTTACATCTAGCAAAATCATTTGTTGGTATTCCAGAACTGTGAATTCACCTTTATTCATAATTTACTTCTATCGTAGTTTTGATATGAGAATGATATGTCTGAAACTGTAACACAGGTTATTAATACTTTTTTTTGCTTTACTCAAATTTAGCAGTTTTATTTAACATTCAGTCAATTTGGATCTGTGATATCAGAGTTTTAGAGATCTCCTTAATTTTTTCATTTCTAAAGAAGTTTGCAACTAACACCATTAACGTATCTCTTTCGATATTTCCATATGTAAAATTATATCATAAGTTTTACTTTTAATAGGTCACTCCCAGTATATTTCAAACAATAAAATATTTACGGTGTCTTACTACATTAATCCGAACTACATTTTATATCCAACAACTCTGTGCATTTTCCCTTAAATCTGCAAACTTTCTACTAGATTAAAACTCAGTATTTTCTATTTTCTTCCTTTCTTGCTAAAACGAAAGTGTTCTTTAGACAACCTGGAATGATGACTCTATACTACACTATTTGCATAGGGCATTTTATGTAGCATATCATTTGACAGTTGGACACTTTCTTTTTATATTGAAAGCAACAGGGATTAAGTCCTTTTACACTTATATGATAAGTAAACCCATTCTTTTTAATTCGTGGAATTGTGCCAATGCACTAGGTCCAGAGAGTTTTTTAATTTAAGATTATAATAATAATAATAATAATAATAATAATAATAATAATAATAATAATAATAATAATAATAATAATAATAATAATAATAATAATAATAATAATAATAGTTATTATTATTATTATTATTTTATTATTGACTTAGGTTTTCCTGAATATTAAGCAATATTTCACAAAAAGCTGGTATTTTTAAACAAATGTGTTCGATATCAAGTTTTCATAAAAGTAGTCACTCTTTCCTATAAATAATTTCAGAGGGGCCGCGGTGGCTCAGTGATAAAGCGTTCATCTTTGATGCATGGGATCCTTGGTTCGACACCAGGTCGCACCAAGTGAATTTTGTGGTAAAGAAACACCATGTGCATGGGTTTTCTCGGGGTTCTCCCGTTTTCTCCCACTTTTTCATTCCGCCATTGCATTCATTTCTCATCATCACCGTGTCCTTTAGCCTAGCCGGTATAACCGTGGGTCGTAAAACTTAAAGATTTGATTTCAAATACTTACAACCCAAACAGTTGCAGGAAGTATGTCATTTCGAATAAAACAAACTACTCTATAAAATTCTGAGTATTATTATTTTTTATATATCCAATTCTAGCGAACCTTCTTTCTAAATCGAAGGGTAAGAAGACTAAATTCACTCTCTTATTATTATAAATTCATTTCAATTGAAGCAGTTAAAATAGTTGGGAAAAATTAGAAAGCCATAACCTATATTCCAGTGTGCCACAACCGGATAACGTGGCACACTGGCGTGCCCACCGAAATGAACAGTGTGACGCAAACTTTTACCTATTATTTACAAGAATATTTGTCGAGTTTATTTTATTTATTATTATGAACGATTCTTCCACGGATCAGCTTTCTTTATACAATTAAACAAACAAGTATCACATTGAGGGAATAAGTGTAATTATTTACTTTAATAGTAATAGAAATGTATATTTTTTTGTATTTTCTACCAGGAATAACTGCATCCGGTCTAGAAAGCTCGGACTAACAACAAAGGAACCCGATGTGCTAAACACACACCACCTACGCACTTCAATACACCAACGAAGGTGCAGACTATTCATGAATTAAAGTCTCTCACCCATTCTCCTAACATGTCTCCCAGCGATTACAACATTTTTTGGTATCTCAATCACTTCCTAGTAGGATAGCTTTACCTAGAGACCACTGATTAACCTGGTATTGGATGTTTCACTTTCTTACCTTTGTATTTCAAAGTCATCGGTTGGACAGTCTCACACGCAAATATCTAATATTAACAACGTTTCTTCTATAATTTCGTAATATTGTATTATTTCTTTGTATTATTTATTAGGTTGGTCAGGCTTGTTTCAACACTTTTCTCTTTGCACCTACTTATTACCTATACCTTAACGTTGGATAAAAATACACTAGCTCTCACCGGGAATCAAATCCAGAACCAATGGACTTGAACCATTTGGTAACAACAAGGCACATTTAAATAGAAGTTTCGATTTTGTTGGGAAAATTGTGATTAGGTGTAACATTTAAAAATATATTTAAGAATGGGTACGGATGAAACACACTGAATTTTCTCGCTCGAATTTCTTAAACTGACTCGTGTTAGTCTGCCGCTATTACTGAAACATTTATTTTAGAAATGCGAATAAAATAATGTGTTTTTGGAAAACTTTGTTCGAAGCAACTTATGTCCAAAAGTAAACTACCCATTGGTCATATTTCTGTTAGAAAAAACTTATGCAATATATTGGAATTATTAAGGAAATAATTGTATGTGAACTACGAGCAAAAGCGTCTGAGTACTTTCTGAGAAATCGTCAAAAAAGTCATTCCCAAGAATAAAATTTCCCGTGTGTATCTTTTCAGGACAAACGAGTTAGGCTATTTATGAAATACGAACAAAATTGCCAGAGTCATTCTCGACAAAATCGTAGGGTAAAAATTGCCCCGAAAAGTAATATACCACTTCTAGCTTTTTAGGATGATGGAATTATACCATATCGTTAGGTTATTTATGTGACATTCATTTATGAAATATGAACAAAATTCCGTCAGGCGTTAATAGGAAAATCATCGGAGAAGAGTAAACTATCTCTTCTGAATGTTTACAGGACGAACGAGTTGTGTCATATTGTTAGGTTATTAATGATACAATTATTTATGAAATGTCATTGAGAAAATTGCTCGAAAAAACGCATCCCATACAGTAAATTACACCTTATGCATTTTTTTCAGAGCAATGATTCAAACTATATTTGTAAAAAAAAAAGCAAAATCTTTACAGCTACTTTTGAAACAATTTAATTATTTTAAATTTTCATACTTCAGTAAACTACCCTTATTTTTAGTTGTCGGAGAATATAGAATTCGAAACGATAAAGTGTTATAAAGACTTCATGTCTAGACTTAAGTCCAGATACGTCGATCAGTATGGCCTCTATTTGAATGCATGTAAAAGCGTGACGAACCAATAAACGAACAGATGGACAGACATCAAAATCACTTTTTCGATATGTGGGGACGTGAAACTTGAATTCATTGAAATCTCGAATTCGATTTTTATCACTATTACTACAATTTCTTCTTTCGTCGCTTGAACGTGAAAAAGAATAGAAATACAACGACACATAAGGTGATAATTTTTAACTCCCAGAATTTAATGAGTTACGTTTAATGTGTTGCCATGCTAGAAGAAAAGCTTATGCCTGTTTGTTATATGATTTCAATATAAGTTTTTCACGCTACTATATAATGTAGAAATATGGTATGATTATCGTTCATATTCATTCTTTATTTGGAAATATTCGTGTTGCGCATACATAGATCTGTATAACTTAGTTACGTTCAACGAAAGCATTCTTGCACTTGTGGATATGAAAAAAAAAGAGAAAGAGAAAGTCAGTACTCTAAAACGCAAAAAACAGGCACACACACAGACACATAAACAATCATTTAACATCAGGTCAATGTAACAAGGGGTAAGATTGGACAGACTGTCCAGGTCGCGTATATTCTTCCTGACACAAAAACCCGAAGTGAGTTGTCTGCTGTTCAAGAACGGGAAGTAACATAATGACTTTAAACTGAAAACAATAACTGTTTCCAATAGTACACGTATTCTAATACTCAATAAATACGTCGATTAAAGGATACTACCAATAAATTATTTCCTTATTATATTGTTTCGTTTCTTATTAACATCAAAATTATACACTTCCTATAATGTTTTGTAAAAAAAAATGGGATGGGATGGGATGGGATTCGATGTGGTGTCAAAATAATAAAATAACTACGACTCCGCCACACTATCCACCTAACCACAGAGGCTACGTTGTGTTGGCTCTTTTCTTTTAAAGAAATAATCTTCATAACCATGGTGCGTATCGCTTTGAACCTTAAGATAAAAGATTTTCTGTTTAATTCTATATTTTCGTACGAAATCTTAGTTACAGAAGCTAATTTATATTTGGCAGGCAATCTACACACTAGGTTTTAACCAATAAATGCAACATTTTAGTCCACTATCCAGTTCCTTGATCCAACTCCCCGATTCCCCTACTGAATTCCCTTCGCAATTGTGATCTGCTACTGAAAAAATCCCTAGATATCATCGTTGCTAGTATACACAAAACCGAGCATAATTTTGTTTTTTGCTTATATTTTTATTATTTTTTTATATTTTTTAAATATCTCCTTAGATGGATTGCTTTCTATTATCTCCACATACTAATAACTGAATTTTACCCATAAACGTAAGGAAAATGGAATAAATGCGAAAAATCTTGAGTTACAGTATACGCGCAATTTTTTTGGGAGTACCATGAATTTTGATAGTGAATTTTTTAAAGGGATTTATGTGGTGTGAAGAAATATATGTTGTATGCTTTACAATTCACACTCATTAAATAGATTAATACAGCCATATACATTCCTCGTAAGTTCAGTAAAAATTTGAAAGAAATTTATATCAATATACTAACTATCAATATTACGCTAAATTTTGCAGCTTAACAAGATATTTTTCTTCAATGCAGTTTTTTTAATTAGTTATTTTAAAATAGTGTTTAACTTCTGCATCATTCATCATTTCTCCCAAATGGTTTAAGGACTAAAATAGTTGTTTACGTCATTATGTTTCGTGTATTGAAACCACATATTTCCTTAGATATCATATTTATTTAAGGGCTTACGTGGTCAGTATATTGCAAAACGTTTCTCCCCATTGATTTTACAATATTCTTGTTATTAAGCTTTCAGTTTTTAATTCCTTTATTCTTATCAAATGTATTGTTTTCTGTGTGTTTGGCCACTGTTTCTTTACTTTATAGAAGTTACAATGAATTTAATACTAAATAAATAACATGGCCTAAAATATTACCTTTTACAATATTTTAAGACTTACCTCTGATTACTATGCACTGTCGCCACTGCTATGGAAATCGAACTATTTTCTTGCAATATTTGAGTATTCCTGCCAAGTTGCATCTCCCCGTATGAGAATATATGCATATTTTTTAGCCTTTGTTGATAGGCTTGCAATCTGGTCCTTCTTTGTGAGGAATTTTGAATTGGAACAATTCTATTACTTTTCTTTGAGAGTAGCATTTTGCCTAGATTTATAATTGTAAGATACACTAACTCAACGCAACCAAACAAACTTCCACCAAAAAATAAGTTCCCAATTCCTCCAAGTGAAACTGGAATAAAAGAGATGTACCTTTTCTGTAAAAAAAATAATTATAATACACTTTTAACTCTTATTGTAGAAAGAAATTTTTTGAACTCATAACCAACAAACCGGTGAATTGTGATTTTCTGATGAACTAAATACTAAAAACATTGTTCGATGGAATGTAAAGAACAGAATTATAATAAATTCGTCACTAAACGACTTATGGTTTACAATGTAGCAGCACAGAATTCGGATTGTGTTCAACAATGTTGTATTAGTGATGCATTTTAATTTCCTTTACGACTGAAAATTTGGATAAATAGTGGATGTGTAGTTTTTGTTTTGTGTTAGTAGTAAGTATTGGTTTATCCCAACCTGGGAGCACTGATATTAATTTGTTACTATGAAACGTAATTATAGGATTTGTAGTATTCAAAGGAAAGTAATGTTGTAAAGTATTGCGAGTTATATATATTGATTTATATGTTCTAATGTTTTGTACCTACAGTTGGAAAATTTTGAAATCTAATAATCGTTGTGCAGTGCATCATATTGTATAGTAACAGCATAAATGTGTTGATACTTATCAAATGCGGAAATAATTATAAAATGTGATGTTACAAACGAAGAACTTGAGGATAGAGAAGAAAACGCTTGTAATGGTGGTTCACTTGAAGATTCTGATTATAACGAGGTAATCGGAAATAAAATTGAAATCAAAGTTTGTGAGAGATAAGAAAGCAGTAATTAACACGTAAAATATATTGGAGGAGGGAAGTTCTTTCGACAGCAACAAAATAGGTAAATATTACTATTTTACATCTGATAAAAATCACTTTCCTCACTCTTCATGATCGTGCACAAGAGGAAGCTCTACTCCAGTACATAGGGAAGAATAAAAACATAGATTATGTTGAATAATGCCTATGTTATTTACTGATGATACCTAAAATGTAATTCTACATTTATCAAAAAGGAAGCCGGTGCAAAACAATTACCAAGAACAAATAAAAGTACCTATTTCATATTTTGAAGTGCTGACTTACCATGCGAGCTAATCACTGTGTTAAACCAGTAACACTGATTAAATCTCTATGAAAGATCAGTGTACAACTTTACTATAAGCCGGGATCGTTGTTTAGAAAGCATCAATGATCATAAAATATGACAATGAAAACACCAATGAAAGAAGGCGTGTAGATAATAAATTCTCACACACAAGAGAATAGTTTACACTAAAAGTGACTTTCGTTCTACACTGTATGTATCTGGTGCACATACAGCAATAGGCAATATGTTGTTGTTTAGGGACAGATATTTCAAGGTTTTTATGAAAGAAACTACAGATAAATAACGTACATTT
Source organism: Thermobia domestica (assembly GCF_964235325.1). Classification (NCBI taxonomy): domain Eukaryota; kingdom Metazoa; phylum Arthropoda; class Insecta; order Zygentoma; family Lepismatidae; genus Thermobia; species Thermobia domestica. Next base: position 128,377,564 of record NC_137460.1, read on the forward strand.
AAGTTAAGGAATTAGATGTAATAAGAGCGTTAGCGAGCTTACCCCATTTTTGTATCAAATCCTTAAGTGATTTTTACTGTGATTGGTTAGCCTCCTGTTGCAATATCAACTTAATATCTAGATTCTAGAACTCAGACCAGCTCTTTGAATCAAGAGTAATATAAGCGAGAGTAGTGTCAAAACATCCTTTATCCGCAGATGACACTGTTTCTATTCAGCCAAAAGTTGGTCATTTCCTTACAAACAACAGAATGCAGTCGTGAACGGTATTAACAAAGAACATAAGAGACTTAAGCAGAGATTCTCTAGATTAAAGGCAGATAAGGAAGTATAGAAGAAATATTTACAAAAAATATGATAGATCTTTTGCAACCTCGAAAATGAAGGTCAGTTTGTGCCAGAATCATGCTATAAGGTTGTTTTGTCCTTGAGCTTTTCCCGAAAAAGAGTAGAAAAATTGGGTAAGAGATGACGTTCTACATTACAGGGAGAGTGACTAAAGAAAGACTGCAAAGGCAAGCGTGTAAAGTAGTGTTCCTGCTCTATATTCTCATAAAATCTTCCTTTTCTTTTCTTTCTAAAGAGCAAAGATTTAGTAAATATGTCATGAAATAACTGTTAATTCTAGAAAACAAGTTTTAATGCTAATTATTTGTTGCATGAAGTGTGTATAACCCCAGTACCGATCCACACAAATCCATCTAAACAGAAGGCTAAGTACAACGTGAAGAACGTACATTTATGTTTATTAACATGTAAATGATCAAAAACGGGAGTAAATTATTGCATATTATGTTGGTTCATGTAAAAAAAAAAAAACAACTTAAATTTTCAATAAAGTTTTTCTCAGAATGCATATTACAAAACTCACGGCAGTACTCAATCAAACTCGTTTATTAATCTTATCACATGCTGAAAAACATCAGGTTTTTTTTCTCACGGAGTCTCAAGGACGGGAAAAGTAACTCACCCCAAACATAAAGAATACCCGAGTCAATAGCAAAACTCATCACAATGTGAGGATGCAATGTCATCCCGGATAGATTCTATCCCTATTTCGAACTTGATGAGGAACCCTTCGTGGAACACAAAATGCCATTAGTTGAACACAAAATGACATTAGTTGCACTAACCCCTCAACAGGAAAGTCACAACTAACTTTTTTATCTTATGTAATGAAAGAGAGATTGTCATAAAATTTTATTTTGCTTTAAGCACAACACTAACATGACGAGTTGGATTCCAGAATAAAACAAAGCCGGAAAGAAGTGTATAATCAATAAGCACAGGATGGAATCAACACGATAGATTATATAAAGATAAAGTACACCGTAAGCAGAGTGTTATCACTTGAAGGCAAACTTCTTGAGTTTTGGGGGTATCTTTTAGACTTTCAGTCAACCATTTACTTTATCGTCACTATTTATCCTAGGATCATGGTTGATATCTCATTCTCTTCAAACTAGAGCAGGGTTTCAAATAGTAACACTTACGTGCTCATACCATATACCAGGAGAGGGAAAGTGATGTCTAAAAATTTCGTGGGGAAATCATTTCTTTCATATTTTGGGTCCCTCTGGAACGGCCCCGTGTGAACCTAGAGATCTAAACAAATCTAGTAAATAACACTCGGTAGGCGAAATTTATGTGCCACATTTCAAGTTTCTATGTTGAATAGTAAGGGCGGAAGAAATTTTATCGAGAATCCCCACAATGCCCCAAAATACTGCAAAAGACCCTGATCTCAGGTAAACAATTTCATGAGACATCTCTATTTAACCTACAACTATAATCCGTCAATCATTCTCTTCAGAACAGATCTGCCTTTCAGGCGGTACCATTCACATGTCTCCATCGTGTATCTGAGGCGGGAAAATCCCGAAGAAAGTGATTTTTGGGTAAAAATATCCCCTTTTGAACATTTTGCTCCTCTGAACCACCCTGTTTTAACCAGATATCTAAAAATGTGATAAATACTACTAGGTGGGCAGAATATTTGTGCACAATTTCAATCTTCTTAATGTAGAAGTAAGCCCGCCAAAAAAATACCGACAATGGTCCATATTCCCCGATACAGAAGGATGTTTTGATAAAAAAATCCCTGAGGCATCCCTAATTACTCTAGGGTCATGGTTCGCCCATCATTCTCTTCAGAATAGAACTGCCTTTCAGACGGTAGGACTCACGTGTCTCCATCATGTATCTGAGGCGGGCAAATCCTGAAGAAAGGGATTTTTTGGTTAAATATGTTTTTTTTTCACAAATTTGCCCCTCTGTACCTCCCTGTTTTAACGCAGAGATCTGAAAAAATCTGATACATACTACTAGATGGGCTGAATGTTTATGCGCACTTTCAATCTTACAAAAGTAACCCCGCAAATATATATACCGAAAATGTCCCAAATTCCTGTGTACAGAAGGATATTGTATAAAAATTACCTGAGACATTCCTAATTACCCTAGGATCATCGTTTCAGCATTCTCTTTAGAATAAAACTGCCTTTCAGACGGTACCATTTACGTGTCTCCATCTGAGGCGTAAAATATTGAAAAAGGGTTTTTTTAGTAAAAAAAATCCCTTCCTTTTACATTTTTGCCCCCCTGGATCCCCCTTCTCCTAATGCAGAAATCTGAAAAACCTGGTAAATACTACTCGGTGGATTGAATGTGTGTGTAAAGTTTCAATCTTCTACGTGAAAAATAAGCCTGCCAAAAATAATGAACATAGATTTAATAAAAATATATTGTTTAAAATTATGACGTCATCACCTCCTATGTCTCGACGCAGGAATGTGTGATACAATACGTAACGTCCTCTCCAATGCCTCCGGACTTGAAAAGCAAACAAAAAATGGACGAAAAAGCTCAAGTAGGAGAGTTATAACGCAATGTACTATGAAACACCCATATAGTACAAATTGTACTATAAGATCCCGAAAGGGTTGGAAGAAGGGTGTATAACACCAATACCCTTCTACACAAATTCAACTAAATAGAAGGCTAAGTCCAACGTTGAACACGTATATTTATCTTTTTTAACATGTGATTTATCAAAAACGAGAGTTAATTACTGCAGATTATATTGGTTCATTTGAAAAACCACAACTTAAACTTTCAATAACGTTTTTCTCAGAATGCATATTTCAAACTTACGACCTTACTCGATCAAATTCCTTTATTAATCTTATCAGGTGCAGAAACATATTATGTTCTTCTATGGAGTCTCAAGGAGGGAAAAATAACCCACCCCAAATTTAAAGAATACCCGAGTAAGTAGTAAAACTCATCACAATGTCAGGGTGCAACGTCATCATAGATAGATTCTACCACTATGGAGATCTTGATGAAGAACCTTTCGTGGAACACAAAATGACATTAGTTCCACTAACCTCTCAACAGGAAAGACACAAGTAACCCTTTTATCTTATGTTATGAAACAGAGATTGCCATGAAATTTTATTTTGCCTTCAGCACAACACTAACATGACGAAGTGGATTCCAGAAGTAAAACAAAGCCGGAAAGAAGTGTATAATCAATAAACAGAGGATAGGATCAACACGATAGATTATATAAATAAAAGTACACCGTAAGTAGAGTGTTGTCACTTGGAGACAAACTTGTAACGAGATTATTTACGTTTTGTAGCTCTCCATGTGTTCAGATAAAATAATACTGTCGGTTTTTTGCCAACCCCTATGTGACTTAGTAGAGTATAAACAATGAAAGGTATGACACATATATTATAAGGGACCTTTCAAACCCTTAGATGCACCATTTCAGTTACCTAATTATTTCACAACCTGAATTATATCATAGCAGAATTTACATAGATTCTAAGCTATGCTATCTTTTTCTAACTCTTATTTAACATAGAACATATAATACATAAGACTATAAACACATATTCTAATCCCTCTTTACATAACATAATTTACGCACAGTTAACACTATTTAACATTCATAAAAGGTTAGGAACACATTTGGTTTTCAGAACAAGTACTACTACTTAGCGAAAGATACTTATTTGACACAGATTTAATTACTTGTGTTCGCTTTTACGACTCATTTTTACGCTGATAAAAGAGTACGGCACGCTTTTCTTTCCATGTCGTATATAACAAAGATTACACGTTTTCTCAACCCTGTTGAAGCCTATAATATCTTTCCTCCAAACCCCTATATAACATACTATACCTTCCCCAAGAGATGTTATGATTATTTTAACAACCCAATTTAATATAGCAGATGTGGATGTGGCTTATAACAATATGGTTATGACTACTTTTTTAATCTATACACAGCAAAAAATACACATGAACCTAATGAAAGACTACGTCAACCTTTCATCAAGTGCTAAATTTAATAATTTGCGCAAGTATTAGCAAAAACATTTGAAAATAAAGGGATTGACAATAGTAAATTCAAGATATATTCAGAGAACCACACTCGGTTCACTCACTGCTGCACTAACAGTTAGCGCTCGAGCTTTTATGTGCCTGATAACAGGCAAGATTCTTGTTTGGAAATCATTGGAACCTGAATGTTAGTCGGTATATGGTAATTTAGATTTCACCTTAAACTGTATATCATCATTTCATGTAGCCTCCATGCCGGGCGGAGATGCTGAACGTTGATAAGCAAAGAAAAAAACAATCCGCGAGATTTAATGAAGCCACAATAATTGCGAGCATGAGTAAGTAGGTTAAAATTTATTGGATCTTGCACAAAACCCGACTGCATAACCTGAATTATTGGAAGTAAAATCAAGTTTAGATTAAATCCAGATAATATAAAAGTCAAAACTGGAATTAGTTCCGCAGAACTACTATTTGAAAACTACTGTTTTGATGTAACAAGTTTTACCAAATTTGGGATGGTCGGTTTAGATTTATTTATGGGTGAAGGACAGAGAAATAAGATTGATTGAAATTTGATAGTATTATCTTTTACACAAAGGGTTCTGGCTCCAGAGCCATTAATCTGTAATCATGGAGAGAAGAACCATAAGCTTCAAGGCGTCAATTCTAGAGGTAATGTACATGAATACAGGATCAGGAATTTTTGTCTAACTGCAGAGTGCTTGTGGCAGAGTGCATGTGGCAGGATCTGTGGATTTAGAATCCAATTTTTCCGGGAACTACTTTTAATACTGGATCCTCTGTCGGTGACCAAAATTTGCCTGAGGATATCCATGCCTATTTAAATTGCTAATCACAAAATATTTATGAGTAAATGATGATTAAATCGCAAGTTCAATTAGTTAATTTCTACAGTAAGTTTCAGAAGTGTCATAAAGTTATAGCTAATTCTACACGCAGTTTGAAAGGAATATTTTTATTTTTTGTAAATGTTTCAAATGAAAACTAACGATTTATCTTAATAATTATTTATGCGAATTAGTTTTAGTTATATTAATTTTGATAGTATTGTAATAGCAAAGTCAATGTGATCATTAATTCTGTTTGATAAATCTGTTTCTTAGTCTTTTAGAAGAATATACTTCTTTCTTGTTTAGAACACGTATAAGATGCAAATATATTTAGTTATGTAATTAGTAATAGCATATTATAAACATTTTATTATAGTGTAATATGGCAGATTATTTACTGGGCTATGAAATATGAGGAACATGTTAAATAAATAAATAATATTGGAACTACGTAAAATACTAAAGGCCAGACAACACTAAATACACATGACACTTTATACCCACAAGTAACCTCGACTCCATTTTACATTTAATACAGTGAAGTACAAAGATATATATTCTCAGTTGCGAAAGGAACTGAACTTTGAATATTTTATGCTGGTGCCATAACTTCATTGTTAAATCAATCTACTATAAATTAAAATGGATGTTTAGCGACAAACATAAATATTACAAATGAGAACATTTATACGTTTATAAATAAAGAAACGATTATCGAATTACCAAATCAACTAAATTGCATTTTCAAAATAGCGAAACTTTGTACCTTGTGCAACTTGCAATAAAATTGATTTTATCCGCTTTTGAGTTGGTGAATCGCAATCCAAAATACAGGCCTATTTATAAAACTGGGGAATGGGATTACGAATTTCGTTTAGAATCGGATAAGGTTTTGAGTAGTTTCCAAGAAAGGATGGGCAAAAAAAAGGACACACAAGATATCAGTGAAATTAGAATGATACACGTTTTGCTAATGCTTGCCGGAATGAGCATGGCCTGAGCTAAAGAAATTCAAACCTTTAACTCTTATTTAGATTAAATCTTCTAATTATGGAAATTGTGTTAAAATATGTCTGTAGTTTTTTTTTGTAAAAAAAAATCGTAAAGTTTCTTAAGACTATGTACAATAAAAAGAATTTTATTTTTGTTGTTAAAAATATTTCATACATATAGTAGACTGCCTAATGCTCTTCTTAGTTATCGAAAGCTAAATTGTGAAATACAACTTCGACACTATCGCGACTTTTGGTGTAAACCTCGAACTATGGCTAGCAGCAAATTTTCACAAAGTGAAAATCTCTAGAGAATATTTCACTTCTCATGACATACTTTGTATGGACGTCCACATTGTGCTTTCGCATTCACTAAGAGTTGTTTTCAACAATGTCCAGAGGAATGTAATTCACTCGCAAGGGATCAAGTGATTTAACAAAGATACCACGGTGCGTGATTCCCCGCTGCGCGTTCCATACTAACCAAACGCTGATTAGAAATGAGATTTATGTTATATTGCTACGTATGAAATTCTTAACCATAATATCTTACCTAGCATTTCTAAATCTCCAAACAAAATATCTCGCATGTATCTCATTTGCGGGAACATGAGCATTGCATAGGCTACTCCATTTATCTTAAAACTGTAAAAAACACAAAAATTTACTTTGATAAGAAATGATTGTAATATTTATCTACTTTAACTGTTATACTACATAGCATTATAAATAAATAAATGAGTTATAAATTTATGAACATGTGTTGTTGCTGAACTTACAAAAGTGGTATTGCACTTGACGAACTGTAAAAATGTTATCAATTTAGACAATTAAGCAAATCCACAATAGATATACTGAACATGTGTTCTACAATTACAGTTATTTTGCCTATATTAATGCTTTTCACTTACCTAATTCATATATAATAATATAAAGCGCTTCTTTTGTTTTTTAAAAAGGACAACATTTCATACAATACCAATACGTGTCTATCAATATAGTTATACACATAGCATAGTAATAGCCTTTTCTGTTCAAGGAAGTTGAACATTTGTTAATTTAAAATGAGCAGAAAGATCATAAATATGTAGAATGAAAATTAAATACGTACTTAAATTTTAGGAACTGCATAGTGTGGAAATTTGCATTGTCACATGTAGGAAGACAGTTGCAGTGTGGTTGTTTCGATGACTTGGCTAAAGAAAGGAACAATTTAATCTTGTTTATGCTTCTCAACTATATAATTAAATTATTCTATTACAAATCATGATACATATACAAAATTTCATTAATATAAAATTTATTGTTATAACGTTTTTTAACAGTCCTTCTGTTCTCATGAATCCTATTCGAACTTCACCAATGCTACCTAAATATACCCTCTCCATTAGTCTATGTGTAGAGCGTACACCCTGGTTTGATTCCCTTCGTGATAGCAGAATAAACTCTCATTAGCCATCCTTGTCCTTTACCGTAAATGAAATGGCTGTAAGATATTAAATTGAAACAAATAATAAAGCACATAAAAACATTTAGCTACGAGTGTACCGAGCAACATAGATTAACTACAATTTGAACAATTTAAAGAAAAACGAACATGATTTAGGTGATTATTTGTGAACATATAGTTTATACGAAACACATATGTCTATAGTTTTTCACTATATAATATCCTTGTATATGTTGCATGTTATGTTTTGGGCATTGTGGATATCTTTGTATAATTTCGTGCAAAATGATTATTAAACTAAATTTAGGAGCTATCAAGATTCACAAAAGTTATAATATTACTACAAGTAGAAGAGAAGTCAAAATGTAAAGAGCTATATCGTTATATAGAATGTGCTGGCTGTAAGAATTTGCGAAAATTTGTTTCAATTCTCAAGACAATAATTATAGCTGCTCTTGCAGAGAAGTCGAAAACGCTTATCCAAACACTTTTATTTCTCACGGCGCTGTATGGTAAGGTGAGGAAAAAGATTGTTTAACGCAAGTGAGTTGTGATAGACTAATTTGTGGATAACATTTCAGAGAGGGAAGTACCTCTGGAAAAATTACGGACTCGAATGTTGCCGACCACAAACTTACTTGACCGTGCAACGAAACAGTCCCGAGACACCAGAGATAAGCGCTCTGCCACGGAGTGAAAGTGTTGCTAAAGAAATTAAGTGAGTACTAGGGTTCATATAACACTGTGGGTGTACAGCATCAAAGAGTGTGAGACAATCTAAAATAAGGATTGGAAATTATCAGATAATTTCCATACTATATATAGTAATTTTGAATTTAGTACTTTGAACCATAATTTATACTTTAATTTATATTATTTACACACATATGTATAAGGGTATTTCACAGCAGCGGACGGGGTCTGTACAGCTTCGGTTGCATGATTGCAATATCAAAGGTATGTAGGTACACCCAAGCAGGGATGAATTCAGGGGTAGTCCGAGAAGAAGAAAAATTATTTCCGCCGGAGAAACTCAAAATTTCAATCACAAAATTTAGAAATTACTTTCTCCCAAACTCTCCTTCCTTCTGAGGAATTCACATTCCCCGTATGAAAATGTCTCAATACAACACTGCGCGCAAGTGTTCCTCTCCCCAGAATTATTGAGTCTTATCTAAAGAATATTCTGGAAATATGAATAGGAAAGTCTTTTAAGCTCTATTTGTATATTATTGATTAATATATTTCTCTAATATTAATTTAATATATAAGCTATTTCCTTTTTTAAAAAAATAGCCACTATCAATTTAAGTTTATACACTATTTATATACAAAACGTCAAAAAACAAAAAAGCAAGAAAATCGTATATTCGTGCACGCAGTTAAACAACATTATTAAACAACATAATTATATAAACTAAACATAATTAAATATAACCAAATATAATTATTTAAAAGTGCAAAGTCTTTCTTCGTTCTTTTCGACCTTCAAATTTTTCTGTAACTTCAGTGAAATCTGATATAAAGGTCGCCATGTTTTCCTGAATAGTAAGCAACGCCACCGCAAATATTATCCGCTTAATTTTCTTAGGGTACAGAAACGCCTCTCTCCTCCGACAATATGCATTTTGCTAGCATTCTTTGTATGAATATAATAAACAAAATATCCATTTTCAGAAAACACGTATTTTCGTCTGCTGTTTTACTGTAAAAAAGCGTAAAATCTAGGATGATTTCCATCAAAAATGAAAAAAAATAATAATAATTTAACATTCCAGCAAATTAGGCTAAAGAAGACAGATGATTATTGAAAGGAAATGAATTAAGATTAATTGTTCAAGCTCTCCGCCGGAAATCGAACACGGGATCATGTGTACCAATGACACAGAGCTACGAATTAGACAAGTGGTAAGACATTAAAAGCTGTGCTACGTTGGTGCTTTTAAAATATGATTTACTTGAAAACTTTTCTTTATCTACAATGAGTACACAGATAACACGAAACCTTTGCAAACAAAAAATGGACAGCAGTAATACAGTTCCAAGGATGGACTTTTTTCCTGTCATATTTTGATATCAGGATGAGTTTTAAACATATGCAGTAGTTTGTTCGTGACATAAGAAGCAAAACACCAAAGAATTGTAACAGTAAACAAATTTCTAAGTAGAGGTTTTGATCGGCATTCAATCACATTTACTAATTAACTTTAGAATTTCATGCTAACCTATTATATTATCGACTTTCTTCACCTAATGTGCCTGTTCTACAACAGGAGATGACGTTCATTATTATCGTTTCCCAATTTGTCCCTTTTATAGAAATTTCACTGATCGCATTATTTATAAGGAATGTTAGAAATATTTGACTAAATGTTTTGTTTGTGGGTATGAATCTACATTGTTATCAATGTCAGTGAAGTATACATTTCTTTTTTACACTGAACTGTAGAATTCTTCTCCAGTCTAGAAAACTTACATTATTCAACAAAGGTCATAATTTTCGTCTCTTCGGCGAATTAAGGTTATTGCTTCTAATTTTATTTTAAAGTAATAATGAAAATAAACGTTGTCAACGTGTTTGTCATTAATCTTTCCTAGTGTGGAAACTTTAAAATATTTGAAACGTGGAAAGGAAATTTAGATAATTTTAAACATGAGATTGAAGAGATTGATCAATTGTTTCCGCCATACCTGTATATTTGAACACTCTTCCTCCCCTTAGGATTAGCCAATAAATCAAGGTTAAATAAGAAAAGAGAAAGTCGACTCATGTCACGAAATTATTTTTAAACGCTTTAAGTATTTTCTCAAATTGGTCATACAATTTGACCATTTTCTTCTCAAAGTCATACTTTTCGAAGGTGCTGTGGCTATTATCAACTTTGTCCTATACAAAGTAGCTCAAGTGGTAGAGCGTTGTCTTCGCATTCGGGAAGTCGCGGGTTTGATTCCCGCTGCCGACCATCCTGATAGGGGCTTTCCGGGGCTTCCCTCAATCCTACCAGGCGAATGCCGGGATGGGGCCTACTAAAACAGGCCATGGCCGTTACTTTCGCAAATCCTTTCCATTGTCGTTATTGTTGTCGTTAGATATCCGGTATAAAATGGCCTCAGAGCTGTATCTGGTTATCGTTAAATAAAATAAATAAATATAAATAAAAGAAAACTTCCCATTTGTGTATCTTAAATGCTTTCTAAGATATAGTGTGCTGTATCATTTGAAATTGTGATCAGTGCCATGACTGGAAAATCTAGTTGTCAAAACTTCCGGATGGCATAGGTGGTAGAGTTGAAATGAGAATTGTTTATTGGTTGAGGCTTTTCTTTGATTCCGGAGAACGGATTCTAGATGTCTCTTACCATTTTTGCTCTATGAAGAGCAATTTTTTTAACCGAAAGTACCAGTAAATTTTACCACTTCCCGTTCTAGTAGAGGAATGCAGATGGGAATCATTTTACTTTGAGACGTTAAATCGTTTCTAGAAAGCTGATTGCCGCTTCTGTTAGCGTTTCTTGTAATATGACAATCAACGATGTAACTAATAGCACTTTATGTTTGAATGAAGGTTGATCGAACAGCTGGAAACTATCCTATAAATGCTGTAGTTGCCAAAATATTGTTTCTCGATATATTAACATTTTTGCTCTGGCAGGTGTCTACAGACGGACGAAGACTTTAGATATTTAAACATACCATACTTTCCATGTCTAATATCCTTGCTGGAGGCTAGTTATAATTTTGTTCATTTCAGGCGGTTCCGCCATTTGCCTGTGATGAGGTACATAACTTTAGAGTTGATGTTTATATAATGAGCAAAATAGTATACTTATCTAATTATATATTTTATTTTCTTTGATTTAATGTCTCCCTATTATACTCTGAGGGTATGAATAAGGTTGATAATAATGGATGAAACTGAGGAAGGCGACAAGATCCACATTTACAATGCTTGCCCAAAATCTATATTGCAAATGCATTACACAAATTGCGACTATTAAGAGTTGAATTTTGCGATAACGAGTAAGGAGAATATATACGGTATTCTGTCTACTTAATATTTTACAGGCCGGATTAATTTCCCATTGTTATTTTCAGCTGTTCTTGCACATGTTACTGTTTTGGATGTACTATTGACCACCGATGAAAGAAAAAAAGCGACCATTCATTGGAAGGCAGTTTATCAGTATGTTCCAAAATTGGAACATTGGCCTGTTACAGTATATACTCCCTGGTACTTTGAAAACTTCTAGTTTATTTATTTGGAATATATCTTTGTCTACTAATTCCTAATAAAGGTTACAAATATTGTCATAATTAATGTAAACTTCCAACGTAAGTAATTTTGTCAGCTATTACACAATTTTTCAAATAATAAAATTTATATTTATTACACATATGGCTACAACGTAATAATATAAACTTCATTATGCAGGATTACAATAATGGATTATACAATATTCATGTTAAAGATAAATACGAAATAAAAGATTTGTAATAATACGTAAGGAACAACCCCCTATTCACGGGGAGTCTATTGGGGCCGGCCAACCAAAATTTTTCCTGCCCCCTCTAAAATATTCAAGATAGGCTTGCAAATGTACTATAGTATCATGATAAGCTAATATGTTTGGATCGCTCTCCTCTAACTTGCACCACCCCCATACATTTTTGGACTGGCTACAGGCCTGGTAAGGTATGATAACATAAAATTAAGATATTTCTGTTGTTGTGGTCCGTAAACATCGTCTCCAAACATTACTCCAGTTCATCATGGTATAGAAGGAAGGTTCCCTCATTTAGTATCGAAACACACTCTTTGCAAAATTTAGTGGTGTTCTAGCAGAAGGCACGCCATCCTTGATTCCCCGACATCAAATAATGGTTGTTAAAAATATATAGTTCTTTATGGATGTACCTTCTTGGTTCTGGTCTTGAGGGAAATTTTGGTTCTGATGACAAAAATAAAATAATGTTATCTCTCTTCCGAAAGGCAGGTGTGTCATATTATTGGTATCGTTTATATAAACATCTTCATGAAGCAAACCAGCTTCCAACCACAGCGATATGAAGAGCATTTGCGAACAAATTCAACAACCATTTTTTACTTCTCAAACGCAGTCTGTGCCCAGCAAAAAGCTTACCTAAAATAAGCTTACCATTCTCTCTTTGTAATTGTATAAGTACAGAGCATAGATCATCTTTTCTAATTTTGCCCTTCGAATTTCTCTAAACAGTGAGTATTGGCGGTAGTGAGTACTTGCAGATATCCGAAATAAAAAGTTTTGCAGTAATAGAAAAGCAAGAAAATCATACAATCTTTGATACGACATATATAACGCGAAAACGCAATACGGATAAAAACTTTATTTTGAAAGAATTTCGGTAATATTTGTACTCTACAGATTTATGTGCCATCCTAGTGGGCACTTGGACAACTAAAATGTTCTTACCAAGCGTAAGTATCAGAACATGAACGCCAAGTAATAATAATAGTAATAATGTTGGAGGTTCCAGTACATTATACGATGCATGCCAATGTTCCAAAATTGGAGCATTGTAAAGTAGCATGTAACTACAAACTAATATACAAACAATTGGGCAAACAAATATTGTCAGCCTTTTAAACAGGCTTAGAAGCACTAGTTTCTAGAAATTAAACATATTTGTATTAATGGGCTTTTAATAAAAATGTATAATACGAAGTAGGTTCGAAAACTTAAACTTTACCCAAAATCTGATGTGCATAAGTCATTTACTAATTAAAAGTTGTCTTACATTTCTATTGATTTTACTTATTTTGTATCTCTTTTTACCTACAAATCAATTTTTTATACTCTGTAGTTGAGATATTGCTTATATTCTACAAAATTAAAAAACATGTTCCAATATTGGAACACCGGCCTTCAAAAGATTCTTATGTGCTTAAATAATTATAATAACGATAATAATACCTAATATGTAGTATCACAAAATGTAGTAAACATTAAGTCTTTTTTGAATATATCAGATACGGGAATGAATTATTCAACATTATACATTATGAAGACTAACTACTAATCTTCCATCCTAAACCTAAACCTGCGATTTCCTTCATAAATATTGGGTATTCAGTCATTTTGCAAGATGGCGGCTTGAGGACAAATTTCATTTTTGGGAACTATATATATTTTGAGTCTTAGAACTATATACAATGTTGTTGCAAAGTTGCTTGCGTGTATAGTTTTTTCTTAAAATTTCGAATAATGACTGTAATAATATGCAAAAATCAACCACATTCAGATTCTTAAAAAAATCCTGCCCTCTGTGTTCAAAATGTAAAGTTCGAATTTTGCAGAAACACTGTGTGCAATATGTTTTTCCAAGTGATTTTTAGGCCTGTGCCAGGGGGGTGACTTTTTAGTTTTTTCGAAAGAAATCTTCCTTTTCTCCAATTTTTTCGTTTTTGGTGTATAATACGGACAAGTTGGAAGATTAGGTAATGTTGGAAACGTAGCTGTATTAAAACAAAAATTATGTATGAACCACGATTCTACAATATCGGTAACGAAACAGTAGCCTTTTGACTGAAAGTTTATAATTTATCTCAAATGGAAGTCCTAAAACAGAAGATGCTGAAAAGAAAACAAATATAGTAATTAAGGGGCATAATGGAAAGTATTTAGTATCATCTATATAATGCATTAGATTTCTATTTTAGAATATCTTACTTTGTAATAACTGCAACACTAATAAGTTGTATATTCGAATATCGTCAGTTACCACATTATCTGATGTTTTACAAGGGCTTACCTTTCACCCGAGAAACGCAAGCGATCCCCTTCAGGTCACAGTATGGGTATTTTCCTATTAAAATAAAAATCATCGTTTTGTTATTTCAAATATCAACTTCGGAAATAATAATAAAGCTATTCATAAGTACACAACACAATAAACATATAAATATTCAACAAATATATAGTCTCGACCAGTAGATAAGCTCGAAAACGATTAACATATTGTAAGGTTCAAGACCTGTGTAGCACAGACTTAGCAGAAGAGTTCAAAATAAAAAAGCAAGCTTAGAACAAATTTGGTATTTAGTTGAAATTATTATGTTATCTCTATGACCTTCTTGAGATGAGGAAAAACCATTTTTAAATGGCCATATGCATGTCGTCTGCATATGAGAATCATTGCTGTAATTCAATAACTAATAATCATTTTCTTTAGTTCAGTGATACTGTATTATGATTTTAGTTCGTGACAATACAAATGTTGTATGTGTTCACTGTATTGTATCAATTTTTTTTCTAAATTTTGTAGTGCATTTAGTAGTACTTCTAAACAATACAAAAATGTATTTAAAAAAATCAATAACACATGGGTAAAGCCAGTCTCTCACATTGGCTTTAGATGTATTTCATAAACAAAATATCGGAAAACTATTTCCTTTCACTTCGTTACCAAAGTGTGACAGAATGATGTTAAAGGTATTATTGCCACTGTACACATACAAAACAAAACAATTCCACACACACACACATACAGATGTGTATATATATATATATATATATATATATATATATATATATATATATATATATATATATATATATATATATATATATATATATATATATATATATATATATATATATATATATATATATATATATATATATATATAAGCTGTGATTGGAAAGTTTTGAGACTGGGTTTGTAATTTAAAAATGGCAGTACTTACAGCCTAGTGTGATGGATCTCCTTGAAAGTGGTCCCCTCTTGAATGACCACAAAGATTCAAACGGTGTTTCCAATACTGGAAGGAATCCTGAAAAATTATTTCCAGTGAATCACTCTCTCCGTGTTTGCTTGAATGTCCTGACTTGATTCAAATTTCATATCTTTCAATGAGACTTTTCATTTACGAAAGAGGTAGAAGTCGTCCGGGACCAAATCCGGGGAATACGGGTGTTGCAGTTTCACAGGAATGTTGATTTTTTCAAAAAATCCTGGATCGGGAAAACACAATGCGCTAGTGCATTGTAGTCTTCGACAATCCAATATGTTTCTTTATAGAAGCCATGTCTTTTCTGCTGCAGATTTTCCCGTAGACGCTAAAAGATATTTTTGTAGTATTGCTGGTTAACTATCTGGCCCTTAGGGGCTATTTCGTCGTGCACGATACCCTCAGAATAGAACAAAAGCAGCAAGATTGTCTCCCCATTCGACCGACTATGTCGCGCTTTCTCTGGTCTTGGTAAAACTGAGCTCTTTCACTGAGACGATTGGGTCTTTGTTTCTGCGTTATACCCATAATCCCATGATTCATCACCTATTATTATCCTATTCAAGAAATCTGAGAACATTTCGGCTCGATTAATTAGTTCTTGCGACAATTCAAGTCTGTGTTGTTTCATTTGGTGTGACAACACTTTTGGAATGAATTTCGCGGACACTCGCCGGATGTTCAAGTTATCAGTTAAAATTGACAAAACCACATAGACACTTACATTCAGGTCTTCAGCCATCTCCCTAATTGTAGTCTACGATTCGAGCGTACTTAATCGCCAACTTTGGCAATGTTTTCTCTGGTTTTTGATGTTGAAGGGCAGCCAGATCGGGGGTCACCCTATACTGACTCGCCATATTTGAATCTGAGAAATCAAATAAACAGGTTTGACAGGGTCAGACATTTCTCTCCAGAAGCTGTTTTTAAGAGTTCGTAAGTCACTGAAGCCAAATTCCTGGTTTTAAAACAAAATTTCACACAAAAGCGTTGTTCCAATTTTCATCCACTTTGTACAATTAAAAATCAGCGAAGACACACGCAAAGGCCCGGACGCAACTAGTTGCAACGCCATACTCAATAAAAATATCTCGGTGTATATTCCAACATATCACAAGGACGCACCAACCCTCAGCTTCCATGCTTCCGGGCGATTATATCTACTCCTCCTGAACTGTGTTGGAACTGTCTTAAAACTTTCCAATCACAGCATACTGCATATATACTGCTGTGATATAGATAGATAGAGAGATATATATAAATCAGAAAAAAAAAACAGCCTATCAAACATAAAATCACATTATCGATTAAACATTTCAAGAACGCTGGTCTGTAATGCTGGAAAAACGTCACTCTTGTGTCATATATTGCATATTTCTCTCTACCTGATAAACATATATTATACGTAACAAATCTCAAATATCTCAGAGAACTGTGAGCACACAAAACTCTTGAGAAACTTTATCTTAGACATGCAATAAGTATCCCTGTCTGTACTTGGTAACATACTTCGAATAATAGATTAAAATTTAAATCTTTCATTATGTAAGAAAAAGCCTTTCCTATGCAGTTGTGTAATATAAAACGCTGTATAAAATTTGTGTAACGCTAAATATTAGGTTTTATTTCATTCTTTAACCCTTTTAGGATTTTTGTTAGCTTTTTGTTAGCATGCCGTAGTATTGTCTTTGACCACATTTTAGGTTCTATAACAGGTATTTTATCCGGGTTTTTATTAGTCAAGTCAAGGATGGATCAATCAACACCACAGATGCGTTTTGAACCAGATGGTCAACTTCGTGGCACCGAGTGTGGGACAGACGAGCATGATTTTTTTATATTTTCTTGAGTCAAATTCCCAAAATTTTTCACGAGTTTTGTTTTCAAGGTCTCAGATTTTAACTTTGTATACGGACTGTGTGTAAGGTCGGGTATTTTTAAAATGTTTCTGAAATTCCTACGTGGAACCTTGTCCGGAAATGAGGGCCGCAAGTGTAAAAGGGACTAATGTTGTTTAGAGAATAACATTCATTCCGGTTTTCCCCGTGTAAGGTATACGATAAGTACATACGTGAGTGATACCGTTGGAAAGAAATTTTTGCACACACAACCACACTCACTCACACACACAAGAAAGAGAGAGGGAGAAACAGAAAGAGAGAGAGAGAGAGAGAGAGAGAGTACAAATTCAGACTGGTTTCGAGATATAAGATTGAAAGTTTGCACACATATTATTAACGTAGCATCGTACTTTCAGGAGAAAAAATCGAAATAACCAGGTCGTCTTTTTTAAATCAGATCCTTACGTGGAACAAGGTCCGGGTAGGAGGGACAAAAATGTTCGTACATTTTTTCGATTTCTTTTCAATTTTTACATTTCTGGTTTATAATTCGGACAAGCGAGTAGTACCGTTGGAATGATCTATTCTGAAACAAACGAGGTGCGAACTACGATAATACTATAATTAGTAAAGAAGCAATAGCTGTTTGAGTGAAATTGTAAAATTTATCTCAAAATGTGGAAATCTTAAAATTGCTAATGTGTTTATTGCTACACACTCACAATATCAAAACTAGCCTTACCTGTGGATCAAAAAAATTGACTCATAAACAACACCTAACAACTCTCGTCAAACTAAGGATGAAAATATTTAAATACTCTGTTTTAATTATTGCATTATTACATAATTCTCGCACCACTCTATGCTACTGTTAATTCCTTATGTAAAGTGGCAATAATAGCGCTACCTTTTGCTAAATAAAATATAAATCGAGTCAGTAACTTTAACGATTTGTTGATTAGCAAGTGAGAAGCAATTCCTCATATACTCGCCTGTTCACGTGAGGCGCGTTGCTAAAGAAAATCTGTAACCCAGGCTAAACAAACATCGTACCTGTCGCTCATAGGCAACCAACCGAAGCTTGGAACAAAATTATCTCACATACTGGGGTCCTCGGAGCCGTCATGAGTACGGAAATAAGAATTTGAAAACAAAAGTATTAGCGAGTGATGCAATCCATGATGTAGCATATCTGATGAAACGCGGAGAATATAAGCGGGAAATACTTGCAGTCATTTAAATCAACTACTTATATCACTCGTTACTGCTCATTGAGTGAGAATCCTTTCGTCACTTATGTTGTTCCATTCATTTTCCGAATTGATATAATCATGTAATTACGCCTCCTTCGATTCACCTTACATCGATACGAAACCAAAAAGCTTTTGTTATCTCAATACCGGAAATTGTAACATAGCAATGAATACATGCATTTTTCACTTGTCAAGAAAATAACTTGTAACCTCCACAGAATTTATTAATTACACATTCAAGAAGTCATTAGATATACACTCCAGACTGAAAATCTCAGTAATTAGGGTATAGTTCATTACTCGATATTTTAATTCCATCAACTTCTGTTTCAGTCAATAGCGAAAATAGCAATATGCTTTTCTGCTTATCCCGTTAATGAGTAATTTTTCCCCTCTATTAATAAACACTGTTGATATATTTCTAACGCTTAAGATTTCGCAATGTATCCCGATTCACTCATTCAACGGAACCCGATTCACTCATTCATACAGAGTTTGCCTCAGAGTAGGAGCCACAGACATCTGCACCGCTTGCATCCCCAATACAAAATCTAAAGGAATTCTATCAGGCCTATCATTTCTCGTTCTAGTACATAGAGAAAGATAATATGTTCATGTATTTTCTGTTATCTCTTTAAGAATAAAAACAACGGAAATTGAGATAAATAATTTCCTTCCCGTGAAAATTATTCAATAGTCAGTGAATGGAAATGAACACATTTATATCATTTAATCTTTATTTTTTTGTCCTTTCCCCGCACGCTGCACACATCATTTTATCACCTATCACAAAAATTTGATCACAGTAATGATTTTTCAAAATGTAGCTTTAAAGTTAGATATGATTTACAGATAACGAAGTTAATAATTTAGTTCGAATTAATGGGTGTGATGGGCAAATATGTTTTTTCACAATGTTAAATGAGCAAGGAAGTTATATCAGAAAGATGGATTTGGGCCAATAATTTCGATGGAAGGAAGATAAATATCCCAAATATTATTTATTTATTTAGGACTTATTTTACGTGGCGAACTTAGGGCTCTGCAGCCTTCTCTAAGCACTTAACCACGTGCATACATCTTTTTTTTAAAAAAAAAGCACCAATACATCGAAATTATTAACAATTACAAAAAGAAAAGTATTGAATCACATAATAAAGAGTGTACTACTAGAGTAAAGAAAATAGTTAAATGCTTCAAAACAAAAAGTGAAAATAATATACAATAGAGGAAACAAAATAACACGAAGAAATCTATATAGCGGTGCTAGAAGTATGAATACCTAAGCTGTACCAATTAACATAGGTTACCTATTGGTTCTGTGTTCATATATGGGTTATTAATAATTTGGTAAAACGAAGATGCCTTATGTGCTACCAGTATCCTTATCTTTACATAAGAGAAGGGAATTTAGAGATTTTTTTTAAAAAAAAATTGACAACTGTGGAAAAGTTGTGTATTAATTGAGGTAAACTGTTCCAGAGGAGTGTAGTGATTACTGTGAAGGATTTTGAGTATGAATCAGAATTGTGGCTGGGTATGGAGAGCAAGAAATTATCTTGTGATCTTGTGCTTCTAGCATGATAGTCTGATACATATAAAAATCTAAGGCTAGGTACGATGGTTCTGACGTAGTAAGTATTTTGTACAATGGGGTAAGATTATGTAATTTTTCTTTCAACTAACCTCAGCCATGACAGTTTTTTTTTGTAAAAAGATCTGAGATGTTCCCTGTAAGTTAAATTGCAAATAAATCTAATACAGGCAATGTTGCACTCTTTCAAGCTCTGTGTTGATTTTCTGTTAGATCACAATAGACTGAGTCGCAATAGTCAAGATGTGGAAACACCAGTATCTTGACAAGTTTGATCTTCAGAGATATTAGTAAGAAATTTCTTAGTCGATTGAATGTATACAAGGCACCAAATGCTCTCTTACAAATTCCATTTATTTTATCTGATTAGGAGAGGTTTTGATTTAGTATGACTCCCAAATGTTTGACATTGTAGAGAAAGGAATAACAGTATTGGACAAGAGAGAATTCTTGGGGAGCTAATTAAGATGCACTGCACTTTTTTACATTTAATTTTGACCCGTAAGCCGTAGACCAGTCGCAGATTTTGTTTAACTCGGTATTTATTGTCTCAATCGCATTATTAATGTCTTGTTGGGGAAAAGAAGCATTTAGCTGAAAATCATCAGCGTAAATATTGTATTTACAATATGTGATACTTTTTAGGTAGATCATTAATGTAGATGGCAAAGAGAAGGGGACCTAGTACGCTACCCTGCGGCACTCCACTATTGATACAATGGCATGTCGATATGTGATCCTGATTGACCATTAAACTTAGTTTACGTTCGTGAAGGTAAGTACGAAACCATTTAATCACTGATTCAGAAAAAAAATAAACAATAATGATAATTTCTGAAATAATATCTCAAAATCCACTGTTTGAAATGCCTTACTATAGGCAAGTAGAGTAAGGAGCGTCAGTGTTCTGTTATAGCCCATTTTATATCATCCGTTACCGTTAGTAGTGCAGTGGATGTGCTATGATTACTGCGAACGTCAGACTGAAATGTATCCAATAAATTATATGTTGTTAAGTATTCCCGAATTTGATCACTTACATCATATCCAAAAACTTTTGAAAGCAAAGGAAGGACACTGATAGGACGATAGTCTGCGATATTGGCAGCATGTTTTTTTTTTGGAAGTGGGCGGACCTTAGCGGATTTCCATTCTGTGGAAAGAGTACTTGTGGCAAGAGTGTAATTAAATATGTCAGTGAAAGGATTTAGTACATGCGGTAAGATTTTCCTGATCATGGTTATTGAAATATCATCTGCACCACTAGCTTGTGATTTAATTGTTTATATCGCTTTTAATACATGAGAGGAAACGTACGTGAGGAAACGAGAACAGAGAGTTAATTTTCGAAGCTACAATATTATTCATTGTTTGCAGTTTCATGCATGCTGGTATCATACATCTTTGACAGAAAAAATGTTCCATTCTTCTGGCGTATACTTAACTGCATTCTTGGCTATGATTCTCCCAAACACCTAATAGTTTTAGCAGTGTCCAAAGAACTGCTCCATTACTTTCGAATTAAAGTATTTCATAAGTAAAGCGCCATTTTGCCTTCCTTAATTCTTGCGTGCAACGGTTTCTTAATATTCTATAGTTTTCGAATTTTGTATTGAAATTTATTGTGCTATCACTAGAAGGTTGAGACTTCCATTAAGATCGATATAGAAAAAGAGTATACAATGTGTTCTTGGTGCTGCCTTCTTTGGCCTATGGCCTGGTCTTTTACCTCTGGGATACGAAGCTTTGACAACCTTACAGGTTATGGTTTCAAATTCATGGAAATTACTTAATGCAGTTTTTTAAAAAAATGAGTTTCGCCACTTTGCTATCCAACGCCTGAATTATCTGCAATTCAAAGAATATGTTTTCATAACCAACAAATGAAACAGTGCCGAAATGAATCGGATTATTTACCAATCGAACACTTGTAAAATCAACTTATAGTACAGTCCGTAATAAGAAAGATCATGAAGGTCGTTCGAAGGATCTTCAGAGATACCGGAATCACATAGCTTCATAAAAGTTGGACAAACTAATTAAAAAACACCTAGAATGTGTAACTCTTTTATCAGTTTGTTCATTTCTTTGAACACAATCATAATCAATAAATTTTCCGTAATGCATCCAGGACAACATATCTTAATTTCTTTAAATGAGCTAGCATGCATATTTTTCAGAACACGTCCGATAGTAAAGGTTTTTTATGCTGGCATGCTCGAATGGAATAATTCTGAAAATATCAATAATGTACTCAGACATTTGACAATGAATGTATGTATAGACATATCACTGGTGTTCCTTTCACTCAAGAAATATAGCTATAAGCAAAATAGAAATGTCTCACTGAAATTCATAAACATGTGAGAACGGTACATTATACAGGTAGAAAAATAGATTGATATAGTAAGTGACTAAAGATTTAAAGTATTATTTCTTCTTCCTTTATATATACGAAGACGCTTAACGACCGCTTAACCGAACTGTGTACTCGCTCGCACCTGTTACTCTCCCACCCTACCGTCCATCATACCCCTCACTCCCAAACCTAGTTTCCCACAGTAGTCGCCGCTCTGAGCCACCCATGGCGGAACATTGCTTCTAATGGGGTCTTCATAAGGCGCTGCTGACCGGCCAAGCCGCCAGTCGCTGTGTTTCAACAACCAGGACACTTCTGTCGGTTTAGCACTGGCTGTAGAAGTACAGTACAGTATAGTATATTTCGATTATCCGAACAAACCAGTTTTCAACACCCATGTCCCCCAATTACTTCGGATAATCGACGCTCTACTGTATATATATATATATATATATATATATATATATATATATATATATATATATATATATACTGTTTACATAAGATTATTTCCTCTTGTTAATGCGATATTGGTAATTCGTTGGCATTGTAGAAAAAAAGATGGAAAGCCCATGTAAGACTTACTAATTGAAACAGATTTGAACCATATCATATTGTGAAAACATTTCAATATATATATTGGTTCTATAAAATGATAAAAAATAAAATGCATGGTACCAAAGCATTGAATATTTGTGTTCATGTAATACATGTCATAATTCAGAAATTAATACCATATTCACATCTTGTGTCACAAAAAGAACTGCCAGAACATGTATAGATTGGAATTTAAATGATAACATCTTAAATATCGCAAAATAACTTAACCAATATAGTTTACAGTACTATATCTGTTAAATTTGTGCTATACTTACACAAAATATAAACTTATTAGACAAGGAGTATTTTCATGTTGAAAGATTTTTTAATAGGAAGAAATTTGTTTTATAGATTGTACTGAGGCATTTCCAATACTAACATCAAGGGATAATTCTCTTCCCGGCTGAAGCTTATGTGATTCGGATAGGAGGTTAATTTGCACATCTACGCCTCTCGTCACCGCACTGCTGGAATGAACCAAATCTACGGGTAACGTAAAGTTGGTCATTCTATCTTGCTCCTTGTGGTGAACTTACTTGTTAGAACACTATCTTTCTGAATGGATATACAATTCACTTACGTTAAAGTCATGACCGCTAACATTATTTTGAAAATCCTATTTGAGTTAAGTACATTTTCTTCAGTTCTATTCTCTTATAATTTAGTTGTCCTTAGTTTGGATTATCATTAAAATGTTGTCTTCTCTTTGTGAAAATTAAAAAAAAATAAAAATAAAATGATTCTACATTTTCAAAAGATAGGAATAGTACGGTAAAGTGTTAACTCGATTAACTAGATAGCGGTGGTGCTTAAGGCGAACTCAGACAATAGTCGCCATAAACCCAGACATAAGCGATCGCACAATATCTTAAGAGTTATTGCCAATACGAGTTGCCTCCATGGACATACTGAATATAAAACTGCAACTTCTTTCGAAGAGAACCACGTGTTTAACAAATGCGAATGCGGCTTTCTTCGTCATGAACTTCAAACGTACACCATTTTATTATGAAAAATGATTTTGTAAAGAAGTAATAGACACAAAATTAAACAGAATTGCACACATCTGTATAAACATCCAAAATAATTACATATATTTCTTATAGTGGCAATGAACAATAGAAAATGATTTTAAACATTAATTAAATAGAAATACCTTAACAGATTGTGACAACTCTGTTGAAACTTTCAGCTTGACTACTGAATGATTGGCTACTAATATGCTTGTCATTATTTAGCCATTCATTCACTGAAGACCAATATTGCTTGTGGATAATAATTGTAAATGAACGGTGTGGCTTCTCGCTGAGTATAAGAGTATAAGAAGAAAAGTATCATAAATAGTTTTAGAATCGTTTCCGTATACAGGACGAGTTGGTTGTAGTTCTTAGGAAACTTGTTTACTACCTCTTGAAACTGTGATCTTTACCACTCATACACGGTGTTCCATGCTGTTCCCAAGGAACATAACCAACATGTCTTCGATACGACGAACATAGTATAGATGTTGTTAGAGTACTCGCAAGTTTATGCTATACTATTTTCACAATGTTAGAAGATTTAGAACGTTTTAGGACTGTGTACATTTGTGTATTTTTACTAATAAAAACAACATAAATTTTCCTGCAGTCATACATGTACTTCGTACTAATATATTTTTAAATCACGTATTTGCGAGTAATATTTACATATTGAATATATTTTGACCGTATTTTGCTTTACAATACATACATACAATAAGGCCAATCACTCTTTATGCCATATGCACTAGTAGCCATCCAGTATTGATGTTATCGCTAATTATATCAATATGCTATAAAACAATGCATTGTTCTTCTATCAAATTCTATTTCACTTCAAAGCACTAACTGATTATAAACGAAATTCTAAATGGGTATGATTCATTGTTCTTAATATTATTCTAAAAAATGTTGTATTTACTCATTTGTTACACCTGAAGTATATATTAACATGCAAAACATTTTTATACGTACCTAGGCTATAGAATATAGGTGGTGTGCAATTGCATTCTTTCATTGCCTCGATGAATTCGCATTGCATTTGGCAGGCAACTTGAGTATAAATCGGACTAATTTCTAATTGTTTTTCATCATAGTACACACATTTTCTTTGTGAGAGTTTCAACTTTCGGAGATCAGGAGAACTCACAGTTTCCACAAAGGTCACTTCATTTATAAACGCATTTAATTCTCTTTCACGTTTATACGTGAAATAATTACTTATTTTAGTAGGAAAATCGTAAGGAGAATTCAGATATATCTGTAAAGATAAATCATAACTATTATTTCTTTAGGACAGAAATTACCTATCCACAGAATAACGTAAATCGCTTAGAATTTGGTGTTTTTACTTAAAGCTATTATGGTATGATTAATCGTCTCTCTTAGTGTAATGGGCGTATTCGTGAGACGTTAGACTGAAAAGTTTCAAATTATGGTACTATTACGACAAGCGTTCCGCCGTGAGTAAGCATCTACCAATAATAAAGTGTGGAATTTTGAATTCATATAAACAGGATCAAAGGACGACTAAGCCATGTGGAAATCCTTGATTTTTTCTGAGAATAGATTTTACAAATATGCATTATTTAGCTCAATTGTGAAACAAATTCAGATTTTATTCTGGTTTGCTAAGTTAAAGTATGGTCCCAAACCTTACGTCAAATACTCATTTTATCCCATCTATATACCCATGTAAGTGGACATTTTTTCTTGATCATCCTTGATAACAGAAATCAAAAGAGGGAGAAAAGCGAACTTAGCATGAAGCAACTTCAAGAAAGGGACATTGTTCTAAGTATTAAGCACTTCACCTATTGAACAGTGTTGCCATTCCAACATGAGATTATATATATTTTTCAAATGGCTCTACATCAGATTATTACATATTTCTAATCAACATGCAAATAAATGCATAAAGTACCACATTCATTATTCAGTGTTGAAAAGTAAGGGTATTATAGTATCACAAACAACCAAAATTTAGAAGCCTCTAAGACATATACAGCACGACTGAGATTGACAAGATAATGCACATCAAAAGTACCGTACGTTGTATTCCAAGGTATGAGTTCCTTTTAATGAATAGAGAGGAAATTACCAGGGCTTGTGAACTTGATTTTTGAAAGATATAATTTCGAAAGAATACTTAAATAAGAATCATATATATTTACATGTGCGGTTTGCAATAGATGGCTTAATTATTTTGATGTTTAGAGCTTTTTGATATCTCAAACCGTCCCGGAAATATGATAATCACTGCTGAAATTTGGAACACTACTTAAATCATGTAATTGGGTGAAGTTGTAATTACAACTACGAAAAATTATGACTGTAATGCTATAAAACAAAAGGTGAAAAAATACATTTAAATATTTTCCACTTATACGTCATTTTCAATAGTGTTACCAACTTTATCGACGTTTATCGTATCTCCGGAACAGTATAAGATATCTAAGTGCTCTATATTGCAAAATAATTAGTATGTCCATTGTAAACCACAAAAGTAACTCTATATGATACCTATCTAAGCATTTTATCGAAATAAAGTCTTTCAAAAAAATCAAATTTGCAACCGCTCGTAACTACATTCATATTCGCTCTGAACAAGTTATACCATTTCCATGGTATCCAACGATAAGGTACTGTTGATGTGCATTATTCTGTCAGTCTCGGTTGTGCTGTATATGTGGCATAGGGATCTAAACTATTGCAGTTATTGGTACAATATCATCCTTAGTTTGCAACACTTATTAAAAAATGTAGTATTTTATGTTTTTACTTGACATGCTGATTTGAAATGAGTACGAAACTGACGTGGTGTTATTTAAAAAACAACTTTATATTGGGATGTTTACTGTGTGGTATTGCTTAATACATAGATGATTTCCTCTACTTATAGCTTCGTGTGTAGTTTCGCTTTTCTCCTTCTTCGAGTGTCCCTATATAAATTGTCAACCCTATATATATATATATATATATATATATATATATATATATATATATATATATATATATATATATATATATATACGGGCTAGATTTTTAGTAATGGGAACACTGCTATACATATCCTCGGGAACAAAGCAATCAATTATAATTGATACCAGCACGAGCTGTAGATTAGATGCCGATCACCTCACAGACCATATGAACTCACCTGCTATTCTCTCCAGGCGCGCGTAACTGTAGCAGATAGACGATAGGTCTACGTGAGTTCTCGCTGAATATTGCAATGTTTACGAAGGAAGATAAGAAGATCCGGTTGAAAATTGAATGCGCTAGAGGTAGAAATGAAAATTAGTGCTAAGATGTGTCCCAAGATGTTTGCGGAGTAAGTGCATTAACATACCGTACAGTAGCTATTTAGGTCAAAGCCTTTAATGAAGGAAGACGAAATATAACAGACGTGCCTTGCTCTGGTTATTCTCTTGTAAGTGAAGATATACAGAAAGTGAACACTTTAGGGCTAGAATATCGGAAAGATACGATTCGCCAATTTGCCAACAATACATTACTAGCGCACCCTACTGGGTAGAAAATTCTGAAAAAGAACCGCATAATCTGAATGAACAGCACGAGTGGATACGACGTTATGAAGCTCGAACACAGCGATATCAGCGTAAAGGTGATGCCTCCTTACAGTGGATCATGGCTATTGATGAGACCTGGGCCATAGCGTATGAATCTCAGCTGAGACGGCAATCAAACGTGTAGCGTCATCCTGGTACCGAGAAAACAACAGTTCGCAATACCCCAACCAATTTGAAAGATATGCTCATCATTGTATACGACCGGGATGCTGTAATCATAAACCATACCATCCGACAGGAACACAACATTAGTAAAGAGCACTATTGCAGTTTTTTGAAAAATATTCTGTCAGCAGCTGAAAGAGAAAAACGATGGCACTTCCTGTCGAACCAACACATCATTCTGCATGACAATGGAAGAACATACTCAGCAGTTCTGGTCTCTGATTTGTTGCATCGTTGGTTCTGAAAAGTGCTGTATTACTCTCTGTATTAACCACATTTAAGTACATGTGAGTACGACCTCTACCCGAAGATAAAGAAACCACATCGTGGGACATGCTTCCGTATACTTGGTGATCTCCTTGGGACGACCGGTCGTGCTATCCGCATTTGTTATGAGATTACGCACTTCCAAAGACATTCAGCGACTTCCACATCGCTGGGAACGCGTGATTCACAATGCTGGTAATTACGTCGAGGGCCCGTAAAACTTGGAACATTCTAAGTTCTCTATTTCTCGAGGTATACCATTTTCCCCATTGCCAAATATCCAGCTCTTCTACAGATATATATAAAAGTAATAAAATAAGAATTATTGATTTTTCAGATTGGCTATTGTACTGAATAAAATGACTTGAGATTTAAAAGGTAAGTACCAACTTATGATCTTTTTACATGACTTTTGTATTCCAACATGGATTTGATAATTAGAAAGAGAAAGAGGGAGTTAATTTATAACAAGAAAGTAACATAAGAATACATAACAAGTGTGTTCAAAATTTTAATCGTTATCACCTTGAAGTCTGTTATTGTTATATTTTCATATTGAAAGAAATAGTAAATGTTTTATGGAACAAGTATTCCTGAACGGATTTTGTTCAATGTGAAAATATGTATGCAAAAATATAGAACCACATACACACGAACGAAAGTTTGTTGACATATAGTCATTAATTCATAGTCATACTCATAACATATGTATATACTATACTTATGTCATACACATTGATTCGTATTTTTAATCAAAACTGAGATACTGATTAATATTTCTCGGAAATTACAAGAATTTACGTCGTCGTGAAATTTAGAGTGCCGCAAAAGTGATACATTTTACTTACGAATACATTTTAATTAGAATTTGAATTCGACATTTTGAGCGTTGTAGTAAACTGTACTTGAGAGATACCACAAATTGATAAGAAAGAAATATAGTTTCAGAAACATCATTCATTAGAATATAAAATGTGAAATAAAAGAATTCAGACTTTAACTACATCAAAGGTAGAGAATATAGCTTGACAGTAAACTCTCTGTAGCGTAATATAGAAATTTTGTTCTCCTTGACCCAATCTAACTTGATCCCACGCATTAAAAGTAGTGAATTTGAAAGTATTACAAGTCAAATCTTTTGTAATAACAAACTAATATACGTCAGAATCATAATATTAACGCAACATGTACATACTACTAGGAAATAAATAAAAGCTACAAAAAATATTTCAAACAATGTTGATAAACTCATTTGGCATGCGTAATATTAAAAATTCAATTATCACTAAACACGCTTGTCTTAAAGTAGAACATTTCTGAGGTAATGAATTCTCAGATTCTTAGGGCATAAGATTAGGTCAAAAATCTTTAAACAAAATAGTCGATGTAAAACCAAACTTATAGGTTAAAACTCCAGAAAATTGTAATTTTATGTGATGCATTCGTAAAAATGTTATATATATATATATATATATATATATATATATATATATATATATATATATATATATATATATATATAATCATTATGATTACTATTATTATTATTCTTAAATTACATTTATTTGTGGATTATTTTGTTTCGTTAGTTAATATTTATAAATCAAAATATGACCTTTCTAATTTTAATATCGGATAATATTTGCAAAAGGTAGAACATGTCTTATTATTTTCACCGCTTATAGTTATCCAACCAGACACAACATAATTAAATATTAAAAGAGAGTATACTTCAGTTTAAACAGTAGTTAAACTGTACTCCAGACACAAATTTCTTCATCTGCTTGAGAGGTTCGCAACATGATTGGTTGATGTTATAATTAGCTCCCAAGTAGACGGAAAGTTTTTTGTTACTCCTTACTTACTTTTACTTAATTCCAGTTTAAGTTTGATCTAACTTTTAATTTTGTACACATTAATATAGTTTCTTTGAGCACCATTTACCGTAGGTTCCATTTTTAAGGTGTGTAAGAGTTTCTATAGTTCCCCACCCAGATTCGGTTTCAATATCTGTACACGAGCTGTAGTAATCACACACTCCATTTTGAATTGTCCAGTTCTCAATTTTTTTAAAATTATCACATTTCTCCTTCCTACATTTTTCATTATTTACGCATACCAATTTGTCAAACAAAGGAACGCCCATTCATGAGTCACAGCTCTACGTACTCTACAAATATTAGTCCGTCTCTACTGATAAACTGACGAAGAACCTATTTACAAGCCGGTAACTTTTATATATTGGTGTTTGAATCAGTGTATGGATCTAAGTTCACGAAATCAACCAAGCTATTTCAGTCTAGCCCTATACCGTGTGGGTCCCAGCAACAGAAGAAAGGTCACACTTCAAATTGGCATTATGTAAAAACAAACACCTGTACAAGTAACGGTCTCTCTAAGCAAAGTGCTGAATTTAAATGTGGAGAACACCATCTATTGAGTATGTGAATAACTGATATTAATGTACTTCTCACATCGACCAACTCAAATAACTTGTATTAAAATTGCTGGTTTCTCGGTTTCTTTTTTATATTTGCCGCTTAGTATAATTATTGTTTACTGCCTGTTTACTAGTGGTATTTCGGTTCTATTGTAAGAATAAATATATTGCTTTTCTAGTAGATTGCTACAACCGAATCAAAACGTGTTGCAAATCTATATGACAAAACGCCAAATTTGCTAGGGAAGATTATTTGATTAAAATACAACAAAAGATAAAATTGAGACATTCGGAAAATAAAAAGAGTAGCATAATGTGCATAAAATTTATAATCTTTATAAGTATAACATTTTTTTTTCGGAAAACGTAAAATAAATCCGTATAAATGCAAAATCTCAAAGTAACACATTGTGTTCTAGCCTAGTTATTTAAAATCCAATTTGCAAATAAAAATATTTGCATAATACACATAAAGTTTTCAACAATTTAAAATAATTTAACTCTTTCCAGACTAAATTAACCCGTAAAAGTACAAAATAGTAATTTTGCTTTATTGCAGTTATATATTATACGAATTTAAAAACTAGTACAAAACTCAGCATAAAAGCAGAATTTTCTCAAATGTATCACTCTCTGTCTATGTACAGATATTAGATTATAAAATCCGTTTTGGTATTTTCATAACCATAAATTCCTTTAAATTTTACATAACTATATCATAATTTTAAATTAGTATATTACAGTACTTTAAAAAAAAAACTTCAGACTCAAGTACAAATTACTAAATCGTAAATTTAGTCCATTTATTATAGCTCAAAGAAAATAATTCTTTTCGTATTATATTATTGTATTCTTTTGGCCATAGTAAACAATTACAACACAATTGCATATGATTTTATCTTCACATGGTTTTCCATACTAACAACTGACTTTTTCTTAGAATATTTCTGAAAACTTAATTTTTCACTCTTTAGATTTCTTTTGAAACTCAATTGGTGCATTTTTATCCTTTGCCTAAATCTCTAGCTATCACGCTTCAGAAAATAAATGACCTTTTTATATATATTTCAACACTTGTTCCGTCTCCTCATTGAACATATATGGTAGTAATGTCTTACATTTTCCACCTAATTGAACTGAAACTTTTAACCTGGATGTTGAGTTTGAAAAACTTTCATTCATATTATTTAGGAAGCTTCCAAATCTCATGAACAATGGGGCTTTAAAACTAGGAAGATCATACTTTTGATGTACCTGGAAAGACTAGAAGCGGTCAATTAGACGTTATGACTTTTGGAGGATGTGTAACGGAGAAAAGACATGTTAAATTCCTATTCATGACAAAATATATCGTTGGCTTATAGGAAATCAAAATAAAATATTGAAAAAAGTTTGTCCTTGGGTCTTGATGGCAAGAATAAACAGGACAAAGCAAGTAATGTAACTACAAAGAATGAAATAAATATATTCTTACACACAGCAAGATGAAAATAAAAAAAGTAAAAACCACATTGTTTTCTCATATAGGTTATTGTTTTCAGTAAATGTATTTCATATACTCTTAATCAAAATTTTGAGGACAATCATATAAGAAAATAACAATTAAACCTTGAAAAGAACGAACGAAATATATATGCTCAAAAATAACCAAAAATGTTCAAGCAATCGACATTCATTTCGAAAAGATTTTACAGTCACTGATTACTAATCTTTTGCATCTCATACATTGCATGTGATTATTTACTTACATTTGCAAAGCCCTTACACACACAGCTTTTTACATACACAACATGTTTTCGAAGTTTTGTTTCGGTTGCACTTCTCAATTATTTGACACTGGCTTTACTTAGGATTGACTGCTGAAATTGATGTAATGTGTGTAACTATTTGCTTTATTTCTTTCTATTCCACATGGTCCGATGTTAGAGCCTCTTTTAGCTGCAATAAAAACTGGTGCTTTGAAATATTTGTCCCTGTTACTTTCTTGAAAATGATCCAAGTATTGATCCCATTTAGATCCAGGACATTTCAAAAGACGGGCCAACGACGACACGAACGAAACACGTCGGAGACATTTGATCAACTACATCAACACTGCACTTGGTCTTATTGTTGAAATGGATTGATTCAAGTTTCTTCTTAGTCCCTCCGGTTACTTCAAAACTGCTGTGAAGAGTAGTAAGAACTGAAGTATTCTTGTTTTCCTTTCCCTGGTAAATAGTTAACATATTGTTGATCAATGTTTTTAGTACAATTGTGCTATGAAGATCCATTTTTGACATTTTGTAGTATCCTGAAATTCTCTTCTTATACGATTGACTGTACCATCAATACTTGTTTCCTTTGCAGTTAAACGGTTACTTAAATTTAGACTGGTGAAAAAATTGTTCATCATCACATTTTGTCCTTTTTTGCGTATGGTTCAATGAGTTTCATGACAACATGCTCTGCAAAGGTTCATTGTTCGATCCATGTTCATGTTTACCAAGGTATGGAAATCCATTACAAATATACTTCGATTCGACATCTAGCAGAAGCTAGAATTTAATTCCGAATCATTTGTTACTAATGTACTGAATGAATCTGCATCGTGCGTTACAGGGAAGAAGCTGTTAATCGAGAATGAGATTTTCACCAGGGCAGTTACACGCTAAACAATTTTTGACAAAGTTTTTCCATACTGAACATGCCAACAAGTTTATCCATTTGGAGTCCTTCATATCTGGTTGAACGCAGGTCGAAATGTAGATATGTCTTAATTTTTGAACCTATTTTCAGCCATTGTATTTCTAAAAATAGGTGGCCCCAGCTTACTGACCACATCAAATCCAAATAAAGGTGAGTAGCATTATAAATTCATCTTGCATACAGCAAACTTATAAAAGCATCTAATTCTTGGAGAGAGAAAGACAAAGAATTGTCTTTCGTTCTGTTGCGCGTTTCAATTCCAGTACACAACTTGTTATACCCTAACAAAGATTCATCACAAAATGACCTCCAAGTTGTGCTTACATTAGTATCATCACATTTAAGCTTGGCGAATGAAGAAGATCCTAGAAAATCACGTGAATCTGTCTTCTTGTAAAGAACCTAGATCACTGACACTTGAGACAGTTTCCTTATATTTCCCAAGACTAATTTCACCGGGATTTAAACCATAAGAATAATTTCTGTGTTGCTTTATTTCTTCAGGTGAATTACTAATAGATGAAGAAGTCGAATACACCGTTTGGACATCATAAGGTTATGGGCAGAAAAGATTGTTATCTATAAAAGTGCCGTCTTAATGGTTATCATCTTGTAGAAAAATAGGGAATGTAATACAAATTCAGGTGTACATACAGAGGCAAGTGAACAGTTAAGAATTTATGAGATTGTTACAGGAGATGTCAAGAAAATGTTAAGCATTTATAAAAAAAATTAAGAAAATAGTTTTGATACGTAAACAGAAGCAATCATTTAAGAAATTTGAAAATTATAATTACTGATTTTCGAAAATTGTAGAATAGAATACGAAAAACAGTAAACTACACATCTCTACAATTTAAATGCGGGGTTTGTAGCTGCATTATGCAATAATTGGAATTATAACGTTAAAATGTCTAAGTTGTTTACTCACTTTTTGTAAAGGTCGTCAGAAGTAATAATGTAAAACGTGGATATAACCCATGTTATTAATAGCAACATTTTCATAGTTGAATATGAAATTAAAATTCATAAATTCATTTAGGTTTATTCCACTTAGTTTGGACGAATCATCGTCAAACTAAAAGTAATCTAAACGCTATTAACCAGTTACAAAAAAAAACACCTGGATTAATACTGGTTAACGCACAAAAACAACATTTAAGCGTGATATTTTGCAAAGCTTCCTTTGTTTGCTGCTCGGCGAAGAGATGATGTCTCAAATATTATGAAATACTTTTCTTACAAATAACTTCTTACGTGTTTGAGTAAAATGCATACAAATTCAAACGCGGATGCAACCAATCAGTATCACGTTACTAGATATCAGTGACATGCATTCAATTAAGAACAGTATTACTATACCTGTAGGGTCTTATCTCATACCACAATATAACCACTTTCCCACCCTGTGATTTGATACACCTCAATATGTATTAAGAAGTAAACGTTAACTATTTTATATTGCCTTATTTCAGGTTGAGTTCCTTTTCTTCTTTAAACTCTGATTGATTTAAACATTTAGTAAGTATTCCAATTTCTTAAGCACTGCAATTATCTATTAGCCAATATTCAGGATACTACACGAAATACACCCTGTTTCAAATAGAATATACGCATTACGAAAAATTATTATGTCCAAACTATCGATCACTGCGCCTCGGCTCGGCTATTAGTGAAACGAATACATAGTATGGTTTACAGCTATAGATGTCAGTTGTCGTTTGTTTCGCTTGGTAACCGTCATATGTTTAAAATAGCTACTCCGCAGCAGAAACCATTTTGTGTTCGCGAGTTTGCGAAGTGCAATTCCGTGATTATAGTGCAAAGACGTTTCATGCTAAGGTACCAAATTGATCGTCCGAATGGGTAGAGAATTCGCAGATGGTATCGACAGATTGTAGATAGAGGATGTGTATATAAAGGAAAAGTCCTGGTCGCAGTCATTTTCCTGAAGAAACAGTTGCACGAATTCAATCTGCTTTCCAACGTAGTCCTTCAAAATCAACTCGCCATACCAGTCAGGAGTTACAAGTACCGAAAACAAAAAAATGGCGTGTTTTGAGACGCCGGTTGGTTATGAAACTGTACCGGTTTCAGCTGTTACAAGCTCTCAGTCCTGATGGCAAACGCAAACGTGTGCCATTTCGTAAACGAGATTCTGGATGCTATTCACAATTATAACAGTGTTGCACAACGCATCGTGTTTAGCTATAAAGCGATTTTCCGTGTTAGTGGTCAGGTAAACAAACAAAATGTTTGAATTTGGGGCGTACAGAACCCACATGTAGTCGTTGAACATGTACGAGATTCGCCCAAAGTCAATGTGTTTTGTGCGATTTCCCTATTATCCCTTTAAGGCCTACTTTTCTTTAATGGAATCACGGTTAACACTCAGCAGTATCTCGCTATTTAAAAAAAAACTGGCTGTTTCCGATGCTGCACGAAGACAACTTCATTTTTCAGCAAGACGTGACTCCCCTCACTGGAGTCGCCAAGACGTGAATATCTAAGTAAAACTTTACCGAATCATTGGATTGGTCATCAAAAAGCTGGCGACTTAACTGTCTCAGTTGGACTGCAGGGCCACCGGATTTAGCACCATGTGACTTCTTCCTGTTGGGTTTCGTTAAAGACCACGTTTATGTAACACCACTCTCACAAAACCTGGAAGAGTTGAAGAACCGGATCATGATCATTGATGCCATAGCATCAATGACGCAGGACAATCTTGCCCGAGTATGGGAGGAATTTGAGTATCGATGTGATATTGTTCGTGTCACTGATGAAGGACATATGGAACATATGTAATATGAACTTTGAACTATAATTTGAACTTGAGAGATTCGTAAATATGTGTGTAAAATTTCATATTCATATGTCTTAAAGTTTAATATATATGTGCTTTCGAAATACATGTATTCTTTTTGAAACATGATGTAATATAAACATTTCTAGTTCCTATAGTACTTACAACTGAATATTTACTTGATCATGCGTAAGTTACCTCTTGTGTTAGGTCATCTCTTACATTCACAACATATTATCAAGCTTATATTAGCATATTTCAAATACATAACATTCTTAACAGAGAATACATACCTCTATATTGTCTACCAAATACAAAAGCATAACTATTTGAGTCGAGTCACTGCTATCAATAGTATTGTTCATGATATATTTTCTAGCATATTTATACCCATGCCTATAAGAAAAATTGTAATATTATGTAACGAAAATCAGATATATAACGAAAATCAGTACGACATATTCTGTTAAATAAATGGCCTCCCCTAAAAGGATATGAAATCTGACCTTGATGCAAACTGTGTCGTTATTGATCCAAAAAGTTACATTTTACCTAAAACTACCTCAAAGTTATTTCAACTCTCTATCTACACTTTAAAGTTAAAATTATACGAAGAGCCGCTAAATATAGTGAAGTGATTTCCGTATAATACCTATATTTTCCATATAATAACTATCGAAAAATGTTGTTATTTAATGTATGAACATTTTAAACATTTTCAATGCAGTATTACGGTAAGATAAATATTATATTGTTAAAAGAAAAATACATGTTATTAAAAGAACAACAAGCGATGTAAATGGAATTAAGTAAAATGCATATACCAGGATTTAATTTGGATTTTGACAAAGAAAATGAATCTGTGGATTATTACCGAAAAAATGTGAACCTGTAATTCATATTAAGGCCATGATAAGATGTTTCTAAAAAAATAATATTTTATTATATTATTTATTTTGATGGAGTATTCTCATTAAATTTACATTTGTAATAAAACATGTTAATAATCGTACGAAATTTTGAAAGTCATATGAACATGCACAGTTTTATTAGTATTATTGTAAAACCAGTAAAATGGAAGGTTTAAGTACATTATTACGGTTAAATATTTTCCTTCTAACAAATAAGAGAGGAATGTCAATATGACATAAAAAATCTAATCAGCTGTAAAGTGAAAGCCGGTAGAATGGAAGATTTAACCTAATATACCATAATTGAATTTTTTAAGAAAATGAAATGAAATCTTTGGGTATTACATCCCAATGTTATGCCTGTGACGGTAAAAGAGACGGTGATGATGAGTAACGATTGAAATGGTGGAATGAAGAAAGTAGAAGGAAAAGGAAGAGCCCCGAGGAAACCCATGAATACGGTGTTTGTCCACCCCAAAGTTCAATTCGCCGGGGCTGGATCGAACCCGGGACCCCAAGCACCGGAGGTGAACGCTCCACCACTGAGATACCGTAGTACCGAATTTTAAAAAAAATGCAAGGAGAACGCAATAACAAGATTCTTACTTGATAAAAGCAGAACTCACTAGTCTGGTTAAACTACACGTACAAAAATATCAAAAGTAAGATAAAAGAATCTGGTAAAAAATGAAGATGGAAAACCAAAAATACGAAGATAAGTTGACTTTATGATGGAATTATTAGAAATCTAAAGCCAAACTATGTTGTAATAATTTTACGAAAGCCCATTTGCCATTAATTTATTTCTATTCTGGGGCTTAATAAATTAAATTTGAAAATGAAGTTTGTAAAATAAGCACTTCTCTAAAAATTACTTATCACTTTAAGAGAAAAAAGGAAATTGGACGTACTTTTCACATCATAGTACAGTTTCACTTTTCCTTATGGTATAGAGATTAGGAAGTATACCTAATAGAAATAACTACATATTTTTTACGATATTATAAAGAATGTAAAGATAAAATAAATTGTAAAAAGTATGTTAATTATATCAGTATTCCGAGAGAAATATTCCCAAGTTTAACCTACGGTTGTTTTAGAATATAAAAAATAAGAAAGATCACTTATTTATTGAACACAACATACAGCACAGCACGCAGAACATACCTTTATAGATTTCTTTAATGAATGAAAAGGGTGATATAAACTGGTTAATGTTTAACGATTGCATTAACTAGTAGAAATATATTACGAAAATGGATATTGACTTTTGTAGAATATTAAACGATAATGTTTAACTGGCAATCTTTTCTTATAAATGTTGTTTATTTAGGAACCACTTTTTCTGATGTTTAATTTATGATTTTTATTTTGTTTATTGTTTTCGAATATACCGGCTATTCAACTTAGACATTTTCTGCCTTAAAACAACCATAGTCAATGTGCCTAACCTTTCTTTGAACAAAGCTTATATGTCTCTAAATGAAAGAAATTAAACGTGAACATAATATATCTTACATCAACAAACAAAATTCAAAACAAACAAGTAAATTTGTAAACATGCTACACAGAATATCTGAATCACAACACGTCTTTTGTTATCTGATGTTTATCCAGATAATTGCGTGTTCCTCTGCAATATGAAGATAAATGGAGTTACGTCGATTCTTGATAAAACATAGAAATAGAAGTGGTACTTTATTTTCCGGACATTGCTTTTGTGTATTTGAAGCGTCAATTGTGGGAAAAAGTGCTTATCGGTCGCGAGCCTCCATTTCCCGATGCGGGTATCATGACGCCGTTATATTCGGCCTGTGAAACAAGCATTTGTTAGATAATGGAAGGCGACTCGAGTTGTGTGCAACTTTGTTGGGCAAAAGTTGGTTCAAGTGAAAGGTTGGGTGAAGTGAGATATTTTCGGTATTTTTGTTCCGAAATGGACACACTTGAAGCAAACGAAGAACGGCACAAGCGAAAAAGGCACAAGAGAAAGAAATCAACTCTGCCAAAGAAGTGTTTGAGGTTTCAGATTCAGGCCACTAGAATGGTTGACAAACCTGTGCAAGAACATGTATGGTTCCCATTTCCTTTCATTTGACAATGTTGCCTCACTTTCAGGCACCGAAAAAATATATGCTGTACCTAAGAGTATTACAATTTTTTACGCAAAATATCAGTGATGTGCCCCATCTCATTTCCTTAAAGATTTTTGCAATTTTGAGGACGCAAATAGCAAAGAAAATGCGTGTCGATGTTTCAGATTAAAACTCACAATAGAACCTACAAAATATGTACAATCTATGAAACTCTCAAATGTTTCGACCAGCTCCCACTGCAATTTAAAGAAATAACCAATTTTGGGATGAATGGGACGATAATTCTGTAAAGGGTGTGGGTAGGTGGTCAAATTGTTTGAAGTACTTCATGATAAAGTACTTCTTCTTCAATATCGTCCCACTTTTTATCGAAGACCGATTTCACTATATTACTATGGAATAAACTTTGAAGTTAAATTTCATAATATTTATTTTTACTAAAATAATCGTCAACAACAGATGCTAGTGGAAACGTGCATAAAACATAATGTAATGATATCTGATTCGATCAGTAATCGTAATATACAAAGTTTGTCAGTGTAACATTACTTGCTCCTAGTTTGACTCTTCTGGTAAACTTCCACCTTAAAGTCTATTCTATTCTGTTGTATTAATACACTGCGCAATGATAATGTTTCAAATTTAGTCATACAGCAATATAACTGGTTGTAAGATTCTATGCGTTATCTGCTGTTTGTGAATGCCCTAATTACTCCAGAATATATCGCAACCACAGTACTACTTTATGTAATAGAATGCAACTGTGGTATTATAGTGGGACTGTAACAACCCAAGTGGTTTTGCAGCATTCACGTCATTTGAACTGTAATGTGTATGCTGCCTATTACTAGTACAGAGTAAACAGAGCGAGGATTCTTGCTTTAGATATGTCCAACAATATCTTCGAGCTGATACGGTCACACATGGACCAAAGATTTATTCTAACTGTTTTAATTAACACAATGAGAGTCAGCAGCGGAATTTTTGATTAAACATTGGTCTAGTAACACGCGAAACCGACTGGAGCTTCAGACATTAGAATGCACGTGTTGTATTCAGCCAAAACGGTGGGTTCTCTGAAGCCAGATTAACAGCAGTATTTATTATAGTAGACATGTAGATAAACATAAATTCCCGTTTATATGCTCACTCAGTAGTAGCAGATAACATTATATTCTATAATATTCGAGAACAAAATTTTACACAAAAATATATTTTTTAGACACTGTATACATATGACGAATTTTGAAAAGAATTAGTAAAAGAAAAAGAACTAATTACAGAAACAAAAAAATAGACAGAATAAGTCTTCAATCACTGAACGAAAATATAATCGTTTGGATACATCATAAGTTTTAAAAAAATTTGATACAGGTTTAAAACGAACTCGAAATATGAAATTGTTGGGAGGCAAATATGAACCTATATTCAGCATTTTAGTTCTATATTTTACCCTACAATTCATTTCATATTTACGTTACGTAGGCCTATAAATAAAACACGACCTGCAATACCAGGTTTCTTATACATTTAAAGCTTGTTGACTTTTCAATTAGTTCGTATTTTGGTATAATGAATCATGTGCCTCAAGTTCCCAATGTTAATTGACAGTAATCCACTTTAGCCCTGACCTACTGTCGAACGAAGATTTGTATTATGTCATACAAAACAACATAATACGTTATAAAAGAAGACTAATGGAATATTTAATGAGTATATGCCCTGTGGGATGGTGGATTATTCTCTATATCTTATTTCGAAAGTATCACATTCATATGAGCATAATATGCCGGAAAATGTTTGCAAATCCACATGGTTGATGCCCTCAGACTTCTTATCTCTGTCTCGTATTGGTCTATTGTCCTCATTGATGAAATAAACTTTGGAATTCACTATGCTACGAGAAGAGGGGCATTTTATTTTAGGAGTTCTGTAAATTAGTGTCCTTAAGTAACCTATTCTGACTCGAAAATAAATTTTCATTTCAAGTTTCATTATGTAGACCTACAGAACAACAACAAGACACTCATATACTTCACATATGTTGTGAATTGTACTGTGTATCAAATTGATCAACATGACTCACTCAAAAATAACTGTCGCATAACTGAAATTTGAGTAAGAACCTACACTTTTTGAGCTTGTCGATCCTATTTAAGAAATTGGATGTGAAAACTTCAAATTATATAATGTAGGCCGTGCGACGGAGGAATTCAAATAATTGCAAGTAGTTCTCTGGTTTCTAGGTATATAATAACCAATATTCCGTCATCGTAAAATTAATCCTTATCACTCATGAATGCCAGAGGCACTTGAGGCTTAAGGACAACTTGAGTTGGTGTGCCAGGGTGATTCATTTTTTTAATGGGCATATGCACCGACCCTGTCAAACTCCGGTTTCTCATTCTCTATCTCCCCAATCTCTTTCATGTGAATACTCAATGGTGTATCCTTCTGAGCGTGACTTCTGACGTCGGAAAATGCATTTTTGGTTGAACTAATAAACTTGAAACCTCTCTGAAAATGATCTATCTTATTAAAATAAATGCTTCAGTAAACATAATCAATTAGCTTAACCTCTCACGACATATATTTTAATGCGGTATTGCAGTTCGAACGTCACATAATGTAATTTTTCTGCATTTAGCAGTCATCAGCTTCTTACTCAGCTTTCCTGATAATGACTCTCATGTTATAAAAATAGTGTAGTATCTGACTAGTGAACTTTGCAAGTTCACTTGTGTTAATATTTTACATTGGTACTTAGCAACGTTCTAGTGAATAATTACTTAAACCTTTACAATACAAACGCTTAAACAATTCGGATTACGTCATGTTAGCACATTAAATTTAGAAGTGACATAGGTATTAACGCAGTAACATGCATAGTAAATTCGATAAAGCTCAAATTCATTCATTTCTTTTTACATTTACCGCGAAACTGCTATAGAAAACTCATTTTAGTTAAACTCCATGTTAACACCACAATAGCGAATGATACAGGAACAAGTATGGAAGCACACAAAATAGTTTTACTTAGAATGCACTAAATGTGCACAAAAACAAAATTATAATTTATATTTGAAGAATAGGGGATTTAAGAAAGGTTGAAACAATTTTCAGTTGTAAACGTGAACCAAGAAAAAAAGAACATAAATTTGGAACGCGTTGTAAAATGTGTAAAAATATCAGTAAATTCTATAACATATAGGACATTTTGCATAAATTGGTAGCTACTCACAATTCCAAGTCTAAAGTAAACGCCTTCTAAAGGAAAATTTGTAAGCAAAATATTAAAAATACGCTTTTGAGTAAGGGATATGACAAGCCAAAACCGAAGTCACTGTTTGGTATAGGAGCATAACAAATATAAGAAATGACTTTCTAAACGGAGTACCTTACTAGCTATTCAATATAACAAACCTAAGTTTCAAAAGTACATAGCGAGCTGATTAATGTAAACATAGAAAAACAAACAAAGAATCATGCAGAAAAGAACTGATTATTTCATATTGTTTATGCTTCAAGTATTAATTGATTGATACGAGCACATACTTCTTTTTTCAGCTTGTATATACATGTCTACACCACTCCAAAAGTGGATTACCACCTGTAATTCTACTTTTCCTGCAATAGCAGGCAACCCAAAATGCTCGGCGGCATTTGGGTTGGTTTCGAATTCGAAGGGCGTTGGACCAAACCTCAATTTTGTAACAAATATATCAGTGTGGCTAACTGCAAATAAGGAAATAAAACAAATTGTTAAGAATGACATTTTTATTATCGTGACGGTGTTGGATGACATCAAAAGTTATAGAATGATCTTACTTAAGCAGCTCAAAAAAGATGAATGGCAAGAGACACATAACAGAAAAAAAAACATTTCTCTCCTTCACCCCCAAAAAATTTAAAACTGGAAAAGTTACATAAAGTAAAGATTCATTATAAAAGCCCCATCCAAAATTTTGAAAATTAACACCCAAAAGACAAGAACAACTGAACAGAAGTGAACAAAATTGTGCACAGATATTGCAGACGTAAAATGTGGGAATACAGGCTTCTTATTTTACTGAAAAAGAAACGGTAGGGTTGGGCACGGACCCCTCCAAACCTTCGATCAAGAGATATCAAAAGTGTGAGTAACATTATGTCAGATGTGTGTAAAGGACATGCAGAATTGTAACGAAAGTTCTTTTATGGACAACACGCAAAAAATAAACTAATACGAGTTTTTAATGTTTTGCGGAAAAGAGCTTTAAGGAGCAAAAGCCCCCACGAGAAATATTGAAATTTGACGCCCGAAAGGTAAGAATAAATGAACCGAACTGAACGAAATTCTGCCCAGATATTATAGACATAAAATGAGGGAATACAGGTTTCTTATTTTCCTTAGAAAACGGTTGTGTATTGCACGGACCCCTCCAAACATTTGCAGAAAATAAAGGAATAAGCAGAAAATAAAGAAATAGATTTATTTTTCATTTTCTCATGAAGAACAGTTTTATGGGGCTAAAAAAAACACCCCAGAATTTTAAAGTTGACGCGGGAAAGGTAAGAACAAGTGAACCGAAGTGAGTGAAATATTACGCAGATGTTGCAGGCTTAAAAACCATCCTAGTTTTTGCTAGTTTTTGCCCCCAACTCTAAACAATTACCTTACTTTTTAGTGCAAATGGAAATGGAACTTAAAAATCATATTATTAGTTATATAAAGTACTGTCAAATATTTTAAATTTTTTTACCTCCAAATTCTTTAAAACCTAGAAGTAAATCATAATATATTAAAATAAAGTAATTAGTCATATGATTCTTATAATTTGGAAGATAAAGTAAAGAAATGGAAATAAATTCCTTCCCGGGAATTTATAGGCCAGGGAAAAAAACGAGAATATTCCCATTTTTTAAATTCCTTCCCACTGGGAATATTCCCACTGCCCATCACTAGTCTCGACTCGAATTTTGTTAGGAAAATCCTGTTTTGATTCTTCTCGTGCGCATCCCTAAATGTAACTCATGAAAAAATGTTTTGTTTTAAAACATAATGAAACGGTTGAGGTGTAGTCTCCCGAGCAGAAGACATGCAATTTATTAAATCACCTCGCATCCCACTTGGCCGCAAACTTAGTTACACACTTCACCTTTTTCCCATTCTATCTAAAGTATCGGCTAATCTTAAATTCGCATTACCGATTCGGGTTTTCTAACAATAATTATTATGTTGCAACTTAATTTTAATGTAAAATTCTGACTTAATTAGTATGTAAGAACTTCGCAGTGTGCATTAAAATCATGACAAAATTATAGTTAAATCTCAGTTTCAAATTTCATGTCTACCTTGCATCCAAAAAATGCTTGTGCTGTCATTTTTTCAATGTTGGTAGGAGCCGATAGTTCCATTTGATCCCAATTTTTCGCTTTCATTGCCTCTATTTGTTTATTAAATTTAAAGAAATATTATTATTAACAAGCAACACACCAAG
This sequence comes from Thermobia domestica, assembly GCF_964235325.1. Taxonomy (NCBI): domain Eukaryota; kingdom Metazoa; phylum Arthropoda; class Insecta; order Zygentoma; family Lepismatidae; genus Thermobia; species Thermobia domestica. The sequence goes on from NC_137460.1 coordinate 128,422,097, forward strand.
AGGTGTAACACTCCGATTACGATAAAATTTGGAACGTGGATACTACGCATGAAATAAACGAATACGCGTTTCTTATTTTCTGCGAAAAACGGTTTTAAGGGGCAAACTCCCCCATCCACAATTTTGAAAGTTGACGCGCGGAAGGCTAAAGTCAAGCAAACCGAAGTAAACGAAATTTTACACACATATTACAGACATAAAATGAGGGAACACGTTTTTCATATTAACCTGGAAAAAACGGTTAGGTGGGGAACGGATCCCTCGAAAACTTCATCACGAAATATTGAAAGCGATATTAACAATCTGACAAATGGGAGTAATGGACACAAAGAATTGCAAGGGATCTTTGTGTATGAACGACATTCAAAAAATAAAGGAACACGGTTTTTTATTTTGCTGAAAAACGATTTCAGGGGGCAAAAGGCATCACCCAAAATTTTGAAAATTAAGGCCCGGAAGGCCAGAGAAATGGAACCGAAGTGAATGAAATGGTGCACAGATATAGTCAACATAAAAATGAGGAGTGTGTTTTTCTTATTTTCCTGAAAAAAAAGAAAGCCGTTTACCTGAAACACACACACACCTCTAGAACTTGGATCGTGAAATATCAAAATTAAAATAAAAGAAGTGCTTGAAAAACATCAAGAATTGGAAAGACACATTGTATAGGAACAATACGCAAAAAATAAACGAATATGGTTTTTCTTTTATTTTCTGCGGAAAAACGGTTTTAGCGGGCAAAAGCCCCCAACCCAAATTTTGAAATTTGAGGCCCGAAATGCAAGAAGAAGTGCACCGAATTGAATGAAATTGTGTACAGATATTGTAGACGAAAATTGAGATAATTTTGTTTCGTATTTTCCTGGAAAGAGCGGTTGAGTGAGGCACGGACCTTCTAAACTATTGATTACGGAATATCAAAAGTGTAAATAAGCATACGCAAATGTTCCTAAAGAATATGGAGAATTGCAACGAAACTTCGTAAAGGGACTATTTACAAAACAATATATTATAACCGCTACCAGGACATAGAATTATTTTTATGGACGCTCTGTATATTTCGTAAAGACAGTGATTATTTTTTCGGTTTATACTTTATACTGTGACGCAAATAAGTTCTTGTTCGATGGGAATTGTTTACTTCCCACGCAACTGGACGATGAAGTCCCTCATTGTTCTCTCATATATATATTGTAGCAGCACTCGATTTTCGAGTAAATCGATTTGTATATTTTGATTCTATTTTAATGTTTATGTCATAAAAATCATTTATTAAGGTTACGGGAATCAAATGTTGAGTATGAGAGTATAATGCAAGCTGCACAATGTTGCTAATGTTTGTGTCAGCAGTTTGTTGTAAATAAATGTGAATAAGAATGTCTTCGTTGAGAGTCTGGCAATGTAGGAAGGAAATGTTGACAATGTGTCTATCCTCACATTAGCCAGATTCTATACATTGTATAAAGTGAATCTGTAAGATTTCACGAATTTCACGAAATTACGGATATGCGGAGAATTGCTTAGAATCGGAAAATCAGAGCGTGTCGAGGGTTGCAATTTTGAGTCTTGACACATGGAAGGAATTTGTCTCTCCATGTGAAAACGGTGTCGCACGTGCTGCAAGCAGACGACAAGCAGACGACAAGCAGACGACGGAGGTTGGACAAAGCTCAACAAAACCAGAGGACGAGAGAGGTTTTGATGAAGTCCTGGAAGTCCATAGAGGAATCCTCAGGGTGCAGTTGATTGAGTCTATGATCAAGTTTTAGTGATCAGTCTTTGGTTCGAGTTTTTGGAGAACCAAGCTTTAGCCACGAGTCAGCCTGATGACAGGAGAAGGATATACTTCATATACAACATCGTTCTAACAACGTAGAACATCACGCCAAGAGTAGCATTTGAGAGGAGCCATATCTCAATGCTCGTTTTCGTCTTTCAACAGTAAGGAGATTCAGCATAAAGGAGCCGAGTTCAACGCCAGAACAACGAGGGAATTACACCAGAGTATCCAGGTATGTGTTGCACCGACTCAGGGCTCAAAGGCTCAATACTTGACCGTTTCTATACCCGTCAGGCAAATTATTCTTAATATCCGTCATTACTAGCTTCTGAAATCTTACAGTAAAGTCATAAGTCAAAGAAATACAGTGATATTAAATTAATGAAGTGGACGTATCTTTATTTGTTTTATCCCCAATGAGAAACCTCTCGCAATTGGATATCAAAGTTCATCCCACTCATTCTAGATGGTGAGTGGAAGGCATCCAGTTACACTCAATTTTGCATCCCCAATTAGGCACTGAGTGGCTGGGTTGTCATGGTGGCGAGATGCTGGTTTTAAGATCTTTTAGATCAGGGTACGATTCCAGTAGTAATTTAAGACATGGTGGAAATTGCTGGTTTTGGTAATAGGCCAATCAGGAGCGATCTCAGACAGTAGATTTATATAATTAAACCCTCCCTTCCCACCCATATTTTTTATGATATATTTTGTAACGTAACTAAAACCCACCCTTCCCACCCTCTCTTCGACGAAGTGTAATTTTAAGTATTGTGATCGTATTTTCTCGAATTAGGTTAAGGTATTAAGATATAATGTGTTAATGATATAGTGTGAATTTAAGGTTTTGCAATAAGAAATAGTTTATCTGACTCTCCCGACCAGTTAATTAAAGTAGCTCGAATATACGTGTTATAAGAATAGATAATTTTAAATAAGTAATAAGTAAATGAGTAACGAAAGTATTCGTACGAGAGCACAAAAAGCGGCAAAAGGAGTACAGGTCGGAAGCTTGTTTAATATTGCGACCTCGAGTAAGAAAAAGCAAGAAAGTATAAAACCTAATTTGAAATTAGGACCCGTCGAGAATTTTCCGTCTAGTCCTATAGCAAAATCTTATACGGAAGATTTTACATCAATATTTCCATTTGAAAGTAGCATAATAGGTAATAAGCACTCGAGTAGTTCAAAAGAAGATAAAATGGCGACAGGCGTAACATTTTATTCTGATGTAAACAAACTTCCGAAGTTTGACTTAAAGACAGATAATGACGACGCGTGTCAAATGGCAGGCGTGAGTGAGGACAAAAGAAAAGAGCTGTTACCTAGTGTATTTAAAGGGAATGGTAGACAATGGATGAAAGTATTTTTAAAGAGAAGGAATATTAGCGAAATTAGTTATAAGCAATTACAGAAAAGTATAATAGAGGAATTTTCACGTACAAATGTAACATTAGATATAGAGGAACGTATAAGAGAAAGGTTACATCTCGAGGATGAACCTATAATAAATTATGGGTAGGATATGCTAGTTTTGTGTGAAAGATTAGACGCTAGCATGGATGACAAAAAGAAAATAGGGATAATCGTAGGTGGCCTTCAGCCATATTTCATGGAACGAGTAGGAACTAACTCGTATTCGACAATTGATAAATTTGTAGAGGATCTTCAGAAAGTAGAGAAGAATAAGTGCAAAGTAGAGAAAAGTGTTAAACGGAAAAACGGAAAGGTTACTGTTAAGAATCTTCTCAAGAAAATGAGAGAACAAGTAGAAGAGGAGGATAGCGAAGTGGAAATTGATAGGTTACTGTTAAAGAAAGAGATTAAAAATAGGGAAGACGTAAAAATTAAGCAAGAACCACCAAGTATCACTCAGTTGGGTGAGCTAGAGAAGAAAATAGAGAAATTACAGTTAACATTAACGTCTAAGTTTCAAGACCGGAATAGTAGAGAAGATAAAAACGATAGTGATTCGAAGCAACAGAAGAATAATAGTAGTAATTTTAGAGGAAATAGAAATTTTCGTAATGGAGGACGAAATTTTTACAAAAACAATGGAAATAGGAATTGGAATCGGGATAATAATAATAGTTATAATAGGAATAGAGGTTCTAGCGGATACAATAACAGAAGAGGATTTAGAAATAATTGGCGTAGTAACCGAGGTGGAAGGAAGACAAATTTTTGGCAACAACGAGGGAATAGTTGTTGTGCTAACGGTGTTAATGGTCCATCATGGTGCCAAAATCATAGTCAAGTAAATGGTCCAGTACAATATGTTCCAGTGGTACCGAACCAGATAAATGGTACAACGTACTATCAGGCTACAAGTGCAAATAATTTAAACTGAGTAAAACTGTAAATGACAGAGGCCCATTTACAGGCGGTAAATCAAAAGTTAGAGAAATAGTAGCCTCTACGTTAACAGATAATAATATGTTCTATGTTCCGATAGAAGTAGATGGGAGAAGTCATAAGGCGTTGATTGATACAGGATCGCAGATATCCATTATAAGTGAAAAGCTAGTTCCACCTAGTGCGAAGGTAATCCCTAGACCAACACGTATTCGTGGAATAACACAGAATGTGTTAGTAGTAAATAAGATCGCTGTGATTAGATTTAAAATGGCCGGACAGACATTTCATTTGGAATTTCGCGAAGTGAAGGATTTTCCGTATCAAGTTTTGATCGGGAATGATTTTCTACAGAGTCAGAATTGCCAAATAAATTACGGTCAGAATAAATTGACATTGCAGAGATTTGGAAAGCCAAGATTAAGGAAAAGGGAAGAACAGGAATCTGTGACTGTGTCTGATAATGCAGCTTTAGGAATAAAACATTGTATTAGACCAAGATGGGTACTAGGTCATAAGGTACGATTGTTACCTAGGACTAAGACTACTGTGGAAGTGAATTTGGTTAGTTCTTGGAATAACAGGGAATACTTATTAGAGCCGGACAGAAAGATAGAAGCCCAATACAATGTGTTGATCCCGCGCGCACTTTTATCGGCTGAGAATAATAAGATCGAAATTATTAATCCATCCAATAGAGCAATTTTATTAAGACCAAATATAACGCTAGGAAAAGCTGAAGAATGTGTAGATGAAGAACAGTTGAAGAACGACCGATTATCAAACGAGGATATAGATAGTATTTTAAGATCCCGTAGGAATTTTGATAAATCTCGATTGAAATTTGCAACCGAAACGAAACCGGAAATTATGAAGCAAATTGAGAGTTTATGCTATGATTTTGCGGATGTTTTTGCATGGCAGGATGACGAATTAGGCCAGGTAATACATTTTGAGCACCACATCGAGTTAGAAACGAAAGTACCATTTAGACGACACCAATATCCTATTCCCATACCGTTAAGAGATAAAGTTAAGGAACAAATTAACATTTTGTTAAGACAAGGAATAATTGAAGAAAGTGCAAGCGCTTATAACTCTCCGATGTTGTTTATACAAAAGCCGTCACGGGGTATTCGAGCAGTTCTCGACTGTAGATTTTTGAACAAATGCGTAAAATTGCACAGAATTGCGCTGCCTCCGATCCATCAAATTTTAACTTGCATGGGAGGACATAAGTATTTTAGTATTTTGGATGTAAAATCAGCTTACCTTTAGGTGCCTATTTCTGAGGAGTCACGAGAGTATACCGCATTCAATATACCAGGCGTAGGAGCTTATCAGTTTCGAGTTCTTCCGATGGGATACTTACAATCACCCGCTATATATACAAAAATAATGGCGATGACCTTGGCAAATGTGAATCCAGAGTCAGTTTCCTATTATATGGATGATGAATTTTTATATACGAATAATCAAGAGAAAATGGTAGACGTATTACAATCAGTTTTTAAAAGGTTGAGACATTACGGACTCAAACTATCTGTAGAGAAATGTCAGTTCATAGAAAGGAAAATTTTGGCTCTCGGACACATTGTCAGTGACGCAGGATATGAGGTTAGTCCGAAGATAATTCAGGCAATAAAAGCATGTAAGGCCCCGAATAATGTAAAGAAGTTAAAATCTTTTCTTGGTCTAACGAATTACGTTAGAAAATTCTGTAAGGACTATGCCAAAATCACATCAGCGTTTCAACCAATTTTGAAAAAGGGTCACAAGTTCGAGTGGAATGAATCACACCAGCAGGCGTTCGATCAATTAAAATCAGCGTTAATGAATGCACCATTATTAGCTCCGTTTAGGGAAGATTTGGACACGAGAGTGTACACTGACGCATCGACTAGTTCGATTGGGGGAGTTTTAATGCAAAAACAGGCTAATGGTGAATGGACACCACTAGCATATTACAGTCGCGTGTTACGTCCACAAGAGAAGACCAGACACATAGTGGAGTTAGAAATATTGGCAGTGATAAGTTCATTAAGAGCATTTAATTATTACTTGTTCAATAAAGAATTTGAGCTGTACACCGATTGTAAGGCATTAAAGTATTTGCAAACGTCACCTAAATTAGCTCCGAAACTGGTGAGATGGAGTTTAGACTTAGCTCAGTATAAGTACACACCGGTGCATTGTCCTGGAGAAAAGAATCCTAGTGATATTTTGTCTAGGAATACAGACATTGAACCAACAGTGGAGGATATTGAGTTAGAAACGTTGAAAGTGAATTCCGAAGATCTTCAAGTTAATTTGACCTTTGACAAAGACATTGATGTTGGCGAGTTACAGAGAAAAGATTCATTTTTCGGACCGATTATGCATGCAATTGAACACCCAGAGAATGCTGATGTAAAGGCCGAAAAACAAGCTCGATGGTATACGGTAAAGGATAATAGGCTTTATAGAACACAACGAATGGCAGGCGGTACAAAGTTATTATTATGTATTCCTTATGCATTAAGAGAACAGGTATTCAAGAACCTACATTGTTCGGTGTATGGTGGCGGACATTTTTCCTACACGAAATGTTATAAACGTGCACTAAAATTAATATATTTTCCGAACATGAAGAAATTCTTCATGGAGAAGATAGGTGAATGCATAAGTTGCCAGATACAGAAGAGAAAGACAGGAAGAGTACCATTTCACGCGCAGACGTACCCCTCTTATGCTCCATTCCAGTCAGTTGTATTGGATGAGGTTGGTCCTTTCAAATTGTCTCGTAACAATAGAAATAATTACATTCTAGTATTTGTAGATAATGCAACTAGATTTGTTATCGCTAGAGCGGTACCCGCAGTAACGGCAGAGATCGTTGCGCAGGTAATATTCGAAGATCTGATTACGAAACATGGGGTTCCATCTCAGATCCATCTGGATAGGCTATCATCTCATCGTAGCAAAATCTTGGAGGAAATGTCAGAGAAATTTGGAATGCAATTGCATTTTGCGAATACAAGCGCCCATTATTCGATAGGAAGTGCAGAGAGGGCCATTGGCTCATTACAGCAAGTAATGAAGCATTACATTGACAAGGATTTTTCAAACTGGGACGAGATCTTGCCAAGTTTGATATTTACTATTAATACGCAAGTGCATGATGGTACTGGTTTTTCGCCATACTATCTATTGCATGGAGTCGAACCAAGAACGTTTCTTGAGCAGGACCTAGACATTCCTTGCGAATACGTCGACAATGAGGTGAGACTTCAGAGCATAAAAGAGGCACGACAGCTAGCGTATAAAAATTTGCAGAGAAGATTTAGATCTCAGAAGAAGCAAATAGAGAAAAAGTTTGATCAACCGAGTTTTGAAATTGGTCAAAAAGTGTTAATTAGGGAAATGCCAAGAGCAGGTTTGCCCGCATGTTTTGGTAACCGTTACAATACAAAAGGGGTAATAGTGGACAAGATAAACAATAATTCATACAAAGTACAGTATGAAACTAAAAATGGTGAAAAGAAGAGTGACACTATAGACTTAAGACGATTAAAATTATTTGTAGAAAGTAAAAATGGTGAAAAGTTGGGTGACACAGATCAAACATCAGATGGTGATGAATAAATTTGGATTTGGTGAAAAAAAAATTTTTTTACATAGGGTCTAATGTAACTATGGTACAAATTGGGTCTACCGATGAAGTGTCAGAAAGGGGGCACTTTCTCAACCAAACCCTAAACCCGAGATTGGAGGAATTGCTAATCTCCATCAGGAAATTTCCCGAATCGATAGACACTTTTTGAATTATAGTTACTAGAGTTGTGAATAAATAATAAATGTATGGAATGTAAAATTAAATTAAATAATTAAAATCAATTGACACCTAGAATGTAAAATAAAATGTAAAATACATAGGAATAAATAAATTGTTGACAGTAGGCTAAAACACAAATAAATAAATAAATGAATAGTAACAGGAAATTAATATTAGGTTTTACTAATTCCAGAATTTTATTCGAGACTGAAAAGGAAACATTAGAATATGGAAACAACAATGTGGGTGATCTATATAAAGTTGATAGTTATGGTTCATTTTGGAAAATCAGACGATCATCATCAAGTAACTATGAAGGACGTAGGGATAGCCCTAACGCAAGATTCGTTGGCAGTTCATGCGTCAAATATGGTTTATACAACTATTCGATTACATGTTAATTTTCACGAAGCTGTGCCGATGCACAAAGTGTGTAGTGAATCATATGATATTTTAGAAGAGTACGCAGAAAGGGAAAGACAATTTAGAATTAATATAATAAATTCAATACCATGTCAATTTGTATTCATAAATGGTAGTTCTAAATGTATGGAGTCATCAAGGACTAAACGTTCAATTTGGTCTATGCTATTAGGATTTGGGTCTATAGGTTTGTCAACCTATAACCTAATACACACAACAGTTGTCGACCTCGATTCAAAAATTATCTGAACACGAAAATAGAGAAATTCACAATTGGCTGAAGAAATTCACAAGTTAAAAATATCGCATAATGAAGAAATTTCAATAATGCATGGCGTGGTAGTTAAGGTACATCATGTTCTTCAGAACGTAAGGAGTAAACTGCAAGAGATGTATTGCTACTTGCAGCAAGCTCAAAGGAAAATTTTGACTAATCTATTTTCGCATTTAGCTAGAGAAAGAGTGAATAAAATATTCAACGACATACTTAGCAACCAATTATCCTATCATATTTTGTCGACTTTAGATTTGAATAAATTTATAAATAGTCATGATATTTTGAAGCATTCAATTTATCGTTCTGATATAGGAATGTTTTATCGAGTATCATCGATTTACTTAATGAAATATGACTATAATGGAAACAACATCGACTTATTACTAAAAACGCCTATTGTTTATGAAAATACTGTATCAAAAATGTTTAATGTAATTTCAATGGGTTATTTGACGAGCAATTTTCGAACGTATTACAAGTTATCGGAAGTGGTATACTTAGCTAATGGAATATATCACACACTAGATCGATCGAAATGTGAATTCAAGAGTTTCTTGTATTTTTGCGAGCAGATATCACTAGATGATGCAGCTAAGTGCTTGAACAACATTGTGTTCAATGGATCGCTAAGTGGTTGTGAACAGCAAACAGAGAAATACCTAGGCAAGGTAGTGGACAAATATACTCATGCTGGAGTATTATACTCATCATTGGTAGAAGGATATGTGAGTAAGCTAGGTAAACATCACGGAGTTACATCGACGAAGGTAAATTTTGGGAATAATTGTTCGTACTTCATTGATTATAGTTTATTTGATAACCTAATTTTTGGAGAATTGGCGATTCCAACAAGAAAAGTAATAAGGGTAAATAATAAGCATCTAAGTTTGATAGGGAATTGGACGCTAAAGCAATTAAATTTTAGTATACACCATGAGGAACTCAATAATCTAGCAGAAAATTTATTAAAACTGAAAGTGGATACCACTGTACCACTACTAATAATTAGAACGAATTACATAATGTATGTAATAGCAGCCATCATATTAGTATTAATTGGTTCAGTCATTGCATTAATAACGTTGTACTGCAGACTGTATAAATCGATAAGAAAATATAAAGTACAAACAATGAACCATAATAATAATAATAATAATAATAATAATAATAATAATAATAATAATAATAATAATAATAATAATAATAATAATAATAACAATAATAATAATAACATTATTTAGTATCATATTGTATATAAATGGTTTGAATATTCCGTGAACTAGAACGAGAAGAGTCTAGAAAAGGTTGTAAGACACGTTGTAAACAATGGGATTAAGTATTGGTAATTTTGAAAAAAAAACGAAGTCGAGTGTAAACAAACATGTAAATGTGTCAAAAGTGTTCAAATCATGCATTCCATACTCACCAAACAGCCATCACCAATAGTAAACACCATCACCACATGAAGGTATGAAGTCAAGTAAATAAAGTCTATAGTCTATGATAGTCCATAATACTCATACTACCCAAACCGAATAGGTTGTATTGTAATACGGTGTACCAAACGATGTCCCATTTCCGTATAAAGTGTGAATGAAATGAAGAAAATAGTGAAATAAGGATAGAAATAGATGAGAATAGATAACCTAGATGAATTTAGGATAGTAACATCAATCAAGGATAGATAAAGTCAAAAACATTTAAACATTCAAGAAGGGATAAGGAAAATAAATGTAGAAAGTAATAATATTAGTAATAATAACAATAGAAATAGTTAATAATAGATAAGAATAGACGAAATAGTAAAAAGTTACTATTATAGTAATAGTAGATAGTATATATGCATAATTACTACAAGTGTTTTTATAAAATAGCGAATAATGAATTTTATATTGTATGTATATGGTGAATTAAAGGGTTAAAAGATGCAAATAAGCATAGATAAAGCTAGAAATAATTCACAAATAGTGTTAAAGAATGTTTAGTGTATGTAGTAATAACGTATTTACTCATTATTTTTAAAGTCCGAAAATTTTTGTAAGTTTTAGAAAAGAAAAAAAAAGAAAATAATATATTTTATTATAATTAGTAATAATCAATCAATATTGATTGAAAAGAATCATTAGAATTATTAATTTTATTGTGGAATGTAATTTGGAAACGATACGAGCAATGCTCACATATTATTCAGTATGGATTTGCGTCAAACAGCTTTTTGCTCTGAGCAGCAAGAGGTAAGAATGAGAAGTGAGACCCCGCGAGAGATTATCTCCGCGAGAGGCTACGTTAGTCTCCACTCCAGGTCTCAAGCAGATGGAAATGCGAATGATCCCGAGTGAATTCGAACGAACACGAACGAGTCACTCTATCCAGCCTCACTGTAGTCCCCGTAAGCTTGAGGTAGCATCCCAGTCCGAGCGTAAATCTATGTAATATGTTTTTAGAAATTCTAGAAAAATTAGTATTTAATTAAATTAACAATATTTAACCACGTAGATGATTAAAATGAAGTTTAAACTACATAAATACGTATGAAATATGTACTATAAGCTTAAATATAGAGAGATATAGCGAGTATAATTTAATGCTATATTTATGATAGAAAAAGAGTGAAAACACGAGTTTTTAAGTGTGAAACATAGTCTCCAAGTTATGGTTAGAAGGACTTCACACATAGCTAAAGTTTTAACGGTCATGCACAAGAATTACTAGGAAAGTAACAAGGGTGCTCGACACAGAAAGAACAAAATAAGACTGCTTCAAAAAGATGCGAGGTTTTAGAACGCAAAAAGTGTAAGGAGACACAAGATAGGAGTTTTAATTATTTAATTAACTATAATAAATGTAATTTTCTACGAGTTTTAAGTAGGCCTATCCCGACTTTATCAATTTCTCGTCTATTTCAGATAATATCCAAAAACGAAGGGAAATGGACATCAATACAATATTGTTATTAATATCAGCGTTAATTTTAGGAAGTGTATTAGTTGTAATAGTAGTGATCACATGTTATATTTTGTTAAGGTTATATAGGATAGAGAGAAAATATGAAAATAGTGTAAGAAATAGTAAAAATAATGTAAGATCAAACATAGATTTGGAAGTAAATGGTAGAGATGAGTCTGAGACTTACGCACTTTCCCAAGTATCACCAATTTACGCCACAATTTTAAATAAGAGCAAATCTACACTAAAAACTATCCCAAAAAGCACTGATATCACTATTTTTAAGAATTTGCCAGATTGTAGTATAGCAGATTGTAGTAAGAGCACTGAAACTGAGCGGGAAAACACACACTTGTACCACATCACTACAGAAGATGAGAAACACACTAATACATCAATGGGACACTATGAATCCACGAAAACCGACGTTTTCATCGAAAATTCCGACAAACACCGGAAAACTGAGTGCCCGAAAAACATGAAAAGTGAATATTTCTATCCGTGCGACGTGGTGGTATTATAAAATACAGTGTTTTAAAACTAATAATGAAATAATTGCTAGTGAATATTAACACCCAGTGTTATCCGTACAAGAGTGACGCGCAAACAGAAGGGCAGGAAAAGGAAGTCAAGTTAACCTTGATTGAAAAGTGTTGATCTTGCAGTTACCAAGCTGGAAGTATCTGCAGCATATCCAACGCCCTGCAGCAAGATTTTATTTCCGTTCATGCTAAAATGTTAGTGATTAAAATTTTTGATGAAAATAAAACAATTATATTTTCAAGTTTTACAGTGCTAATGTAAAATATTAACTAACTATGTTTTAACACTGTTACCAGTTTTTGTTTTTAGATTTCCAATCACATAGCGGTGGAAATAAATGAAGTTGAACCAGTACTGATACGGCCAATAAATTCAGTGGTTGGCACGTATGGACATACAGAGTAGTGCAAACTTTTGGTAACATGAAACTCTAAAAGCGTTGTTGCAAAAGGAAGATTATTCAAGAGTACTTGTAAACGAGCATATATAATTATGCACAACCACTCTTGAGCAAATGTGATGAGCAAGTATTTCATCGAAAACTCACTAGATGTCGTGAGGATATACTTTGCCAAGTTACATTTGAAGTTTTTGTATTTTATAATTATAGGAATTAAGAAAATATTAAAGATTCAAATATATATATATTTTAATAAGGTTAGGTGAAGGAATATTAATTACTGTTTATATAACTATTTTGCACAATTATACATATGTTATTTAATTTCAAATTTATATTTATCTTTCAATATTGATTCAGTTTAAATGATGTACAGGGTGTTTATGGAAAATCGCCCTCTTACAAGGTCTATCTTGGATTGCGAGGCAACCAAGTTTTTAAGGGGGGCCATGTAGCAGCACTCGATTTTCGAGTAAATCGATTTGTATATTTTGATTCTATTTTAATGTTTATGTCATAAAAATCATTTATTAAGGTTACGGGAATTAAATGTTGAGTATGAGAGTATAATGCAAGCTGCACAATGTTGCTAATGTTTGTGTCAGCAGTTTGTTGTAAATAAATGTGAATAAGAATGTCTTCGTTGAGAGTCTGGCAATGTAGGAAGGAAATGTTGACAATGTGTCTATCCTCACATTAGCCAGATTCTATACATTGTATAAAGTGAATCTGTAAGATTTCACGAATTTCACGAAATTACGGATATGCGGAGAATTGCTTAGAATCGGGAAATCAGAGCGTGTCGAGGGTTGCAATTTTGAGTCTTGACACATGGAAGGAATTTGTCTCTCCATGTGAAAACGGTGTCGCACGTGCTGCAAGCAGACGACAAGCAGACGACAAGCAGACGACGGAGGTTGGACAAAGCTTAACAAAACCAGAGGACGAGAGAGGTTTTGATGAAGTCCTGGAAGTCCATAGAGGAATCCTCAGGGTGCAGTTGATTGAGTCTATGATCAAGTTTTAGTGATCAGTCTTTGGTTCGAGTTTTTGGAGAACCAAGCTTTAGCCACGAGTCAGCCTGATGACAGGAGAAGGATATACTTCATATACAACATCGTTCTAACAACGTAGAACATCACGCCAAGAGTAGCATTTGAGAGGAGCCATATCTCAATGCTCGTTTTCGTCTTTCAACAGTAAGGAGATTCAGCATAAAGGAGCCGAGTTCAACGCCAGAACAACGAGGGAATTACACCAGAGTATCCAGGTATGTGTTGCACCGACTCAGGGCTCAAAGGCTCAATACTTGACCGTTTCTATACCCGTCAGGCAAATTATTCGTAATATCCGTCATTACTAGCTTCTGAAATCTTACAGTAAAGTCATAAGTCAAAGAAATACAGTGATATTAAATTAATGAAGTGGACGTATCTTTATTTGTTTTATCCCCAATGAGAAACCTCTCGCAATTGGATATCAAAGTTCATCCCACTCATTCTAGATGGTGAGTGGAAGGCATCCAGTTACACTCAATTTTGCATCCCCAATTAGGCACTGAGTGGCTGGGTTGTCAATATTTAAAACATTGCTTTATGGTGAGAATATTTGTCAGCGACGACTCTTCTCAGTGTTTCTCCCTGATTTATTATTATGCACAGTATATATTCTGCAGTTATTGGGAACTGAATTAAGTGCTTTCTTTAATAGTTTATGGAAATATTGCAATAGATTAGAGCAGGCTAGACCAGAACAGGTATACAAGTGACCGGAGTCACGTTGCTTTTGCAGTTCCTTATCTGTACTTCTCACGCCCGAGTTATCGCAGTGTCTCGTGCATCGTAGCCAGTTGACTAAAATTAACATTAATTATTTCCTGTATTCTGTTTGCATGTGTACACGGGTAATTTAACAGAGTGATTTTTGGAATGAACTTCCAACACTTTTCAGTCGACCACTGCAGTTCGTACCTTCAGTTTTGATGCTCAGGGAGTTTGACTCCGGTATTGTGTGCAGCTACCACGCATGTTGCGTCGGGAATTAAGTTTTATTTTGTGTTAAGGGGCACAATCTATTAGCCGGCGCAGGACGTTTTCGTACGGCTAGCCCCCAACTAGTGAAGTCCCAGGTTCACAGCCGTTGTTCGTACATGTCAGTTATATACGCGCTTTCCAACACCAGCATTCTACTTTGAAAACTTTCTTTTATAATTTGCAGAATACTCATCTTTACGCTTCAGAATTCTTTGGCGCAGCAATTGGATTTTTACATGGGATTATCACGGCAACATCTCCCCCAGTGCTAATCCTTCAAGTGTTTCAATGGTGTGAGAGAACATTCATAGTGAAATTTCAGATATAATCTCACATACATATAAAGGGCTACAGTGCATTAAAATGGCAAAGTGTGATTTTAGTAATGAAGATTATTATCCATATTTTGTGTTAAGTGTTGTGTTCATTCCTCTTCCCTATTTTTTATAATATTAATCTAATAAATTAGTATAGTGTTATTTAATTCAGTGTGTTTCCGTTGTTTGTGTGAATGATGTTTGTGTGCGTCATGGTCTGGATGACCGTCGGATCGTCCGTGAGGTTTTCGGCCTAATGCTCCTATCGTCATTGAGACCGACGAGCGATTTGAAATAAATTTTTAATCCCTTCTTGTAGAGGTCCTTCATCGTCCTATCCAGGTAAGTTCTGGTCTCAGGAGAATATTTATTAGTAGGACAACAAACCACGAACAGAGCCTGGACCAGAAATTGTTTACAAATAAATGGCAGCCCGAATACGACCCGACACCCGGTTGGTCACAATATGAAACATGTTTCAATTTTTGCAGAAAACAATGTTGGGGCCTAGATCCCATCCGAAAAAAGGAAATATCACCGTAATAGCTCAGGAAGGAGTGGACCGAAGCAAATCAAATTGCGTGTAGATATTATAAATAAAATAAGGGCTCTCGTGTTTCTCAAGTGTTCCTATACCTTTTGCATCTAATTTGGCATATCAATAGAAAACTGGAAATAAATCGGCACGTGTTTTTCTTTATGCGGAAAAAGCATTGCAAGAATTAAATGTGCCTCCTGAAATACTACAGAATACGCTACACTGTTTGTGTTTGCTTTTACTTCATCTGCCAAATTTGAAGAAGTCGGATGGAGACATGACACTTGTGAAACACGGAAAGCAATATTTTGCATACTTAATATCTACACGCAATTTCTTTCGCTTCGGTCTACTCCTCCCGCAACTCAACGTCTCGGTTCACTCAAAAGTTTTTTTTTCTTTCAGGAAAATACGAAACACGTATTCCTTCACCTTACCATTACAATATTACTAACATTTCATTCACTTCGGTCCTCTTCGTCTTATCTTTTGCAGTCAAATTCCAAAATTTTGGACGGAGGATTTTGCCCCCCCCCAAACCGTTGTTAACCAAAATTAAAAAAACGTAATCGTTTATTTTTTGCGCATTGTCCATACACGCAGTTTGATGCAATTCTTCATGTCCGTTACGCATATCTCATATTATTTTACTAGATATTTTGATATTTCGTGATGAAAGGTTTTGAAAAGTCCGTGCCCGACCTAACCGTTTTACCCAGGAAAATACGAAAACCGTATTCCATAATTTTGTGTCTACAATAACTGTCCAAATTTCATTCATTTCAGTTCACTTCTTCTTACCTTTCGCGCGTGAATTTCAAAATTTTGGTTTTGGGTTCTTTTGCCCCTTAAACCGTCTTTCCGCATAAAGGGGCAAAAGAACCCAAAACCAAAATTTTGAAATTCACGCGCGAAAGGTAAGAAGAAGTGAACTGAAATGACTGAAATTTGGACAGTTATTGTAGACAGAAAATTATGGAATACGGTTTTCGTATTTGCCTGGGTAAAACGGTTAGGTCGGGCACGGACTTTTCAAAACCTTTCATCACGAAATATCAAAATATCTAGTAAAATAATATGAGATATGCGTAACGGACATGAAGAATTGCATCAAACTGCGTGTATGGACAATGCGCAAAAAATAAACTATTACGTTTTTTAATTTTGGTTAACAACGGTTTGGGGGGGGGGCAAAATCCTCCGTCCAAAATTTTGGAATTTGACCCCAAAAGACAAGACGAAGAGGACCGAAGTGAATGAAATGTTAGTAATATTGTAGTGGTAAGGTGAAGGAATACGTGTTTCGTATTTTCCTGAAAGAAAAAAAACTTTTGAGTGAACCGAGGCGTTGAGTTGCGGGAGGAGTAGACCGAAGCGAAAGAAATTGCGTGTAGATATTAAGTATGCAAAATATTGCTTTCCGTGTTTCACAAGTGTCATGTCAAATTTCAAAATTTCGTGTGGAGGCTTTTGCCCCGGAAACCATTATTCCGCAGAACAAAAAAAGTATTCCCTTTTTGCGTATTGTTAATACACAAAGTGATATTACAATTCTTCATGTTGTTTGCACACATCTGACTTACTGTTAGTAGCACTTTTGATATTTCGTAATCACAGATTTGGAGGGGTCCACGTACGACCCAACCCTTTTTTCAGCAAAATAGGGAACCGTATTCCCTCATTTTACGTCAACAATATCTGTCCAGAAATTCATTCACTTCGGTTCACTTCTTTTTGCCTTTTGGGCTTCAATTTTCAAAACTTTGTATAGGAGCTTTTGCACCATAATACCATTTTTCAGCAGAACATAAAAGAACCCGCTGTATTTCTGGTGTATTAATAATACAAAATGTTTTGTTACAATGCTTCATGTCCTTTATACACTTCTGACATACTGTTATTATCAATTAATTTTTTTGTAATCAAAGGTTTGGAGTGGTCAGTTCCCCACAGGACCATTTTCTCCAGGAAAATATGGAACCCGTATCCTCATTTGTGTCTACAATATCTGCGCACATTTGTATTCACTTAGGTTCACTTCTTTTGCTATTCGGGCTCAAGTTTCAAAATGTAGGGTGAGAACTTTTACCCTCTAAAACCGTTTTCCCGCAGAACTTAGAAAAACCCCTATTCGTTTACTTTTTGAGTATTGACCATACACAAAGTTATGTTGCAATTCTTCGTGTCCTTGACACACATCTGACATACTGTTATTAGCAGTTTTGATATCTTGGGATCAAAAGTTAGTGGGCTCAGTGCCGCACGCACCCCTTTTTTCCAGGACAATAGCAAATCCATATTCCCTCATTTTATCTCTACAATGTTCGTGCACAATTTTATTCACTTCGGTTCACATCTTTTTGCTTTCCGGCGTCAACTTTCATTCTTTGTGTGAGAGCTTTTGCCCGTAAAACCGTTTTTCCGCAGAAAAACCCTTCTCCATTTTTTTGAGTATTACCCATGTGTAAAGTTTCATTGGAATTCTTCATGTTCTTTACACACATCTAAGATACTGTTACTAGAACTTTTAATATTTCGTGATCAAAGGCTTGGAGGGGTCCGTGCTCCAACCAACCAGTTTTTTCGAGGAAAATACGAAAGTCGTCTGCAATATCTGTGCTTAATTTCATTCACTTTGGTTCACTTCTTCTTGCTTTTCAGACGTCGAGTTTCAAAATTTTGAGTGGTAGCTTTAGGCCCTAAATAAGTTTAACCGCAAGAAATTGAAAAAACCCGTATACCTTGTTTTTTCCGTTTTTTCCATGCAAAAAGTTTCGTGGCAATTCTTCATCTCTTTTACACAGTTCTGACCTACTGTTACTACCAGATTTGATATTTTGTGATCAAATGTTTCGAGGCGTCCGTGCCCCACGCTACCGCTTTTTTTTTAGGAAAAAATGAAACTCGTATTCCCTCGTTTTACGTCTGTAATATCTTTGCAGAATTTCATTAACTTTGGTTAAGTTGTTCTTGCCTCTTTGAATGTCAACTGTTACAATTTAGAGTGGGACTTTACATTAAAACTTACTTAACTTTATGTAACTTTTATCTTTTATGAGATTTCTTTTCGGGTGGTGAGGAGAGAAATGTTCTCCGCTGATATCTGTTTCTTTCCATTCATATTTTGAGCTGCTTAAGTAAGATCATTTTGTAACTTTTGATATCGTCCAACTCCGACATGATTATAAAATTGTCTTTGTTAACAATTTGTTTTATTCTCTTATTTGTAGTTTGCCACATTGAGATATTTATTACAAAACTGAGGTTTAGTCCAATACTTTTCGAAAAAGCAAACAACCAAACCGCCGAGCTTTTTGGGTTGCCTCATTTTGCAGGAAAACGAGAATTGCAGGTGGCAGTGCACTTTTGGAGTCGTGTGTATATAACTCGTGTATTTGTTTGGGCCAGAACCACAAATCGCATTTTACGAAGTAAGTGTAAGATTTGGCTGCTGTCATTACTATACTGCATATAGGAAAACTATTAGTCGGAAAGCATAAAGCTTTCCTATCGTTCCATTACGGACTTTTGAAATTTAATTTTAGTTCCAACCTACACAAATGAGCATCGTGGAAATATTTCCTCTGAAAAAAAGACATAAAATTTTACTTGGAAATAATGATAAGTTTGTAATGGCCTGTACTGCTTATAGCAGTCTACGGAAAGATTTTACTTGATCTGATAGTCCCATACAGGCAAGCAATCTTTCTTTGCGGTATATTGTTCAAGAAATAGAATCCCTTGTGTCTCTGCGTTGTGTATTTTTTTAACCATTGCGTAAATGAGTAGTGCGCTATGTTCATATTCTCTCAATATTTGTACCAATGTCCAGGGAGACAAATTTCCTTCTAGATACGGCAGTATGAAAAAACGAAACCTGCTGGAAGGACTACGGCATTCAATGATACAAACCGCTAGACCGTATGCATACTCCTACGTCACTTAAATCTTCTCTAATAGTGATTTCCAGGCAGACCTAGCTTCGTGTCCCTAAATGACATTCATTGATCCCTGCTACTTTCAGGAGTACTCGTGATAATCATTTGTTTAAATTTGCATATTGTGAATATTCTAGAATTTTGAATCTTCTTCGATGTGTCCTTTATCTTGTTTCATATTTTAAGAAAAGCTTTGCATATCAGCAATATATATATATATATATATATATATATATATATATATATATATATATATATATAGTTGATTCGTAATTCTTCAATTACTCTATTATGTGACATATTGACTGAATTTACATTATAAAATATTTTCTAGTAACTATTAGTTGCCGCTTTACTTGACTAACGAAGTAAAATTATTTTCTAACATTTCATATGAACATTTTCTGAAGTTCGCTAATACGAAGTACTCCAACAGGAGTCAGAGGTCCAATATCAATTTATATATTTGAGTATCAAAGTTTTGATTTATTTTCCTTTTATATGAATCATGGTTCCTTGAGTAATATGTTAATAAAAATAAAAAAACAGAAAGTACTGCAAATGATACATTCCCTCCAAACCGTGGATACAGTAAACCACATATAGCATCATTTTTCTTTATGTTTATAATCACTTTTGAGAAACAGGTAGTGAAGCGAGTGTCAGATGCACATAACAAAAAATGGCAACGAAACTATAATAACAAAGTATCATTCATCACACCGCAAATCAGAAATTTAAAAATTTACACAATTTATAAGTTATTTCGTAATTATGAGTCACGTAGTGCTACCTTTACTGTTTATAAATTTAGAATAAACATGAAAGTAAAAAACAACTATTTCTAAATATTATTTTGTCTTTTTTCTACAAAAAACATGTTTCAAAGAATGTGAAGGAAAGAAGTAATATCTAAGCGAAATTACTTCTTGCGGGAGCTTTGTTGATATCTATAATAAGATCTTACCTAGCTGCTATAGTTAAAGCAGAATTGTAAGCAATACATGATCCGTAGCTTGATGGCATAAATTCACAGTCAAATATATATTTTTCAGTAAAGTGCATAAAATTTATTTTCGGACGGGAACGAGCCTGTGGATGTAAATAGGATTCTAGTTATTATACCCAATTTTCATGTAAAACAAAATAGACAATTAACCAAATAGTTGCTTGATATTAATACTATATTATTATTTTACTAAGAGTACATAACTTGCAATCATAATGTCGAAAATCTTGATTGATACTCCTAGAAAGAGTATTCCTTCATTTCTCAAACCTTAGTAACTAGCTTTCTTTAGTAACTAGCGAACTCTAAAGCTTAGTAGTAGTGGAAGGGAAATAAAACATCCTTTTTCCAATGTTGCGTCAGAAAATTACCTTCAAGTAAAAACAGACATTCGTTGATAATTTTACTAGATATCGTCTACCTAGTCTTACTCTTACAAACTATAGAGAATGGACACAGTTTGCTTTTTTATCTGAAATTCTAAATGCCAATGTTTAAGTGTTACTTGTTCCTAATTCAGTTTTAATGTATGCCACTAAGTGTAATTTGTTCTGAGTAAAGATGTGTAAGCCCTACTATTGTTATATGATACAACAATTAAATTTAAGGGAAAGTAAAGTATAACATTTTCGTTTGTGCTCCACTAACAAAGAACATTCATTTATTTTGAGCATTGTATTAACGATAGTCTACTCCTATTTTAATATTATCCTGTCTATGCTGCTATTTCAGTGTAAAATTATCAACTTTGTGCATTCAAATACAAAAGAAATTCAAATTGGAGGAATTCCCACTAAAATGAAAATAAAGAAAAGTAAAAGTAACTATAAGTAAGGCAAATTTTCTGTAACTTTTGTTATCCACTACTTAGATTTTATTATTTTGTTTGTGCTTTGCAATAGTCAAACGAACAATTAGGACTTTTTTTTTTAATATTGCTTACAATCCCAAACTCAATTTATAAGAAACAATTTTGGTTATCGCTACCTAGGTGAGAGCAATGATGCTTAATGCACGTTGGAATAGGAAATATCTTACTTGTATCTTGCACATCATTCAAACTTTTAATTTACGTGAGGAGATACTTGACATATGTTAATACATTTTTTACTTCAGCAAAATATTAGTAGACTGCGTGTGAGCATTGAAACAATTTATGCTACTTTTTAAAATATTGTGTTGTTTGGCTGAAAAATTAGTAGTGGTATTTGTATGTGCACTTTAGAAGAGCAATGTACCTCTAACCACATCAGAGCGTTAATTTAGATATAATTAGAAACAATCAACCTTAGAATTCTTATTATGTTATGAAGATAAAATATCACACTTAAAACTATACGAGTTTTTTTTTTAAATCAGCTCTCCAAGTATAGCACATCTTGTGGTCAAAATGGTATCGGAGAGAGGATTAACAGATCCTCACCTGGAAACAGAGTGATTTTGAGTACTGTGTTCTGACAGTGTTTTCCCCAATTTTCATATGTGATGACCCAAGCGAAAAATAACTTCATAACTCTGTTGTTGCATCTCACTTGAAAATTTTGCAATATTTATGGGAGCTTGCGACAGTACCGGACTGTTCCCAGTGCCGGACAAAAATAGTTTTAGCCTTCCGGCGTTAAAGATCAGCAGTTGTTCTACAGACATCCGTAGCATTTATTAAAATGACTAAGAATTGGCGTCACTTGCCGGTCGTGCGCACCAGTCTTAAGTAAATCACTGAAAATTGAACTTGCTGCTGTACTGCATTATGCACATACCATATACAGAAGATTTTCACCTTCTCAGGTAAATGAAGTAAATTTATCCTACTCTCATAATATTTCTTAATAATTGAAGAAAAGTACAATGTGGAAACATTAACTAAAATTATACGAATATATTTTTCAATATTTTTTAATCTATATATATAAAAGAGAACGTACAATTTTTTGTCCGCTCATCACGCTAATACGGCTGAACCAATTTCTTTCATTTTTGGGGGGTTACTAGGATTTGGACCCTAGATGGTTTTTATCATATCACTTTAATTTTTAATTACCATTGTCTTGAGATAATTGACCATTCAGGTGTCCACAAATCCTTTGTTATTAGTTCATCATAGGTAAAAATAAACGTATTTATATGCAACCCGCATGACCGTGTCACTCGGCGGGTTAACATAAATGACAGGCGATATACAGCGGAAAATAGCTTGAATCTTCTGTTTACAATTTTTTAATTGATTTGCTTATTTTTACAGACACTTTTACAATATGCCAGCACCGGGATGACCGCAGCGAAGCGGGGCGTGTTAACATAAATGGCAGGCGATATAATGTTAAGATTTACTGCAATCTTCTATGGTTTTTATCATATCACTTGAAAGCGAAAAAGTAAAAATTATCTAAGTAACAAAGTTTATTGCGTTCCGGGGTGACCGCAGCGAAGCGGGGTGAACGCTGCTAGTTTTTTAATAATAGATCGTGTAGTCCCAGCACTGGACACTCCGACTGTTCCCAGCACCGGACAGAAGAAATTTCCTAATCGTCTTAATTGAGAAGATACGTAGGGTGGAATTTATTTTCAGGGAGCTGGTTGACGGAGGGGTGCATAAAAGAAAGGAAAATGGGATGAAGAAAACTGTCGATAGTGTGTTAGATGAAACTGTAGTGTTTGGAGAGCTGCTGGGTCAAGCAGAGGAAAACATTGTGTCGGAATGACTTATTTGTGCTGAATGCATCGATGAGGATTGAGTATAGTCCTGCAATTGTGGAAGATGGTCACATGTTACTTGAACGACAGTGAAAATATTGATTACTTCATTCGTGAAAATTGTAAGTTGTGAGTTTCTTGAGATGAAGCACTTCACTTGAGGTTTCTTTTGGTAATAATTTCCTTCACATTATTGTTACAGTGGTCTTAGGTTTATTATTATTGTAGAAGTTTAAAAATATGTTGCTTGTTTCAATGGTTGTGACAGTAGTCACTTTTGTGTAATGTTTAGTGGGGAGACGCACATTGTTGCGGTGAAGCACTATTTTATTTCACTTTTTCTCTACTACTCAATTTTCATACTTTTAAAATGAAGTACTAATATAGCTCATCCTGCAAGCTAATATTGTAACAACTTGATAATTTAGTACTATTAACATAAGAAATAAATTGCATTTGAAAACTACAACATAACATTTTTGCATATTAACTCTACGGTTTGATATTTATAGTATTCTATCCGGTATTGGGAATAGGTTTTCACTAACCACATTTTAAGGAATTTTGAAAATCGAAAAATTTAATGTTCAAATTTTATAATGAAAATAGTCATGTTATATTATGTAATTATCAATGCTCTGATTATAGTCAGAGCGATTCCTTGTATCGATTTTTGATTGTTTTTTAAGCAAATAGATAAATGCTTAGGTGTCCAGTATTATAGATTATTGAAAACATTGCGAAACCTTAATACAACACTCTTCAAGGAACACAGCGTACCATGAAAACGTGACAGAAAAAAATAATGGTTTTAATTTAGAGTGAAAACTGAATTGAAGAGATACAAACTAAAGTTCGAAGTTTTTCCTGCTACAATGTACATATAATAGAAAACTAACTTTTCTAAACATCATTCTAATACATTGCAGTTGGATTGCACTAATGTTTTAACAATTGTCAAATACCTTATTCAAACTACTAGTTTTCTCAGAGCTGTTTAATATGATAATAACCTAAGATAGAGCATTGATACAGAAGGTGAAGATGATCAGCGGAATTATGAATAGAACATATATATCGTCTTACAATTGCTTATCTAATGAGACTCTGACAACCACACATGCAACATAATCATGTACAAATCGCTTGTAAAACTTATCACCACGAAATTAAAACATTTAGAGATCCCTAAAGATAAAACACATATCAGTGGCATATTTTAAGAGAAAGCTTTCACCAACATTGAGTAAAGATGAATTATTTGATTATGTATACGCGTTAACAACATGAGTAGTGCTTATAGATACAAAAACTATTTTACTTGTAAGGAGAAGAATATGATAATTTTTGGCAGGAGCAAACGAGAAGATAAATAAGTAGTATAAGGACAGTTTAATTGAAATTGAATTTGACTCTGATCTGATGGTAGGGAAACAAGACGACCATCACCAGATTTGACTTCGGAAGGCACACATAGAAATATTCAAACTTAGAAGACAAGAGTACTTAAAATTCAGTAAGATTGAAATTTTATTTTCTTCATTGTAGGCAACAAGTTAAAAATCTAAATATATAAATAAATGAGACAAATCTGTCATTTATAAGAATGAAGACTTATGGCTGAACAAATAAACACTCTTTTCATTTACCACATAGATAATAGTTTGGCCCGTTCGAACGGCTTCAAAGACGATTTATCTCGAGGCTAACTTCTTCTGTAATGTTATTGTTGCATCAGTAGTCGGTAAAATAACTAAAAGTAAACACATAGGAAAATAGACGAGGAATGGTAATTGCGGTTAAGAATTAACATTATTAATGACGGAGAAAGACAGTACGACACTGATAAACTACTTTTGGGGACAATGGATTTATGCATAAATCACTATCAGAAAGTACCAATCATACGAACCATAATAATATATTCATTCAGGAAGATTTCTATGAACTTCACTATGTGATCACGACCGTTTCAGTAAAGTAATCGTTTTAAAATTACGTTATGATAATTTCTATAATACATTTTTTCTTCAATTCTTGCAAAGGTTGGCGAACTAGGAAAGGAAGAGTTCAATTTTGAAATCAAGAAGAGAAATTTACAGTGTTCAAAAATGATGTTGCCGACTTTTAAACACTCCTTCACGGTGCCGGAGCAAAGTTTACAAAATTAGAGGTAGAAGAAAACTGACGGTTCAATATGTTGATACCTCCTGTGGGTACGATTCTAGAATTCCGTCTGCTTCACATAAATGCTACACTCACCAATCTGGCGTTAAAGAAGTTATAAAAAACATTGTATTTGGAAATATTAATGTTTAGGATGTATATCTATCTTATTTTTTTTCTAGCGCGTTTTATACTCTTTTTAGCGACATAACAATTTACCATATTTTCCTTCCACTTTGGCTACGATTGAGTGGCTAATAAGTGAAGATGACAGAAAGCATACTTTTTATGAAAAGATTCCCAGAAATGTTTTCGAAAAATATAGTTATAAGAAGAAAGCAAATAAAGATCTCTTGTGTCTTCCGGTATCAAAATGGTCCGGTAATCGTGTTGTAAGGGCATTTTCTAAGTAGGGAAGGGCAATTAAAGTTTTCATTAAGGATACTCTTTAACGTACAAGAGAAATATAATATGGAATCTATTTAATTTAAACTAGTGTCAAGAATGTATGCTAAATACATATTAGGTGATGTACCCAGTATTTCATATTCAAATATACGAGAAAACAGAACATTTCTTTTGATGCTCGAAGCAATACGCTATGCCTAGAGAAAATGTGTATGTTAAAAAAACCTTTGAAATGTATTCAAAGGAGTTAATGTGTGTGCAACGGTAGGTTTATAAATTTGAAACTTGCGTGGCGTTTTAACACCAGAAGGAATCTTATCCTATGTTATGTTTAAATTTTTATCAGTGTGTTATCTTTTTTTTTTTTACATATTATAGTAATAGGATGTTTGTAATATTGACATGTTAATAAGAATTCAAATAATCTAATAAAAGTTAAGTTCTTCCTTTAAATGTAGCTGTCTAATCATAAGCGCATTAATAAGAGCAGCAACCTTTTGAATTTCTGGCTAACTAGTTGCATCTTCCAACTCAGATAACCAAAGAACAAGAAAGAATGAATCACATGTGGCAAATTACTATACGAAAACATCTTTACTGATCAACTTGTTAAACAAATAGTATTTCTTTAGTCCAGAATACTAAGCTAGAGCTCAGATCACAACCTTAAATTTGACTAGGAAGAGAAAGATAACTTTGTTATTCAATTTCATGAAATTTATAGGCTTATTTACGTGAAATATGAAATCTTCGGATGGATAACATAATAGAAAATACTGAAATAACGTCAAAAACGTCCCATTGCGAAATTCTGGTATTAAAGTGTAAAATAAGAATGTTTTCTAGAGTGGAAAAACATTGAAAACACTTCATGAAGTTTCTACTGTTATGGGTTAACAAATTTGCCCGTTCCCCTGTTTCAGCAGACATGCTTTTAGATGTTACACCTGTTCAAAACATTCCTTAAGGAAATCGACGGGAAAATCATGTGTTTGACTGTGTGGATCAAATGTTGTTAAATGAAGCCAACGAAACTAGTTAGTCAAACTAAAGGTGCAATATTACCAATACATTGTTAACAATTTGTCCATATGACGGAAATATCAAACTGATACGGTTACATTCAAAGGTGAAAAAAATGGAAACCATAATACAAATAATGGAAATATATTGAAAAAGTTGAAATATATGTCTTATATATCAGAGTAATCCGTATGAGAAGAAGATTAAGAGTATAATATGCACTATCCAGTTATATGAAGGTAATAAACTTAAAAACGTAGTTATTTCACTATAAATATCATATTACTGAACCTCACGATCACACCGTAGCCTGATCGTCAGACATTGTGAGTTACGTGGAATTCACACCTTAGAAACAAAGCCCAAGTCCTAAAGGACCCATTTTGACCGGACCATGAGATGTGAGTTACATGACTCTCACACCTAAGCAAAAATTAATATCAAGTTATGTAAACAACAATTAGCCGGAACCCTCTTACCTCTCATTTCTCTGGCATTGTTGTGGTTAGAAGGCTTAAACCAGAATGGTGACCTATAGCGTTTATACAGCCAGAAAGAAAGATCTGTTCGAATCAAGTAAATGAGCTTAAATGATCACAACAACTAATTTTCCCTGATTAGTAACTCAAAATCGATTGAACGTTTTTCTACCGTGTGACTTATCAAACAACTCATCTAGATGAGAGTTGGCGAATATAAGTAAGCGCAGAAATCTCTCAACGTATGCAGCGAGATCGTGGAAAATATAGAAATTGAAACACCTAAACGGAATGTGTCACATGTAGCCAAAATAATGAGTTACATTACTTGTGGAAGGAAATGACTTTCTGTTTACCGAATATTATGGATATGTTTTCTCAACCTTATAGGTCCACTAACGTAGGACATTTATAGTTAAATTATCATGTTTTTTTTATTTCTTCATTAATAATGGATATAAGTGAGTAGTGCTTATTACGTTCTTAATCTACTAGTGATAGAGATCACTTTCATATATAAGGCACATCGTTCAAGCTGTTCTATATATTTAAAACCCTGTAAAGGTGAGTCCACTTGCAGGAAAGGAATTGGAACTTGTTTTGGAAGTTACTCGATATAACTTTTAAAGAAATATATAGTAGGGTGGAGTGAAATAGTGGTCGAAAATTTTTGGGGGGTATCAATTTTTCTAATAGGGCGGAAAAGTTGCTTTACCATTAGAGTATTGTGTCACAAAGATATTAGTCTCGTTAATTAATTCCTTTGGGTGCCACACGGAACTTGAAATTTGACTGAAATCCAATATTTTTAACCCTATTGATAAAAGGGACAAAATTATTTTTTTCTGTATTAATTTTTCTGATAGAGCGGAAAAGTTGCCTTAGCATTAGAGTACCGGTACTGTGCCACAGAAATATTAGTCTCCCGAGTCATTTCCTTCGGGTGTTAAACGGACTTGAAATTTGGCTCAAATATGTATTCTTAACGGTATTGTGAAATGAGGCATTTTTTTGTACGGAAAAGTTATTATACAACAGTGTTGTATCACAGAACCTCACTCCGCTGAGTCAGTTCCTTTTAGTGCTATAGATATAGAGGGCTCGAAAAGTTAGTTGTAACGTACTTACATTTGTACATTATACTTGAATGTCAAAATGAAACTAAAGTATCTTACATATATGCTATATTCAAATATAGCATCTTTATAATTATTACAAATATTACAGAAGTTTCATAACATCAACTTTTTTTGTTTTTTATCTTAGTTTGAAAATCAGTTGATGTTTGAATATAAGATAAGAAAACTTTATAATATGATATGTGAAAAAAAAAAGATGACAAAAATACACCACTTAGTACAAACATAAGATTTAGGTTTTTGTGTGTAGTGTATGTTACAATATACATCTTCACACAATTTTTAGATTAATTGCAAATATAAGAAAAGTCCTGTAATGACATGAATATTTCTTATCTCAGTTTGAAAATAACCTGGGAAATTTTAATATACAAATAATATGTGAAAACATGACAAAACACATTACTTTCTATTCTTGAAAATGAGCTAGGAAAACTTCATATGAAAATCATATGTGGAGATCATGTCAACATACATTACACTGTAGGAAACTCTGACTTTGTGTTGAAGACAGGCATACGGCTTCTGGACTCTGAGTCTTGCCCTTATGTATCCATCTCGTGCATTTACACCACAAACACAAGACGATACTTCTGTCACCAATTTTACACATCATTCTACACCTTGGCCATGGCATGGAAGATTCGGGATTTCAATATTTGTGGTATCACCTTGAATGACTCTATACATATCCGCAGCAGTGAGATCCATAATAAATGGGAGGAAAGTTATAACCAAATGTCCAGTTGATCAGTTCTGTGTAGTCTTCAGCTTCCAAATTGAGTAATGAAATGTAATTTCTGATTCCAGGCATTTGCGAGATTTTTGCCTTAAGGACTCGTCGTAAGTCCAGTTCTCTGATATGTTTCTTCTCATCTGTCATCATAGAGAGGAAAAGGTTTTCAGGATGTGCAAAACGGTTTCATGGATGTGCAAATCATTTTGAAGAAATATCTAGATCCATCTGTGCAAAAAGGTTTCTGTTTTATGCTGAACCAGACTGGCGCATACACTTTTACAACATACTGAGAGAGCACTTTTAATTCTTCTGAAGGGTTTGGCGTAGCTACATACAATCGAAGAATTCTGTTTGCTGTAGTAAACCACCTGACGTGCGAAATGTTTTCTGGATAGCGTTTTGCCAAAGAATCAGGAAAATGTCCATTTGAAACAGCCCTGCGAATCTCATACAAATATTTCTGATCCTCACTGAGATCATTATAATTCTCGAAAGCTGAAAGATGACTCTCAATTACATCATATTCCACAACTGGTTGGTTCTCACAATTTGATAATAATCTTCCAATTTGTCCAGAAAATGCATGAGGACCTGTTGTCTTACCATCAATTGATTCCAGCAAATGTCTTAAAGGGAGCTCATTTACGTGCAGCAGACAAACCAACCATTGCAAAGGTCTCTGAAGAGACTCATAAAATTCGTATTATTCCACCCTTTCTGTCAGTATTTGTAGCAGTCCCATCACATCCTACAGCTCGAAGCCTTTCCAGATTAACATCTTTCTTTTGAAAATATTGTAAAATTCTCTCAGTTTATGAAAGCTAGAGCAATTATTGTACACGGGAATTTGGACTTTCCCATCACCTTTTATTATAAAAGATCTTCTTAATACAGAAATATATTACAATAGGTAGTTCCTCTAATAATTTTAGATAAGAAAGTGGAAGAAGCCCAATGACTAGGCATCGTAGGGCTTTGTAGGTGAGGTTCCTCTCTTTGACCGGGCGTCGTGAGAGGGGATAAGTTTTGTGTGATTAGGTGTTTCTCTCGGTGACCGGGCGTCGTGAGAGAGAAAGGGAACCCAATGGTCGAGCACCTTAGGGCTACAGGTGGTTTGATCAACCTGGAATTATTTATGCTTGTTGGGGTGTGCTCCTGTCTTTTATCCTAAAATGTAGGCTACCTTCGGTGATCTCCGTCCTGCCGACTGCTGGCGATTGTGGGCGACTCCTCTTCGGTACTGTCGTCTGCGTTGTATTTGTTTACTGTCAACATGTGTAGTACACACATGGTTATCGCATGATATGAAGACATGCGGAACCTTACAATATTTAGTCATTTCATTATGTCAGAGTAAAATGATTATATGCACTACAACTAGTTTTTGGCTTTGTTGAAATTCCAGTTTAGAAAATGTGGTGAAATTTTTCACTTTCAACGAAAATTTTCACTCTACGTATTGTAAAATGCTTTGGCAGAATAAAAACACATACTCTCCATTTCAATTCTTTTTAGTTCAAGTTTATAAGACAATTATTTGGCAGCTTATCAACCACTCCCCTAGCCTCCTTGCTCGCCAACCTAAAATTCGGAAAATTTTGCGGAAGGAAAGGATTAACCATGCTGGTGGCACCCAAAGATAATAGATTTCAACAAAAATAAATATTGATTTTTAAAATACTTACTAAGGAGCAACAATCCCGCACTATTAGAATACCGATGTGCAAACTTCAATTTTTCACTCCACCCTAATATATAGGTTCTCCCCAAATTCAAGGTTCAACTATGGAGTCATCCCTGGTAAAATGAAAAGTGATCGTTAACTCCCAGTTGCACCGACTGTACACAAGGAAATTCTCCTGTTCCAAGAACAATTCTGTTACAAAAGGAGGTGGTTGGAAGATTTTAGCATGTCTTTCAGCGTATGGCTATTAAGACGAATACTTTTAACGCTTAACATGTGATAAAACACCCAGTGGCCTCTGCTGCCAACCTAACCTTGTATCCTGCGCCAGACGTAGAGGTGTTTGTCTATGAGAGCTAACTCAGGGAAACAAGAAAGCTGAGGGAAAAAGAATATACTGCAGATAATAAACCAACACTTTTCGCAGTTCATTTAAATACATTTTTTGGATCTCCACAAATAAAATATTAGAACAATTTTTGTGTTTAACATCATTGCTTGGTCCTTGCGGATATATTTACTGTGTGTTTGACGCAGCTCAACATTTAACATTCTGCAACAATAGTCTCACCTCAAAGAGAAATTCATGACGCTGCAATAGATAAACTTAGTAGCACGAAAATATTCTCTAGATTGAGGAGTTATGTGCAAAATCGTCGTTGTAGTTAATCCAACCATACAATAGTTTACTATTCCCTTTTGCAAGTCATGTCTTTTAACCACAAGTCATGTCTTATAACTTCAAGAATACTACTTTAACGGTCCGTTTACCATCTTTCATAATAACTCGTCAGAATATCTGTTTGTCATTGATCGTGCAGGTCAGTTTCCATTGTTATTTCACATGTACAAAGTTTTATAAACGAACGGTAAATGATGCATTCATTCATCATTTATGGTATATAACACATTTGTCAGATTTTGTCTGACTTGATGAATAGAATGTCAAGACTTGGTCTTGTGAAGTAAATCATCCAAAAGTGTGTATTCTCCACGGTGACTTTTCCTACCAGACAATGCATCGCCTCCCGTCAACTCAGTATTAAAATCTAATTTCTGACGAAATTTTGATACAAAACACGAGATATCAGTCCAGTCTACTGGTTGAATTACAAAATGCATTTTCTCAAGAAGTAACACCGGACTTTCATATGCAAAGATATCAATAGATAAGGATGATTGTAATATGTAAATTCTTTCGTTCTTTACAGTTTGCGAACGTGTTGCATAATGAACATTCATTCAAGCTTGCGAGTCTTACGTGTCATATTGTCCTTTATCTAACAGCCTTCACATAAATGTATTTTCGCAACTATTAAATGTAGATTGTATCTGATAATTGTAATGCTATTATTTTGGATTATGCGAGTATCTCAGTTTTACACGATTTTTTTTTTTTTTTTTTGGTTTCATATTAAACTCTTCACCATTGATCTAATATTGCTTCCTGCTTTGGTTGGTTATCGCTCCGTACAATTATTCCCATAAGAAACTCTCTTTACAAGATATGTCATAATATTAAACATATCCTCCATTTTCCGGTGTTGGATATGTAGCCTTAGAGACACATTGTACATGCACAAATAATATACATATAACAATATATATACTATTTGTGGTTGCGCATAGTGCCCCTAAGGCTACATATACTTACCTTCGAATAAATTTAATCAATTAAATGTCCAGTGACACATGAAGAATAAATGTATGTATGCAACTAAAATATATATTTTAACTTTTTCCAATGATTTGTCTTGATAATAGAATGTCCTTACGAAAAATGTATCACAGACGTTTAGATTCCACGAGTAGTCTCATGCAAGACGAATTATTTATCGCCTATTGTAATGTATGTTTACACAGTAGAAACTATCTTGTAAGAAATGACACTAGAAAGTAACGAAATATAATCTGTAATGCGTACACCTATACTATCTTCTTGTTGAAGAAAAAAGGAGGGCTGTGTCATTATAATTAAAGTGTAAATTATAAGTAAATTTAAGAAACATATGAACAAAATCTCTACTACGATAGTATTTGATCTTGGTTCGAACGATATCCTGCATACTGAAATTACTATTAATGATTATAATCACGTGAAAGTAAATAATTTTAAGGGAATTAATATCCATTAACTTCAGCTTTTTTTATCGTTATGCATGTTTTCTCGTGAAAAATCAAGCCATTATTTAACGTATGAGTTTAATCAAAATTACTTGAAGTTTATCAATCTTGAACGCAAACCTTAACTTATAGCGCACATTTTGAAATTTTGAAATATTACTTTCTGCAGGCTTTTAGTTCCAAAGTTATGCGGCTTTAACTTTATGGTATTTTTTAAATTACTCACATTCTCGTACAAAAAAGACATTCAACTAAATCGTCCATTTGGAATTATTTCGACATGTAGTAGATTTAGCCTCTTTACAACATTGGGAAATACTATGGTATCCACGGTTGTTGATGGATACGTTGTTGTCCGAATTATGGGGTATTCATTTTTAGTTAGTTGTAGACAAATATTTCCTTAGCTTCTTCTTTTAATGTTTCGTATCGTTTATCCTATCTGCATAATGAAAGCCTAATAAATTAAGTTTCTTGCCCGCAGCGGTGAAATTACAGTTAATATATATTTTAAATAATAGGGCCCAGTTTCCAAAGTAGGTGCAGGTGAAGATACTCGATATTTTAAGGTTTCAATTTTCATGAAGCACAATGAACAATACATGTGTTTTGCGGAGTAGTCATTCCCCCGGTGTCTAGAAAAATGTGGCAATGATGTTAGTCTCGTCTGTTTTGTACCCAAAGTAAAAGAAAAAAGTGTTACAAAGTGGAGTGTTTACCAACACGTGCAAGCAATTACGCCAACTCTATATTTCTAGCAGAAACACGTAAGAAGTCTTTCACCTGCTTACATCGCGTGTATTATACCAACTCAAACATTACTACACATGTCTGAAGGAAGAAATGTGATAACCAAAATTGAAGATGAAGATAAAAAGATAAAATTTAACAACGATAATCTCCAAAGTTGAAATGACGTTCCAAACAGAAATTCTCTTAAGAAGATACACAAAGTATCACTGTACCGTGACTTAAATGAAAACTACATCGATATTACATGGTACACATGGGACTAATTAAAGCATCTTCATCTTCTGCAGTCAGTCTTGCACAACCCATGGCGCACATCGCTGCACCATACTTGGTATTGATTTAGTAGCACTGGATTCACAAATACTGAAGTTAGAGTAAGAAAATTAAGTGTTCGTTGATTGAACGAAATATGGCGTACATTGCTATAGACAATCGGCTACGTTCTGAGTTAGTACGATACTAATAGCGATTCCACCCACTGTTGGAATAATAACATCCTTCCACGCAACCTTCCTACAGCAAGCATCACTCCAAGGAGTGGCAATGTAAGATTTCTCTTCCAGAGTATTTGTCAAATAGGACTTTCAAAGCCCGTGGCACATATTGGAGGTTCATTCTAGTGGATTTCGTCGGAAATGTCCCAGAACGGAACACCTGGCGTATTTAGCTGCAGTTGCGTAGATATTTGCAGTTACCTTATATTCAGTAATTTGACACGTGATCACAATGTCAAGACGAAATCGTCATTCTTATCATAGATTTCACAAGTAGTGGCAGGTCTCTTACATCAAACGGAGAAGCATAATGCACTATTCTTCTCAGATAATCTCTTGTTCATCACATAATAATTTTGATTTTTTAATAATATTAATCAATTGTAGTGTCTTTCATCCATCTCTATTTCTGCTTCCACCACGCAGTTTTTGATACGATTTGTTTTCAAACAATGTTCAAAGGAATATCTCTTTCTTCTTCTAGTTAACTCGAAATTGTTTCTTTCTCTGCTACTAAGAACTGTGTCAGTTTCCATTGCATCCAGATAAATCTCCCCATTCATAATGATGATACTATATTGCCTATACAATTAATGTGAAATTGTTGGTTCGGATGACATTTTCTTCAAAATAATAACATTTTCGGATGGTATACCGCACATGGCCCCGTAACACACGTAGAAGGGAAACTTAGGGAAAAAATTGAAAGAAAATCTTTCGAAAATCCCCTTATTATGTATTTTGAACACTCTAGAACGGAACTGGGTAAATGTAAGTGATCGTAATATACAAAAAAAATTGTCCATAGTATTAGATAAATCTCCACTAAGCATCAGTCCTTGAATAAAAAAAATCCACATTGGACATTTGTTTCTTTACATTTTCATGTGTTTCCCTCCAAACTCTCTTTTTACTGGTTGCGGGATTCTATATAGTCTTTAGGACTGAATGCCTGATGTCTTAGGGCTACAAGTCGTATGATATAACTATATATATTTATATATACAATTATTCAGAAATTATGTTTTAAAAATAAATTCTTTGTCTTTGACGATTATACACATACAAACATTATAAAATTTACCGGGCGAATTCGTTATCAAATTAAATTCCTAGAACAACATAGCTATAGGCATGCGGCAATAATTTTGCATATGAGTGTACAATAATCTGACTCCGTTGAATTTTCACATCAAATGTCTGTTTGGAAAGTACACAAGGAAATCATAGGTGCGATAACATACAATACCATTATAAAATCATCCACTTGCAATTTCATGCTGTAAACTAATTTCAGTGTAATATTCAGTAGCATTAGTAATACAAATGGATTCATTTGCAGCAATGGGCAATAGCTTCAAGTGACTTCCTCAAGTATTTTGAACAGAAGTATATTGATCATTAGAATATATTAGAGAGTTAAAAAAGTGAGTAAAATTAATCCAGTCTATAATTCCGAATTACGAAATTCGAATGTCCGTAATCTGAACACTCTTTTTTTTAAATGTAACATAATATGGTAATTACATAAAAGAAAAACATACCTTTTCTTGGACCTGTGTAATATTTAGACTTGACAATTCCTTATTACTCACATACTTCATTAGATTCATCATATTCGAACTATTGACGTTTACAACGTCTGACAAGAATTTCTTATAATACCCCTTTTTACTTTTCTCGTAATTTCCAAAAAACCTGTTGTTAAAATAATGTGATACAGTATTAGTGTTATATTTTCCATCTAATATCACTGTGACACAATAATCTCCAATAAACTGTATGATTATGTATGTGAAACTGGAGGTTGTGAGTCACTTCGAAAAGATAAAACAAAAATGAACATGGAAGCAATATATAATAGCTAAATCATATTTTTATAAACCTTTTTACTAGACTGCGGGAAGCTTTCTTGAAACCTTGCAAATTATCAATACAGAAAGAAAGCATTACTTTGATTTATTTATCTATTTCGACTTGTTGAGGATAATGCTAAGTTTATTCAAACATACTGTGGACTTAATAGTACTTTTTCATCCTTTACGAAAGAAACGTTATTAAACATTAAGTTTTTATGTTTTGTCAAACATTAGTTAAAACAACTCACTATCAATACTTGAAAACAACTTAACAATCAAATTACGTTCATTAAGTGACTATATTATGCATACTGCATCCTAATGCGTAATGGGTTTTAAAAAATCAATTCAGAACACAAAATATAACTTACATTGCATTGAAGTATTTGATATTTATCAATAATATTTCAGTTTCTATTTATTAGAAGCATGCTTGGTTCTATAAACGTCTGACAAAAATTGTTAATTTATATTTACATATTTTGTTCTTAATTTTATTTATGGATACTTTTAACGATTAAACTTCTACTGCAAAATACTACTATACAATGTAGAAAGTATAACAAAAATTTAAAGTACAGCTACTACGCAAAATATATCTCTACAAAATAGTAAGTAATTAACGGTCACCATGAACCATGGTAACAATTTTCTAAATTGAAATTTAATCAATGTAATAAAATATTTCCTTATGTAATTGTTAAGAAAATAGTGAAAAATACAGCTACAGTTTTAAAAAATTAGAGACATCTGTAAATACAGGGATGAAGACATAAATAAAGCATTTCAACATGGTGTTGATATTTTCCCTAGAGGCTTGACCTTGAGACTATACAAACAGAATATGGGAAATAAAATATTACCGAAAGAATCCAATAAATTAACGCAAATTTTATTAAAACTTCTGTTTTTGAAACATTATCACATTTCATACTACCATATTTCAAACATAGAACGCAACATTTATGTTAATATTATACTGTTACAAACCTTTTGAAAGATGAAGGTTAACATTTGTTGGTGTTATTCTAAATATTTGTAATTAATAATTAGGTTTGTATTCTATTTAGAAATACACTTTAAAAGTATTCTATTGGTGTTTAAGTTGAAACAGTATATTGTATAAATAGTAAATATTTATAGCATCACATATATAGCTTTTTCTTAATATATTTAGATTTATCTATTTGCCTCCTATATTTCTTATTCTCTCTTTACAATAGAGAAAAAACAAGGCATAGTACACATTGAGCAGCCGTTTCTTCTCCTATCTCTCGTAGTCACTAGTTTAATATGCTTTCTGGATGAGTCCAAATATATTCATGAACTTACATGTTGGTAGAAAGGTTAATGAAGAGACGAAAACATAAATTTAATCGAATCACGGATATGTTTTGAAATAGTCTTCTGTAATTATAATTAACAACAATCGTATCGGAAAGGAGGCCTATTACTGGAGTGCTTCACTCCTAGAAGATCAGCAAGAAACATTAATGTTTTCTTAAAGTATGTGGACGTCGAGCAGTTTCCTTTGAACATTTTCTTTAAAAGATGAATATTATATTTTAGCAATATACGTGTATACTATGCAACCTATAAATACAAAATAGTATATTGCATATTATAAGAAATGCAATATAAAATGTCAGAATACAATAACCTCAGAATAAATTTTACAATAACTTCAGAATATTATTTTGATAAAAACAAACTATCATATTTATTATTTTCCATTATCATATTATACTTTACTCAACATCTGCAATGATAAAGTACCAATACTTTTGGCTGACTCTCCATTTCCCGCCACGCAACGAAGAACGACAGTTACTCTATCAGAGAACCGCTGATAACAGTAGTCATATGAAATATATTACTCCTTTTATGACCTCTTCATATATACTTTAGCCATTAATATTGTTGTAGCTATATTGGAAATTTAGGTACAGTACAAACAAAAGGTGTTTCATCATAGCCTCATTTTCAGTTGCTAAAACCAGATAAAACACATTGGAGAACTCAAAAATAATTTGCTATTTTGAGACCAAATTTATATTCACCATATATTGGGAAACTTTCCTATCGAACAAATAAAATATTCGAAAAGGTTGGAGGAAAAAAGAAAAACACTTCATATTTTCACTACATCTGAGTACCCTTCTAAAATTTATCGGCTGACGCTCATAAAACACTGTCTACTTAGATTATCACTGAAGGTATCTGATGAATAAAAATGTATCAAAAACAAAAAAAAAAAAAATTAAATAAAATGTTAAGTGTTTGTAGGTTATAGAGTGCTCAACTAAAATCATGTTACCCGAAGGTGACGACACGGTGAAGTACAAACAATGAAAAGGTTAGGCCTGCAAGCAGTTCATGGAATGAATATTTCAATTTGCGTACTATAATAATAAGTATCTACTAACATCTCAACAATTACGGGGTAATTAAACTAATGAACAATTGTACTTACAAATATTAAGCTCTCATAAGTAAAGGAAATCTTTTGTATTATACTTACTCCTTAAGGATTTTATTAAGAGTCCTGGTAAGAACGTTTGGTGGACATGCCTCTACAGCAGGGAATGGAATTTTCCATTCATTGTAGTTCTTTTGGATAGTCACTGCAACAGGATTCTCTTGAAATTTATTCCAAGATTGAAGGCATAAGTGTACTGTGCAAAGAAGGCCTAATGCAAATGTAATTCCCCACAGCAATCTGCAAATTGAAACAATAAATAAATAAAAAGCAATGCTCCAGATTTTTTTGAAGCATTCAAAAATTCTCACACGCACAGGAACAACTTACTCACACCACTCTCAATCTTCGTCAACTGGCTATTCTCGCAATTGTTCTCATTTTTTGTAGACCTGGTTGCTAGTTTGAAACCTCTGATCGGCTGAAGGTAGTATGATGATAAAGACACTTGGAGGATTGTCACCTTTATTTTCCATGGTAGGTACAGAGTTACGATCGCACTTATGGAATTAAGAAAAAAACTTGAGCAACATACGTCGTTTGAAACAATAAAGAACAGCTTGGTTATCTGAATGAATACACATATTGTTTGTATATGTGTATAATACTTCAAATGGAACTGATAAATTTTATTCGAGAAAACACATAAACCTCACACGCTCAAAATATATATATATATATATATATATATATATATATATAGATAGATAGATATAGATAGATAGATAGATAGATAGATAGATAGATAGATAGATAGATAGATAGATAGATAGATAGATAGATAGATAGATAGATATACTCAAAATTCTGACCACACTACTGATTTTTTGGAATTGTTGAGACAAAGTACAATATGTTCATTCAAATCGCAGTGTGTTTGACCTATTCTGAAAAGTAAACATCCTTTCTTCATATAATGAAACGAAAACAGAGAACTCTGTATCTATTGAACAAAATTTATTGAAGATGTTTGAATTCATTAAAGTATCGATCCATACTCTTGATATGAGATTTACAAATAGCAATAATTTGTCCCATAGATTTATTAAACTCTTGCTACTTAAAAAGCTTTGAAAAAATGCAATGATATTCGGGCTTTACTGAAAATTTGCCATATGGACATCACGACTGGTTACAAATGTTGAGACTATGGCGGCTATTTTTTTAGTGCTGACGTAGATATTCTTTGCTTTGAATCATTCCATGTCAAATCAGCTAGAGCACTGTGCTTCAGTGTCGCAGATTCTATTCATTTTTTTCATACATAAGTACCAATGAAATTATGCTAAATATTTTTT
This sequence comes from Thermobia domestica, assembly GCF_964235325.1. NCBI lineage: Eukaryota > Metazoa > Arthropoda > Insecta > Zygentoma > Lepismatidae > Thermobia > Thermobia domestica. Next base: position 128,461,809 of record NC_137460.1, read on the forward strand.
TCCGATTTTTTGGATGAGAATTGGGCCGGGGAGAAATGTTTTAAAAATGTGAGTTTTCTTTTAATTTCATTCTTTGACACTAATCACCATGGAACTAAATTACCATAACTTCCGTATTTTTGAAGTTATTGGGATCATTCAAGTTTCAATGAAACTTTAATTCTTGCATTTTCAGTAGATTGTAAGTAACTTTCCAAAAAGTTAAACTGTCAAACATTAAAGGTCATAGAAAGAAAATGATAGTATTTTAACAAATTGTGCTGTTGAGCAAAAGTTATGAAATTTTTTTGTACATTCATTTTAACACTTATATGGTATGGTTGAAATATAAAGAGGGTGTTTTTCGGTCTTTTTGTAATTATTATTTTTATGTATTATCTGTCAGGAAGTAAATGTACATCTGTTTTTGAGTCTGGGATTCCTGTGCTACATCCGTGGAGAGCATGATAATGAAATCATTCAAATGTTTACTGAGGGACAAGAAAAAAAGTCTAATTTGAATAAGACATTGCAGAAAGGCACAAGCTGTGAATACGAATAGTGCATAGTCTAAATAAAGGACGACACCGATAGAGAAAGCCAGAAAAAGCTGCTAAACGGAGAAAAAGTAAAAATTGTCGAAGTGGGAACATAAAATACAAATACAACAAATATGCCAACGTCCAAGCGTTTACCAAGCAGTGGTAGATTACAAATGCAAAGAACAGCGGTTCGAATCTGCTCCAAGAGGATATATCTTTAAATAATGCATACAGCACACCAAAGGTGAAAAAAGAGAGCGTATTACCCATTTAATATGTTGAGTGAAAACGAGTAAAAAATTTCGGTGAATTTTATTAGAGAAGTGAGAAAATGAAAATGAGGAAGCAAGTGTATTTAATCAGGGGTTGTATCAGAGGGTGGTGACTGAAAACATTGGAAATTTTCCTGAGTCTCTAAGATAGGCAAATTTCTTCAGAAATGTGCGTATTGTAGAGAGAGAGAAAGAGAGAGAGAGAGAGAGAGAGATGCTCCCGGAACTGAGAGTGTGGTGCTTCCATTCAAATCAACGAGATCACAAGTAGACGCTTAAGTAATAAGAATGCCGCATACAAACAGCCATAAAACAACAAAGTAATAATTTCAAGCATTATTACCTAAGGTTCCAAGATCCGAAGAACATATCACTAATATCCCAAATGACAAAATATTGTTGCTTACAAAACTCCCCCTCTCCCGAAATGTGTCCTGTGAAAACAATCACAAGTTTTGGAATGAGGAACAATATTGAGACTACAACATTAAACTAAGTAAACCTATAGCAGATTCGTATTCAGTTACTTTTCCACAACTAGTTTTTGATATTCAAGACAGCAAAGCACTATATTTGTTAACGACAAAGCGAAGTTATTGCAACACTGCGTTACACAGTGAATCATGCATATTACACTTGTGGGTTTTGCTATGCAGAGAGTAGACACCGAAGCACGCTGGATAACGCCTGAAGGAAGCAGCGAGGACAGATATCGATACACTGAACGGAACAAACAATGCATTACAGACATGTCAAGAGAAAAAGAAAGATCCCCCTTTCCACACTTCATAGTGTAGTTCTAACTTCCATTTCCCCATCCAAGTTACATGCCTAGACTATTATACAATTCCATTACACTTACTCCAGTGCCTTCAAACAACTTTGTTGTACGAAGAGAAACCTAGAACACTACGCTTATAGATATACCGTACATAAAGAGTTAAGTAGCAATAGATGAATGCAAATAACCCCACATAATATCGACGTTCTAAATATACACTGGTGCCAAACAATTAGACACATAACAAACATTTACAACACCATTATAATCTAGCATATGTTAATTCCACTTCCCAAGTGGTAGAATGAAAACCGTAGACTGACCGTGCAATGAAAACCGTAGAAAATAGAATGATTTTTTTAAAAAAAAAATTACAATTATGAACCCAAGTTAGGGATGAAAAAATGACGGTCAATGAATAGAAGATGATCCGAGGTCGGATTTTGAGAAATAACTTAATAGTGAGATGTAAACGTAATTTTATAAAAGGAATGGTTATAATGCGCTAGACACAACATGGTTGCCTGTTTGTTCTTATCATGTGAAATTGTCTCGTTTTAGAGAGGCGAGAAAAAGCTTGTGTTTAGTATTGTGCAATGGCGGATCCAGCTATCGGGTGGGGAGTCTAGGAACTCCACTTTCAGATTGAAGAAAATAATTTAAGCTATTATTTATATAGTTTTGAAAATTTATAGTAAGGTCATGATATACTTATCGTAGTCTAAATTCAGGCAGATCCCAGTTTTTGCCTTCTAGATCCGCCACTCGTTTCGTCTCTATCCCGGTGTCATCTCGTGTTTCCAAAACGAAACAATTTGATATCTAGTTTCCTTTCGTATAACTTTCTTTCGTAAACCTCATAATAATAGAAGTAAAATTGAAAGCCATGCGGCATCGAAATGTAACGAAGTTTACAAGTTAGAATTGATAATCTTACAAGAGAGGACTATGGAATGCTTTCAAGACATTTAAAACGCGACGAGTCCAGACAAGGACCTGTCACGTCTTTACTAGGAAAACAAGACGAGACAGACGCTTTGTCTCGTCACTTCTCGCATTTAGCAAAACCTACATTGTCTCGCCCATGCTGAATTGGAAGCCTCTCACCAGAGATGAAGTAGATCGTGGGCAGTGGATCAAGAAGACGTGACCCACTGGAACCCACCATAAACAAGCGACCCGCAATAACCTACATACCCACTACGGCCCACTGACACACTCTGCTTAGTGTATTGTATATAGCACCCTTTGAAGAGTGGTGAATTTTTCCACATTTTACTTTTAGGATCTCCATTTCTTCTTCTTCTTCTTCTTCTTTTGTATTTGTTTCTATTTACTTACCTGAGATGAGTATATCTAACAAGGACAAGGCAGACTTTATTAAATGAACTTAGGGGGCATCTTTCGCGAGGTAGTAGTGCACATTTAAACTTCGAGATAGCAATAGCCAGAAATAGTCTAGAAAAAGCGTGGCAAAGTTTCGACTCGCCGTATATATGGTACGACGCCTAAAATTATAACGTGGCGGTGTGCCAGAGTGTGGAGGATTCACTACTCACGTGTAAAGGGTCCAGCGTTCGATTCCCACTCGAGTAAACTTGTTTTTGCTTTTTACCAATAAAGTAGTCATTTATATCTACAAATAAAATATTAATTCACTATATTATCATATATTCTAAACGATAGGAATTTTCAAATCAGTTGTAAAATTTTCAATGTTTTATGTGAACTAGATACAAAATATAACCTATTTCATAAATATATTGATATCACTAGATGTATTACGGTTATCACAGTCGTTGTGTCCGAAGTTTCGTGTCTATATCTGTGAACAGTGTGCGAATTGCAAGGAGGATGAGGGGGAAATCCGCTAAGGAATACTGGATGAATGCCATAACCAAAGGGGGTTTCCGAATTATCCCCTTTGCAATTCGCGCTCTGTCCACAGATATAGACACGAATCGTTAAGAACATTGTTCATTTAACGATTTTACGAAATAGGTTATATTTGTATCTAGTTCACTTGAAACATTGAAAATTTTAGAACTGATTTAAAAATTTCTATTCTTTAATACATTATAAATATATGGTGAATTAATAGTTTACTTGTAGTTATGAATGAATACTTTCTTGGTAAAAGCAGAAACAAGTTGACTCTAGCAGGAATCGAACTCGCGATTCATTATGCGTGAATCGTAAATGCTCCACACTCCGGCATACCGTCACTTGGTAATTTTAGACGTCGTATCATATGTACGGCAAGTCGAAACTTTAAGACGTATTTTCTAAGCTATTTCTGGTTATTGCGCTCTCCAAGTGTGTAATAGTAACACTTTAAATATGCACTACTACCTCGCGAAAGTTCATTTAACAAGGTCTGTTATTTTCTTGTACGATATAGTCATCACAGGTAAGTAAATAGAAACAAATATGAAAAAGAAAAAAAAAGAAAATAGAGTCCCTAAAAGTAAAATGTAGACAAATTCACCACTGTTCAGAGGATGTTATATACAATGAACTAAGCAGAGTGTGTCGGTGGGTTGTAGTGAGTCTGTAGGTTATGGTGGATCACTGATTTTTGGTGGGTAACGGTGGGTGGTGGATTACAGTGGGTCACATCCTGTTGACTCACGACCCACTAACCAACTTACACAAGTTGACCCACATGTCTCACTTGACACAAGACCCACTTAAATTCTGATGAGAAGTTTCCAATCCAGATGGGCGAGACAATATAGGCTTTGTGAGACGTGACATGTCCTTGTCTGTACTCATCAAGTTTTAAATGTCTCGAAAGCATTCCATAGCCCTCTTTTCCCGATTATCAATTCTAACTTGTAAACTTCGTTACATTTCGAGCCGTATGGCATCAAATTTTGCTTCTATTAATATGATGTTTACGAAAGAAAATTAGACGAAATGAGACGAGATAACAATTTGTCTCGCTTCAGAAACACGAGATGACACTCGGATAGCCACCGGACGAGACACAGGCTTCGTCTCGCATCGCCCAAGTGAAACAATTTAACATGCGTAGAAGAAACAGGCAATCATGTTGTGGATAGTGCATCATAATAATTTATTTTCTAAAATTCTGTTTTCATTTCAATATCAAATTATTTATCGACGTGCGACATCTGATCATGTTTCATTGACTGTCAAGGTTCTGTAACCCGAGATCGACAGTCAATTAGATTTTACTATTCAGATACAAACCGAATATCTTTTAAAGATTAAACACTGTCTTGATGTAATAATAATAATAATAATAATAATAATAATAATAATAATAATAATAATAATAATAATAATAATAACTACATTCAAAGTTTTAAACTTGCCGTAAAATTTGGCAAACTTACATCAAGGCACATTTCTGCAACTACAAAAATTTTAAACTACAGCGTTCTACTGAAGTTCCATGTAGAAAATATTTTACAGTATGTTTTAAGGAATATAAATGTAATAAAAAACTGAATATCACGCAACAGTAAGGCACATAATAAACTAATTTTTAGGATATGCACAGGGAAATATAAAAGCTTTGCTACAAAAATACCTACACAGAGCATAATTCAATTAGCTTTGGAATACAATGTAACGAAGTAGCCTATGAGATTCAGTCTACAGAGCAATTGTTACTTAGAGAATGGACATACACTATTTCGCGAATCGAGACAAGACGGGAAATGTTTACGATACTGTTCGTCTCGTCTCGATTCTCATCTCCAAAGCGAGACGAACATTTTGAGTTAGCCTTGTCCCGTCTTGAATGTAAAATGTTAATTCTCATGTTATTTTGTTTGTTTTATAAACGAGATGAGAAATACCTCTTCTCCTGGGCAACATTAAACCAAACCGAAATATTCTTTTCAAATGTCACGTTTCTGCTTGTAATGGTGTGACCTGAGCGATAATTAGCTTCTAGCTTTTAATGTTCTACGCCATTATTATTATTATTATTACTATTATTATTCCTGAAGATTTGATAGTGTGGCAGAGCCCATATTTCATATTTATTTTTAAGTATAGTTTATTCATTTTATTTTTATTAAAGATTTATATTTTGGGTTTTGGATTGTAAAATAATAAAAGAATACGGAAACGATTATTATTAGCATTACACATTACATAAATTTAGCAATTATCACTTTCTTATGTAACAAGTTATTTAGAACACTGTTTTAGTAAAATGTTTATGTCTGGGAATTAAGGATTAAAATCTCATAAATGTTTGAATGAGAAGAATTAATAAAATCCAATGTAAGTGTATTTGTAAAATGATTGTCAATATCAGACACTTTCACGGGTATGTCAGAATTGCCAAGAATCATGAGACGAAGCATTCCAAGGATTCCCAGTTGTTGATCACAATGAGGAAACAACCTCGTTTCCTGGAGAAAAAGAGCACACGCCTCTGACGTCGTGCTCAAACGGCGAATTCCGTCCAAGAAGAAATTGAACAAAACCAGAGGGACCAGAGATTCGAGAGAGAGTAGAGAGTCGAGAGTGAGTTGAGATAAAGAGTTTGGAGAAGGAAGTTCGAGGGGTTAGATGGTCATCATCGGTTTAGTGCGACTAGTCGTAAGTCACTTGAAATCAACGTTTAACAGACGAATATTAACAGTTAAATACGTCACGAAATTAGTCGTTATCGCAGAACGTCAAATGTATAAAGTTTAATCTATGTCCGATCCGTGACTCGAACCATCGACCTACGTGGTGGTGATTCCATCAACGAAGATACCTCTCAGCCTGCAGTCCGTCAAGGAGAGTGACAATTGAGGACCAGCGCCAGAGGACAAGCATTGCAGAAGCCAAATGTTATGTGTTGCTATTTATTCATTGATATGCATATCTATTTATTCATTGATATACAGTGCATTGTTTGATGTGCGTTCTTGGATCTGGCTTCACACTTTCATTTACACTTTCATTTACACTTTCATACACAATTAAAAACAGTCATGAAAGTCCCTGAAATTTGTAGTTAAAATTAAGATTGTAATAACATAATAGTATAGTTAAGGCATAATAAACCCATTGTCATGGTAGGAGATTTTTCGGGTTTGATTCCCGCAAAAATTATAAGTAATATAGAGTAATAACATGGTTAAGTTTCGATGCCCGGTCAGTACATATATACTATACTAATTTAAAATTTATTTTGAAGTAGTCATTGTTATTGTTAATTATAGTTCCCGTCCCACCCACCCTTGCTGATGTATTTTAGTAATAATTACGTATAAAAATAGATTACATAACAGTTACAGGAAGGCACGTAATAAAAACGCAAAGAAATTGTTTGTTTCAAGCGCAGACAGCTGTTAGGAGCAAGTTATGTCATATTATCGCTGGTGACTCCGAGCATTTCCGAAAACAAACGAATGATCACGAATCAGGGATAATGCGCACAGGGGATTCCATCATAGCATCGTCTGTGTGAAGTCAAGCGTATAGCAGTAGAAAACATTAAAGAAATCAAATAATTGTTATTTGTAGTCATATTTAACGTGAATTAGACCCTAGTTTTAAATTAGTTCTAGATTACTTCTAAAGTAAGAAATTAAAACCCACCCACCCACCCTTATTTCTACGTTTTATTGTTTGGATTCAGAGTTAGTATTCATGATGCTTTCATTGAAGAATAATCATAGGGTTCACTACGCATTAATGAAGAGTAGTGGCAAGCCGGCCACAATGTTCTCTAAGTCGATGTTTTATTACTTACACTTAGGAGTACTGAAACATTTCGTCGAATATAGTCCAACGTATGGGGAAAATAATGAATCTATTTTTAGAAGTAATATTTTAGGATTGAAATATAAGCGATACTACATGGCTCAGTTCACAGATAAGAACTTTAGTCTTGATGACCTACTAGAACTTGGTTTTAGGAGGCACTTTTTGTCAGTTATAACAGGTATTGCTGAAACTAACACAATATTGCGATAATCAATATTCTTCGCATTAAAGTCGTATCAGCTAAACTATAAGATATGTGCGTTGTTTACATCTAGGGCTGAACAAGATACTGTAAACAGATGGTTGGATACATTTAGAAGTAGATTCGATTGTACACAAGCTATAAGAATAGCAGATTTTTTTACTACAGTCTCGCAGTTTGAAAAACAGGCAAAGCTTGTAATTGCAAGCTATAAGCTGTCTTTAGACTTACTTGCTTTCGCTACGTTATTCAAAGAACGAAATCCATGGCTATTCAAGTAAAGAAGCAGTGAAACGGGACATTATTGTAAATAGAATATTATTTTATGTATAAATATTATTGGTAGTATTTAAGTCTCATTAGATTCAAACTAGATATTAAGTATTAATGTTATTACGATTAGTATTATTCTTAGGATTATTGTTATTAATATTAGATGATTACGATTAGTATATATTAGAAATATAGAATTACGAATTTATTTTGGTGATTAGAGATTAATTGTTATTTTAGTACTTAATTATAGTAAGTTCGAAATATGGAGAGTCGACTATGTCTCGAAGACAAATATATATCGAACATATAAATAAGAATGATTAGAAGAGAACTAGAACATAATATCTAGAGAATTACGATTAATTAATAGTGAAAGAGAATTTCTTTTGAGGAAAAAGAGAAATAGTAATTAGATCTATGATAGAAGAAAAATGTGAATATGGAGAAGAATCATGAAAAAAGTGAATAATTTTTGCTATCTGAAAGTAACAACATCTAGAATAAATAAATAGGTAAGGCAAGAAAGAACAAAAACATTAAAAAAATGAATGCTGCAAATTGATGTTAATATGTAAGCTAGAAAAGAAAGAAATTAGAATTGGTAAAAATAACACGAATTTTTGGCGAAGCTTTCAGAAGGTTTAAGTTCTAATTAGGAGGGAAATCCCATTCTCGTCGAGTTAAAAGTGGGCGATTATCCAAAACGTCGATGAGAATATTTTATTTATGTAGTCACGTAAGTCTTCAGTGGCAAGGTTCAAAGAGACACAGGAGATGCCTCGTTTGTCACTTGAATGCAGTGAACAATTTTTTTGAGGTGAATCCTTCTTATTTAACTAGTAACCTAATGAATACTAAAAGTGGGAATTTAAATTTAAAATAAATTACTGTGGTTTAATATGACTAGTATCCTAGAGCGTAGGAGTAAGATAAGATAAAAGTGAGTTTTGAAAAGAAAATATTTGTAGTAATTTGACGTAAGCTGGCATCATACTATATAGTGTTATATCTAGTAGTATGCTTAGTTTGTAAAGTAGTTGAAAATCTAGCTAATTATTTTCATTAATTTGAACCTGGAATGCCAGAAGTGTTGAAATAGAGAAGGATTTGGAAAGGGAAGAGACTGAGAAGAAGGAAATTAACAATAGAAATAGATAAATAAATAAAGTAGAGATAGCATATAGGTAAATAAACTGAATTTTGACTATAAGTATGTGATTATGAGTATGACTAGTATATCCTGACCTCGACTTAGATAAAATAAATATAGTGATTGAGAAGAATAGAGAAATATTATTATTCATAAATGATAGAAATAAATGAATATAGAGATATAGAAGTAATGAGAAATAAATAGAGAAAGTAAGAAGTAATATAAGCATACTCGAAATAAATAATGAAGAGTATAAGAGATTATATATAGTAAAAGAAGAAAAAGAAGAAAAGAAAATAGATTTAGGGAGATAAAATGGACAGAAGTATTTCTACTAAGGTACTTCCTAAAAAAGCTCGAAACATTCCGAGACGGATTTAAAAATATCTTGTTCATGTGACAGATTAAGGAGTTCCGTTTCACAAGATAGGCCTTGTTGGTAATAATAATATAAATATATGATAAAGTAAGATTAAGAACGCTTGATGATTGAATTACACTGCTTAGACTTTAATAAGAGATAAATGATTAAGACGTTGGCCTAAGTTATTTTGCTGCTTAATGGCCACCAACACGAATCACTAAGCTAGTATACAGATTTTGAATAAGTTAAAATACTGATTAGACATTATCTTTTTAATATACTGATTTGACAAAGAATATAATTCTAATTTAGACATTGAGTGATTGGTAGTTGAACTGGCGACAGTCAGAGTATCCATAATTACTGTGACATAGAGTAGAACTAAAAATTGATAGTTGAAAAAATGAGTATGGAAAAGAATGAATTTTTTGAATTGCGGAGACAAAACTCAGACTTGTTATTATAGCTTTTGATAAATTATAGATTATAGCTTTTGATAAATTTGTAGATAGTAAAATAAGATAACTGGGAACAAATCACGTTTAGGATGCACGGCTAGTCGAGCAGCCGTCGAACGTCCAATGCTCTTTTCGAAGCCTGAGGAATGCAGGTTTCCATCGTTTCCATCACCCCTGAATCTTTAAACGGGTTTTGGTTTCAGTTATCAAGTGATAGGCGTAAATAAACATTGTATATTGATAGTTAGGTAGGATAAGCATATAATAACTTGTAAATACAGATACACGTAGTAATAACATTATTAATTAAAACATTGATATAAATAATATAGATTTAGGTACTCACCCTGTAGTATGTCCCATTGTAGGTGATTGTGTAGAAGTTTTAATGCACATAGTTCAGAGTAAATATACATGTTTCTGACCACACATAATTACACACTTTGCCAGATTCAATCAAAGCATATTCAAGCATTGGCGATATTAATGGGTAGAAGCAACACATAATCAACCACAACAAACTAAGGAGAACATCACCTTGTATCCAGACCACCAAGTGATGGAATTTGGTCATTTCACTGGTTTCCAGCCACGGAAATCGAACATTTTAGTGAACGAAACCAGAAAATTCGACAAAAGTGGGATCACGAAATTCGACGGCAAGGAAACATTTCCCCAAGCGATGTGGTGGTAATTTAGGTGTTAAAACTCACTAAAATACATTAAATTTTGTGTGTGGGGTTCACCGTGTTTAACTTTCAAGAAACCGACGCCAGAATGAGAGCGAAACGTGGACGTTTGAATCAACCTTGATTGTAAAAACGCTGATTTCGCGCTTCTTAAAGTCAAGATCATGGTTGCAAATTGTCTTGAAGAGAAATTTCATTCTCTGCAAGTGAAAATATGGTGAAATGTACTTTAATTCAAATATTTAGTAAATTTGCGAGATTGAAAAGTGTAGTGATCAGTGTCATATGCATATAAATAGTTATTTAATTAGTGTGGAATCTTTGAAAATATAATAAAAGTGAATGAAAAGTTTTATAAACAGTTTAATAAATCATGGATGGACAGACAACATGTGCCTGAATTGGCAAGTCTGTAAACTGCATCCGCTGACAGAGACAGTGGAAAATTTTATCCACAAAGATGTTCTTAGCAACAGAATGTAAAATAATTTAATTGCGTACCACGAAAGAACTGCGTGCAATTAACACAACGAGTATTCCTACTCGAGGTAGTTCTCACCTCAGCCACTAGATGGTGTGAGGATTCAGAATTAAAAGTCTATATGCACATAATTTATTCTCGATGATTAAAGATTAATTGTATTAATGAAAATTAGGTTCTGGGAGAGGTTTGTGTTAATCACAAATACTTATTCATGATATTATATATATATATGTTTCATCTCTTGTTCAAACTATTTTTGTACAGCTTTATATGATTTATATATTTTATTATTTTTTATACTGGGTGTTTTATTTTGGAACGATCTCCTGCGAGATCTAATCTGTTAGCGGAGCTAACAGGGTTTTAGCAGGGGGCATGTTGCAGAGCCCATATTTCCTATTCATTTTAAGTATACTTCAGTACCCACAGAGTCGAGAGAGAGTAGAGAGTCGAGCGTGAGTTGAGATAAGGAGTTTGGAGAAGGAAGTTCGAGGGGGTTAGATGGTTATCATCGGTTTAGTGTGACTAGTCTTAAGTCACTTGAAATCAACGTATATTAACAGTTAAATACGTCACGAAATTAGTCGTTATCGCAGAACGTCAAGTGTATAAAGTTTAGTCTATGTCCGATCCGTGACTCGAACCATCGACCCACGTCGTGGTGATACAATCAACGAAGATACCTCTCAGCCTGCAGCCCGTCAAGGAGTGTGACAATTCAGGACAAGTACCAGAGGACAAGCAGACCAGAAGCCAAGAGGTATGTGTTGCTTTCAATTCATTGATCAACAGCTCGGTGTTTGGTATGCGATGCGTGATCTGGCAAATCTTCTATTTACCCGTTTTTAATACACGACATTCATACTTGCACACATTATATTATGGGAATACACACGTCATTTGTTATAGAAGTTCTGATTTGTTATTCTAATACTAAAATCCCTGTAAGATTATGATTCAAGAGTTTACCTCTCCCTTATTAGTCAACTACATACCCACTCATTTCAGATGGTGAGTGGAAGGTAACTTCTTCAGTTCAAACCGACATCCCAGAATTTCAGACACGAACTGAGGAGGTTGTCAATAGTTCAAATATTGAAACGTTCAAGTATTAAAATATCTGAATGTACTAAAACGTATGTCATCACCGATCAATAGCAATCAAAAATTCCAAAGTAAAAAAAAATGTGCGACATGGATTCGAACAGGCATCTCGACCACGGAACCGCGATAGCTACGCGGTAAACGATTCGTCTTTAGTATGGTTACGTTAGGTTTCTTTGTCTCCGCTTGCAAGGTTGTACGTTATATTTCTTCAATTCGAAAAGTCTTTCGTATTTTTTTGTGAACAATCTTCACCGAAATTTATATTAATTAATTGAGTTGTTCTTAAGCCTTTGGTTCACATGTTTGTTTTTTTTCCACACGAAATTACAGATACACAGATTTTATTCTCATACTTTACATTTGTTTCAAAGCAGTAGTTATTACGTGGTCAAAGACTTTTGCCCGGAACGTTACAGATTATACGACAGAAATTTATTTTCCGCAAGCGGAAGTTTCACTTTCCGGATTTTGGACAATTACGGAATTCGGTAAAATTCCGGAACTGTGAAAAAAAATCCGGAATTTAGAATATTCCGAAATTCCGAAAAATTCAGGTATTTGGAAAAAGTCTAGATTTTTCCGAATTTCGAGATGTTTAGAAAGTCAGAAATTCCTAAATTCCGGATTTTCCGAATTCCAGAATTTTTCCAAAATCGTTTTTTCGAAATCCGGAATTTGTCCGGTTTTACTTTCGGGAGGAAAGTAAAAATTCCGGAACTGGATGTCCCTAGTTTACACATAACCTTTCAGAACACAAAACTAGTAGCTGTCTACAAACAAAGAAGTAATGCAATATATTTTGTATTCTGTAATACGTCATGTATTAAAATCCGACAGCAGTTTGAGTATCTAACCAGAAATTAAATATATCTAGTTACTGGAAGATGAGGTATGAAGAATTGTATTGTGTCTTATCTTTCTGTGTCTTATACGACACTGCAAAGGACTGAATGTCTAAAAAGCTTTCGTTAAATCAAAGTTGTAGTATTCATAGTTACATCCATTTGTGTCTATATGATCGGGTTAGTAAGCTTTCTATATTATAGGGTAAGTAAGTCTTTCTCTGCTCTCACGTAATTTTGTGATACGATCTATTACAGGATACAGAGTTAATTATGAATATTATCAAAGTTGTAGTATTACTACACATCTGCTTCCGCCGATCGATCGATCTCGTTGGTCGATCTCGTTGAAGATACATGTTTCCTTTCAGTTTACTGAACTAAACAGTAACTATTTTGAATTATATTACTGCGCACGAATCGTAGATAAATATTCGTTCTGATGCCAATAACTTCTGTTTCGTCCAACTAATACTCCGTTCCTTATTTCCAGCATGAACCTCTTAGGTCTAAATATCTCATGTATTATATATAGCATGTAGATTTAACTACTACGTGTAACCATTTGTCGACATCCCGCAAAGAAGGAACACGTGATCATAATATACAACCCACGGACTGTTAATACATAGTAATCCCTAACGATACAGTGGGTGAATGAACAAAGCACTTGCTTCTCGATCCGGCCACCTGAGTTCGAATCTATCTTGACTTTTTTATCCAGTTGAGAGAAAATATTGTTTCTTTTCGTTACAGGTAGTCAGTCCTTTCGTATTTTCTGTCCTCCTTTGCATTTTGAAAAACAAAACTGTCTGTTCTTATTCGTTCTACGGAAGGGAGATATTCTCTTTGGTTCCATGTCAAACGTGGCCAGGTAGTGAAAGACGCTGTTGATGATAATAATAATAATAATAATAATAATAATAATAATAATAATAATAATAATAATAATAATAATAATAATAATAATAATAATAATAATAATAATAATAATTATTATTATTATTATTATTATTATTATTATTATTATTATTATTATCATCATTATTATTATAATCACTATTACTAGCTGACCCATGCGTAAATTTCGCACAATATTTTAATATTAATATGTGAAAATAAGGAATGGGGCTGGCGTACACTTTTATATTTTTTTTTCTTGCGCGTTATGGGTTCACAGTGCCCAACGTTAGTCCTATCCCTCTACCACCTCCTGCTCTCAATATCAATTATTGACATTTTGTCTGTGGATGGCTCTGCTGTGGCCGCTGACATGACTCCACACGACGATGCCCCGAAGGACATTCTTCATTATTTTTTGGATTGAAATTGCTTATTTTCATTTGTTTACTTTTTAATGAAGTTGTTGGGGTCTAGCGTTTCGACATTTTTTTTCGATGGGCTCTATAAGTGCATAGTGTCCAAATTTGCTCCCATTCTTCTACCACCTCCCGTTCTCTGGATGTAAATTATTAATATTTTTCCTGTAACGGAGATATGGCGTTTCAATCATTACGTTTGATAAAGAACTGAGGAAGATTCGGAGTTGTCATAAAGAACACATTATAGTGATTATTATAATTATTTTACTTGTCACCAATGTTGCTTATCACTATTTCGAATGCAATGTGTTACTAAAGAAGAAATACTCCTCGCCATTTACGCTCTCGAACATCAAATGCTTGATTTATAGTTTTCTGTCTTAGCGGAAAGCACATTTATTATACTGTGCTTTCAAATAAAACGTTTCACAAGTTACTTCACTTTCAATGTGTAACTTCACATCATCACTAACAATCGTATTGTTCCGATAGGAAAATATTCCCCTCCCAAAACCTGAGCCTGTCCGTAGCAAAATGACGTGAACCTTCTTTAAGTGACTAATCGGATCCAATACCTCAATAAACGCAGATAAGTCCCTCCACACCAATATTTCAATAAAAGAGGAAAAGTCACTCAAACATTGTGAATACCCATTTATGGGCCAAATGTGGTTCCTTGGAACTTTTTAAAAGTTTGAACTGCCGTTATTTTGAATGTTTGTGCCAAGTTTAATCTCCACCCTCTGAAAGTTACGGCAGTTGTTGCGTTCGCAAAAACATTTACACACACACACACACACACATTTATATATATATATACAGAGAGAGAGAGAGAAACTTTCGATCTGAGAATGGTTGAATGGTTTTCGTTTCAGAAGGTCATGTTCTTCAAAAGGTACATAGAAATTTTGCGACATTTCTGACTCGATGGTCTCTGCAATAAGCACATTTATTTAAAAAAAAAATCCTATTGTAGAAACTCACATTGCAAAGTCGGGAGTTTCATTTTTTCGATCATTGTGTTCTGATACATACCTCTCATTACATTTCAGACTTCCTCGTTTTCATTATTTGAATTCTCTAATAAATATCAATGGAATCTTAGGCCATTCTCACTTAATATATTAAGCGAGTAATATGATCTCTTTTACCACCCCTCAAGTGCACGACTAGTTCGGAGAAGTAATACTCCAGAAGTAGATGCTAAACACACGGTTCTGATTGTTTGTTGTTATCCGTATCTCGCCATGCACCATACATATAGCAGAAAGGAAATGTTAGATCATGTCGCCGTTTGTAGCCGAGTGTTCTACTGTATGAGCTATTAAAGAATTTCGCTTTTGGCGTGAGCTCAAACCCGGCCGCAAGAAATTTTTCTTTTAACAACATTTCTTTTTCATGTCATACTTTCCGCGCAGGAGCGAAGTATTATTATTATTATTATTATTATTATTATTATTATTATTATTATTATACTTTTGAACTTGCACGGCGAAGTTACTGTATAATACGATATCATTTCTGTAATTTTACTTCATTGTATGTTATTTAGTATACTAGTTGGCACTAAATTGTCTCCGGGTCATCAAAAAATTAAATTCAGCATGCAACTTTGGTGGAAATGTCATTACAGGAAGAACATTGCCGGTTCGTTCCAAATATCAGAGCTGAACTTAGCAATATTTAGCTTATGATGTTGCATGAAAAGGTAGTGTAGGGGTGAAGTGCTGCACTTCTGTGTAATACAGCTAATCAATATAGATTCAAATCCTTGTCAAGTTTTTTTTTCAAAGCAATTGTGAAGAATGAAAAAAAAACACTACAGCATTTTTTAAACAAACTTTGCCTAGCGTGACCGGTGGAGTATGATGGTCTGTGCAATAGGCATATTTCTGAAGAAGTTTGCTTGTTGTAGAGACTCACATGTGAGAAATTTGGAAAAAATTCGTTTTTCCGATCACCGCCCTCTGATACATACCCCTGAATAGATATACCTGCTTCCTCGGTTTCATTGTTTCATTTCTCTAATAAATGTAACTGGAATTTTTCCCTCGTTTTTACTTAACTTCTCAAATGGCTAGTACGATATCTTTTACCAGCTCTCACGTAGTGTATGCATTATTAAAAAATCATTCTACTTGGTGTGAATTCGAAGTTACGTCCTTTGGATTTATAATCTAGCGTCTTAGCCACTACACTAGGACCTTTGCTTGGCAAGTGTTTAGTTGTTGGCGTATTAGCTTGTATTGGTATTTTGTGTTCCCACTTCGACAGTTTTTACTTTTTTTCCGTTTCCCAGCTGTTTCTTGATTTCTCGTTTGGTGTCGTAATTTATTTACACCATGCACTATTCGTACTCACAGTTTGTGTCTCTCTGTAATATCTTATTCAGATTGGACTTCTCTTTGATTGAATTAACATTTGATTCACTTAATTCTCATACTCTTCATGGCTGGATCACAAGAAGGCCAGGCTCAAAAAACAGATGTACATTTAATTTCCTGACAGATAATACAGAAATATACCATTTTAAGTGTTGCTACAAATTGTGTCATTGTTCTTAAGTTACAACTATGAAATTTTGAAACTTGTTTAAAATAGAAGCATCTTAGCACATGCATGATTCGGTTAAAAAATAAGAAGGATGCTTTGTATTTTTGTAATTATTTATTTATTTATGTTTTTTTTATTTTTCATGTATGGAAATATAAGTTTTACGTTTTATTACAAATTGTGTCATTACTTATAAGTTACAACTATGAAACTTTCGAAACTTTTTAAATAGAATCATCTTAGTCCAACATGATGTGGTTAAAATAGAAAAAGGATGCTATTAGTAATTTTGAAAGTGATTTTTTTTTTGTATTTTTCATGTACCGAAACATGCAGTTTTCATTTTTGCACAACTTTTGTAATTGTGCGAAAATTACAATTTTGAAAGTCTTAAAACATTTTTGTAGGATCATTTTAACTCTTACATGATATGGTTAATGTATAAAAGGGTGCTCTTGGTATTTTTGTAATTATTATTTTTGTACGTCGGAGTGCAATTCGTGAATCGCTTTGGGCCTTCTATATTCTACTGGCCAGAACCTAAAGACTTTTGTTGGATACCTTTTGAAAATATCATCTGGGAAGTTCATATTCCATCTGTTACAATCCAATCTTCCCGGACTTACGCAACTGAAAGCAAAGTTAAATGAAGACATCATATCATCAATGAAAAGAATTAGCTCTGAAATATAGGACACAACATTTTTTTGTATATCTATGTAATTCTAAGAAGTCTTAATAGTATGTATGTTTATTGTTTTCATCTATTTACAATAGTCTATTGTTTCTTATTTCTGTTTATAGGATTTATAATAATCACTGAACCCCTTACATTGCTAGGCCTATATTTTCCATTCACACAACAACAACATTATTACAAAAAGCATCATTTTTATTTAATCATACTAATAAACTAATCCAATAAAAAGCTATAAAAGTTTGATAGTTGTATGCGATGGTACAACTGAAAAAAAGTTGAAAGTCATAGTTAAAGTACCAAAATATAATATTAAAGCAATACCAAAACTACACATTACACCAGTTATATTTTTAAGTATACCTAATATTTACCAAGATGATTATTTGAAAAAGTTCTAAAGTGTGTCAGTTGTCACTTCAGATTAGGGATGGCCAAAATTATCCGAAATCGGAAATTTCATTTTCCGAAACTTTTCCGAATTCCAGATTTTTCCGAAATCGGAATTTTTCCGAATCCGAAATTTTTCCGATCTTATTTTTCGGAATCCGGAAGGTAAATATTTCGGAATTTGCAATTACTACTTCAAACAAAAGGTATAATCTGTCAACAACAGTAAATTTATATATTTCTATACATTTAAAACAATAATAATAACAATAATAATAATAGCAATAGTAATTGCAAAATACCATAACCATATCATGTATGTGATAAAATTTTTCTATAAAAAAATGCATCAAGAGTGTCGTAGTTGTAACTTATGAGCAATGATAAAATTTGTAGCAAAACGTAAAACTGTATATTTCCATACATGTAACATACCAAAATAATAATAATAATAATAATAATAATAATAATAATAATAATAATAATAATAATAATAATAATAATAATAATGATAATAATAATAATAATAATAATAATTACAAAAAATACTAAAAGCACCCTTTTTATTTTGTAACTTTATCATGTATGTGCTAAGATGATTCTATTTAAAAAAGTTTCGAAAGTTTCAGATTTTTGTAACTAACGTGAAATAGCACAATTTGTATCAATACTTAAAACTCTATATTTCCGTACATAAAAGTAATAAAAACAAAACTACAAAAAAACTATTTTAAACCATACCATGTACGTGTTGAGGTGAATATACAAAACGAGTTTGAAAGGGTTTCATAGTTGTAACTTTTGAGCAACGGCACAATTTGTCAAAATCCCTAATATTTTCTTTGCATGCATCTTAATGTTTGGCAGTGTAACCCTTTGAAACTTTACTTAGAATCTACTGAAAGAGCAGTAATTAAGCTTTCATTTGATGCCCAGATGAACCCAATGATTTCAAAAATAAGGCAATTATGGTATATTTAATTCCATGATGTTGAGTGCCGGAAAGTAAAATTGAGGAAAATTCACATTTTGCAAAAAAAAAAAAAAAAAAAAAAAAAAAAAAAATCTCAGCCCCATTTCTCATTCATAAAATCGGAAAATAATAATTTAACGTAATTTCATTGCTATTAATATATGAAAGCTTTTTGAAGAGAATCTTAGTCATTGAAGCACGATTATTTTTTTAAATTAACTGATTTGAAATGGAAAGACCCCTTTGCAAATAATTACTGAATAACTAGCGAGAATATTTGTGATTATCATCCTGTTATAGTACAAAGTTACGGATCATACCCCGTGCTCCCAATAGATTTGCGTGCATCACTTAAATGCTATTTTTAAATTTTATGTCAATTATTGTCTTCATTTCATTTAAACCGCTAACTTGATTGCTCGACAAGAAACCCTACACAATGACACTATCGTTCTTGTTTTTTATTTTAAGTACAAATTGAATGAAAACGCTTTTCGGAAGGGAACTGACAAGTTGAAATTTATGTTTGTCGATGCAGAGTATCCTCTTCAATTCTTCATCGGTCTCGTCTTGCAACGCTTCCTGTCATAAGGAGTAGTTTCGAATTAGGAATCACATTCTCAATGTCATAGATCTCCACATTTGGACCACAGTTACATCTAATATTGATTGGAAGTTGCGTATTTTAAGTGCTGTTCCTACTTCCAGACCAGCTAACGTATATTTGTTTTTATATAATTCTAGCCCTTTCCGGTACCTGGTTTTTGGGCTATTTTTTAGACTTTCAGTCAAGCAGCTACTGCATCGTCACTATTTATCCTAGGATCATGGTTCATACCTCATTCTCTTTAGAATAAAGCTGTCTTTCCAGTGATACCACTTCCATGCTCATACCATAAACCAGGAGCGGGAAAAATGATGTCAAAGAGAAAATTTCGGAGGGAATATTTTTCTCGCACTTTGAACCCCTCTGGAGCGACCCTGTGTGAATTTAGCCAGCTAAAAAAATCTGATAAATAACACCTGAAATACCGAATGCGTGTGCCAAATTTCAACTTTCTATCTCGAATACCAAGGGCGGAAGAAATTTTATCAAGAATTCCTACCATGCCCCAAATTACCGTAAAACACCATGATCTCAGGTAAAAAATTTCCTGAGACATCCCTAATTACCCTAGGGTCATGTTTCGCCTACCATTCTCTTCGGAATAGAACTGCCCTTCAGGCTGTATGACTCACTGTCTCCATCATGTACCTAAGGCGGGAAAATGAGGAAGAACGGTATTTTTTGGGTCTAAATATCCTTTTTCAACTTTTAGCCCCCTGGGCCCCTGTTTTAACGCAGAGATCTGAGAAAAATCTGGTAAATACTACTCGGTGGGTTGAATGTTTATGCAAAATTCCATTTTTTTCAGGTGCAAAAGTAAGCCCGCCAAAAAATCTACTGACAATGTCTCATATTCCCGTATACAGAGGGAAATTTTTAAACATTCCCTGAGACATCCTTAATTACCCTAGGGTAATGTTACACCCATCGTTTTCTTCTGAATAGAACTGCCTTTCCGCCGATACCATTTACTTGTCCTCACTATATATCTAAGGCTGGAAAATCCCGTGAAAGAGATTTTTGGTAAAAATTTCTCTTTTTCAACATTTAGCCCCCTGTACCCCCTGTTTTAACGCAGAAATCTGGAAAAAATCTGGTACATACTACTCGGTGAACTGAATGTTTGTGCACAATTTCAATGTTCTAGGAGCAAAAGTAAGCCCGCAAAAAATACTTTAAATAACCCCCCCCAAAAAAAAGTATTACACGAAAATATAAATTTTAGAGTTGTGACGTCATCACCTCCTATATCTCGACGCAGGAAGATGTGAAACCATACGTAATGTCTTCTACAGTGCCTCTGGACTTGAAAAAAGACGGACGAAAAAGCTCAAATAGGAGAGTTATAACGCAATGTACCATGAAACACCCCGAATGGTACAAATTGTACCATGGGTTCCCCAAAGGGCTAGTTAACTTGCTCTTACGTCAAGTTCTCATTTCTGAACGGAAATCTTGTTTCCGTGCAATATCTACATAAGTCTCTGCACGTAATTGTACGAAATAATATCTTCAATCACTGGTATTCCCTTGTCTTAAGATAGTAATTTGACAATGTGATCCATCACTTAGTACAAGGTTACCCTTCTGCATTTTAAATAAAAACATTCATGTTGTTCACATTAAGGTACTCGTACTAATTCCTGTGAGTGAGAACGGTATGATCGCAATACACACCTTCACACTCTTATCCGTAGACTACTTGATTAAAAGCAGACACAGACACACAACAGTTTACAGTAATAAACAAACCATTATTGATAAGGGTTCATAAAAGCACCATCAGATGTCTTTGAAATAATGCAACACCAAACGGATTGTGTCGTTAGTTAAGTTTTCTTTCTTTCTTCTTCTTTTTTTTGTTTGTTTCTTTACAGTGAAATGGTTTTCTTCAATAAAAGTGTCTCAATGTAAATAGGGTCATGCGTTATCGAATTCTTATATTAGCAACGATTTATATTTTACAGATCAATATCAGTACACAAGATTTTATATAGATCCAATGTAACAATAAGTATTGTACTAAGAGTTTCATTATATATATATCTTCAATCACAAAATAATTGTTACTGCAAAATAATTGTTACTAGTCGTGGGAGGTGACTTCTGACACAGAAGCAAGAAAAAGTTCTCTTGAACTTTCGGCTATCGGGCATAGTTTCGCATCTACAAGGTGTCGAAAGCGCGGGAAAATGACTTCCCGACGCCAACGGTTCGGAAACTATTGAACGTAAAGAAGGAGGGTAAAAAATTAACTGAAGAAGTCATGACTGTTGTATTGAATTGTACATGTTTCACAAACCTACCTTGCACGACCAAGGGATTCCCCAAAGGAATGTAGGGAGTCCCAGATAATCTACCAAATGAAAATTGGTCTAAATGAATATGAACTGATAGGATTTTCTACCAGGTAACAATAATTCGTTTGTATTAATTCGATATGAGGAAGAAAAACAAAAACGCGGACACCTTCATGCCCGTTGTATGTCTTTGCATAATAGCACAGGTACGGACGCAGGCCAAAAGTGATTCACGTGTGTGGAAACACGAAACGAAAAATGCCCAGAAGTGCTCTCATACTCAGTAAACGTGAGTTCAAAGCGTCTGAAATGTAAGGAATAGCACACAGAAGATGAAAGTAATTGCCAATTCACCAATAATATTCCGTAAACAGATGCATTATGATGCGCATGGTTGCATATCAATAATGATGCAACAACTGAAGCTAAGTTGAAATTGTGCAAGGGAACTCACAAAGAAACTGGAGAAACTAAAGGAATGTCACTAGTGGGGTCGCTTGATTAATATTGAAATGTGGCCAATGTATATGTTGATCGACATGTAGCTAATGGACAATTCTCAAAATGTTCCACTACTGCTGGGACACCGTCCCACGTGTGAAAAATAGGAAAATAACGTTGTGCATTCTGCTATTACATCTGGTGCTCTTTTTGGTAGAACGTAACTAGAACACGACTTACCAATGCCACTCTTTGCCTGGGACATTTTCCCACAGTCGACACATATGAAAAGAAATATGTTAATACAGGTTCAAGTTCTATAGAGCGTTAAAGCAAGAAACTTGTATCACGTTCCAGGTCTTCTGGGAAATAAGACGTAATCGATATATAGGAAAATACCTCCAGAAATTCGTGTCTTGCACACATTTCACATCCTAACACAATGACGAAAATGTATCAATTTCTTACATGTAACCCTACTGCAGGATCATCATAGATATGGAAAATAAAACGACATAAGACATAGAAAAAGCTGTGATTGTTTACAACTGTGCAGTAGGAATAACAAATTGAAACACACAAGCATGCCGGGAGGCTGTACAAGAGCTCTTGCCAAAGAAAGTGGGTACTCCTCAAAGAAATGAATACAAATAAAGTAAGGCTTCCTCGTAGCCTCTGGGCTAAAGCGCTAGTTTTGGCGCGCTTGGTCGCAGTTTTGAATCCTGCTGGGTGCCAAAGGCCTCAGATTCAAGACCTGAGTAGTTATTTTTCTATTTTTCACACGTGGGACTGTGGAACATGTTGAAATTTGTCCATTAGCTACATGTCGATATCAACACATACACATAAGCCATATTTCAACATCGAACATGTGGTTCCACTAGTGACATTCCCTTAATTTTCCCTGTTCGTTTGTGAGTTCCCTTGCACAATTTCAACTTGGCCTCAGTTGTTGCATTCTTATTGATATGCAACCGTGCACATCATATTACATCGTTTTGAGGTAATATTATTGGTGAATTGGCAATGGCTTTCACCTTCTTAATGCTTTACCTTACAATTCAGACGCTTTGAACTCATGTATACTGAGTATGAGTGTACTTCTGGGTAAGTTTTCGTTACGTGTTTCCACACATGGGAATCACCTTACTTCATCTGTTGTACTCTACTGACACTCCAGATGTCTTTCTAGAGCATATGAGTACAAATTCGCTAGACTTAATACTGAGAACATCACTGATGGGCCGCACCCATACCTGGTGATTATGCAATCACACACAACGGGCATGAACGTGTACGCATTTTAGTTTTGTTCCACATATCGAATTAATAAAAAACAATTATTGAACCTGGTAGAAACCCTATCAGTTCATATCCATTTAGATCAATTTTAATTTGGCTGATTATCTGAGACTCCCTACGTTCCTTTGGAAAATCTCTTGCGTGTGCATGATAGGATTGTTAAACATAAACAATTCAATACAGCAGGTAAGACTTTTTCAGTTATTTTTAACCCTCCCACTTTAAGTTTAATAGTCTCGGAACTATTGGCGTCTGAAAGTCATTTTCCCACGCTTTCGGCACCTTGTTGATCCGAAACTATGCCCGATGCCCGAAAGTTCAAGAAAACTTTTTTCTTGTCTCAGTGTCAGGGGTCGCCTTCCAGAGTTGTAACACTTATATTACAACACCCGATATATATATCCCTTTGGGGATCCGATGGTACAACTTGTACCATACGAGTGTTTCATGGTATATTGAGTTATACCTCTCCTGTTTGATCTTTTTCGTCCGTTTTTTTTTCAAGTCCAGAGGCATTCTAGAAGACCTTACATATGGTTTCACACCTTCCTGCGTCGAGACATAAGAGCAGATGACGTCATAATTCTAAAATATATATTTTCATTTATTACGCCTATGTTCATTATTTTTGGCGGCCTTATTTTATACGTAGAAGATTGAAATTTTGCACAAACATTCAGTCCACCGAGTAGTATTTACGAGATATTTTCAGATCTCTGCGTTAAAACAGGTGGATCCAGAGGAGCTAAAAGTTGAAAAAGGAATATTTGGACCCAAACAATCCCTTTTTCAAGATTTTCCCGCCTTAGATACATGATGGAGACACGCGAGTCGTACCGTCTGAAAGGGGGTTCATTTGTGAAGAGAATGATGAGCGAAACGTGACCCTAGGTAATTAGGTATGTGTCAGGGAATTTTTATGAAAATATACTTCTGTATAGGGGAATATTGGGCATTTTCGGTATTTCTTGCGGGCTTATTTTTGCACCTAGAAGACTGAAATTGTACAGAAACGTCCAGTGCAGGGATTAGTATGTAACAGATTTTTTCAGATTTCTGCGTTAAAACAGGGTTGGTCCAGAGGGGCTAAAAGTACAAAAAAGGAATATTTAGACCAAAAAATCCCTTTTTTGGGTTTTTCCGAATTCGGTACATGATGGAGACATGTGGATGATACCGCCTGAAAGACAGTTCTATTCTGAAGAGAATGAGGTATGAACCATGATCCTAGGATAAACATTGACGATGCAGTAGCTGCTTGACTGAAAGTCTAAAAATTACCCCAAAATATATATTAGTAAACTACCGACTTTTGAATGTTTTGAAATTAAAACATATTTCCAATGTATACAATCAGTTCAAAGGTCCCTTACTACCCCTTATAAAATCTGTATGGATTAATTAGTAATGAACTTGATATAGGAAATATACAATATGTCTTGGGGCAAAATTTTTGGATGACAGTTCCCAGAGGGCCACCATCTATAATTTCATTTTTTTTATTTGAAAGTAAAGCTGGCTCATGTGATTAATGACATTAGGCCAGAATTTGCTCAGGATATCAAATCTGAAGTCAAATTTTAAGTATCTTTATTTGGTGAGAAGTTACGGATAACTGAAAGTTACGTTTATGTCTTTCTTTTAGGAGTTGAGTCATTCCTTTAACAGTTCAGAAACACAACCTGATCGTGGAGGGATCCGGAGTGGAAGAAGTATCCGTGCAGTATCAGCCAATTTCAGTCAGCCTAATATGTAATGGCGCCCTGTGACACATGCTGCACGGTCTCCGACAGTTGGCGTAGTGAACGGCCGCAGGCAGCAACGAACGATGCAACAACTACGGCAGTGTTGGCCTGCTTGGTGATTTCATAGTCGACTCTTCATGCAATGTGATATGAGTCCCATTTCAGAGTACAGCGTGCTAGAGAGACACATATGGCGACCTTATAATGTGCAAATGCAGCAACACCTTTCAGAGAACGATCCAGATCATCGCATGCAGTTTTGCGAGTCCACAAACGTTAATATCTGCCCGCGGCCGTTACCTACGCAGTCTGTCCTCAATTTTTCTTAAAAACTGTGAAACTACAATATGTGAAACAAGGTGAAATTGTTTATGACGCCGATCGAAATTAGCTGCTTCTGTATGGGGAATCACCCGACCCCACAGCTTGAAGATCTGGATGTGTTCCTCAATTGCTACAGGCATATATCTACACCTGCAAGAGAAAGGTAAATATAACTTTAAGTTGTCCATAACTCTCACCGAATAAAGCTACCCAATATCTGATTTCAGATTTGACATGCTGACCAAATTCTAGCCTAACATCATGTATCAAATGACCCATCTATAGGGTGCCATGTCTATTTTGTCATGTCCCCTAAGATCTGAAAGAGATAGCTGAATGGGAATTAAGAAATTGACCGAAAACTACGATGGATTATCAATAATCTAAAATAGTCTTGAATGTTTTTAATGAATAAATATTAGTTAACTCCCCACAAGCAACATTCACGCTGAGAATAATTCCTTGTTTAAATTTATTAAAGTCTTATCTTCCTACCCTTGAGCAGTACCAATGTCTTGCAGAATAATGTTGTTGTGAGGTAAAAAAAAAAAAAAAAAAAAAAACAGTTTCTGAGTTATATGCTCCATTAATTTCCTTCCTTTGGTCTCCTTCCTTTCTTCGTTACTACTTCTTTTCTATATGCTCTTCCTAGATATGCAGCTCGAAGCGATTGTGATCTTCGGCTAACTTCTTAAATTTAACAATAATTAGCACTAATCTTCCTTTCAGGTTGTAAATGTTAACATTCGATTATTTTAACAGCTTATAAAAAATCTACTTTCATTAAGTTATATCCATATGTATTAAGAAAAGAAATATCTAATAACAATATTGAGGTATATCTCCTTAATTCGTGCTATTGTAATCTAAATTATCTTCATGGAATGAAGTAGTATCTGATAACTAAGCTGTTAAATCGATCTCAGAGTATGGTTACGTATAATTGAATCAGTGTATTTTATAACTAAATAAAGAGAAAAATAACAAACTAAGAAAAAATAACAAACACAGTATGGTTACGTATAATTGATTCAGTGTTTAATTAACTAAATAAAGAGAAAAATAAGAAACTAAGAAACATTAACAAACATAAGAAATTAGGAAATAAAACCATTAAAATGTATTATTGATTTTCACGCTTACGAAAAATCTGAAATAAAGCACAGAAACATACCCACATTTTCATTAAAAACACTAGAAATGAACACAGCATAAGGACGTACGAGCAAAAATTGCAATTTAGTCAAGATAAACTAACAACATGAAAGTGTCATTTGTATGAAAACGAATACCTATCTCTTGACATTAAGCGTGTAAAAGTTTAAGCTCTCCCTAAAGTTGTAAAACAGTTGTGTTGACATGAATATACCACAAAATTTTCTTCAGCCTTTTGTATTGAAAGCGACGATATATATATGTATCTGCAGTTTGGTTCTGAAAGGAGGAATGTCATTTTTGCAAAAATTAGATGCTCGTCAAATTTCAATTCCTATAGCAGGATATATTCGTATGGAAGAAAAGCAATATTAATATCAATGGTATATATTCCAAACTATTTCAAGTTGACATTTAATCTTCTTGCACAAGAAAACATCCATTTATAGACGTTAAAATTGAAGAGTATCTCATTTTTGCCAAAAGTGACAATTTCTCTTTTATACTCAAGCTATCTATGTATTTAATATATATATATATACACATTGAAACTATTTTGTAACATTATTTACATCATCCCTCAACGTTCCTGTACCCTACCCCCCTCAACCGTGGAGAGCTAAAGTAAACTTTGCTATTGTAGTCGCAGGTGAAAATTTTATTTCGTTCATATTTATTCTTTCTTCAAACATCTTGTTTCGAGGTCGTTCATGACTAAGCAGTTAGCGTTCGCACTTTCGGCGTGGGAGACCCTTGGTCGATTCCGGGTAGGAGCTTTTTTTCAGATTTCAAGTTAATTGGTAGGTCAAGCCGCATGTAACCTCAAGGTAAAACGAAGGTTAAACTCAAAATCAACTCAATTCAAATATCTTGCTTTCTTTGCAGCTCTCTGGCAAATTAACAAATATTTATCCTTATTACGTTCCTGTACCCTACCCCCCTCAACCGTGGAGAGCTAAAGTAAACTTTGCTATTGTAGTCGCAGGTGAAAATTTTATTTCGTTCATATTTATTCTTTCTTCAAACATCTTGTTTCGAGGTCGTTCATGACTAAGCAGTTAGCGTTCGCACTTTCGGCGTGGGAGACCCTTGGTCGATTCCGGGTAGGAGCTTTTTTTCAGATTTCAAGTTAATTGGTAGGTCAAGCCGCATGTAACCTCAAGGTAAAACGAAGGTTAAACTCAAAATCAACTCAATTCAAATATCTTGCTTTCTTTGCAGCTCTCTGGCAAATTAACAAATATTTATCCTTATTACTAGAAATTCTGATAAGAGTGAAATCTAACACTCTTATAAACTCTAACACTCTAACACTATTATACTTGTTTGTTTTTATAAAGAGAACTTTTTTTATAGAGATGTGTTGTTATAATATTTTAATAGTTAAGTAATCATGGCCTCTAAATCTTAAAAGGAGCTTTTGAAGTTTGTTTCGATATTTTCTGTTGATGTTTCTTAACGTAATATAGTAATTACCTCTCAAGTTAAAACAAATGCAAAGATTATATTTTGTTTAATGCATTTATTTCTTATTGTTCTATCTATTATGAGTGAGTTCAATCCTATGGTTTTCCAAAAGAAGAGGGCTATTGTATGTTCTTTCATTTATACTCGCATTCCTAGACAGGAAACACAGCTTTCCTCTATTTTATTGTTCCTTTAAACCATTTTCTTTAATGACCAATAACTTTTTTTGCTCCTAATTATAAGCTCTCTACTACATAGGTACGTCTCGATCCGTTTTTAATTTTTGCTTTTACAATTTTTGTTCAAAAAAGTACTGTTTGCCGCGCGTCGGAATGAACTCGTGGATCACGAGATCTTTAGACTACCTTGTGATCAACACTCTACGACTGACGAAAGAAACTGATTTATGTCTTTCATGAGGCATACACATTACTATGTGCTCGGTACTTCGATCCGTGTCCACGTTATGGCAGAAAGTATAAAATTAAATTGGTCTTAGAAGTTTACTTGTAATTTCACCAAAAAATATTATTAAATTTAATACTACACGCACAGTATATAAAGCATTAAAGAAACGACACGAATTACGAATAGAGATCGAACATATAAACTCTGGTCACAAGAACGATCCTATTTAAGATGTCATATCCCCATCTTATTTAGAACAAGGATGACACAAAATTCTTTACTGCTATCAGCTAAAAAATATTTATAATACATTTTTTGCTGTAGTAAAATAATAGTTCTATCTGTGAATCCATAAACGTAATATATTCGTATGTTAACGTAAAGACATCTGAAATGCAGTATTTTTTTCCTGTTCATATTTATAGCATTGACTATGTTGGTTTTTTACAACCTTCTTGTGTTGTAGCGATAATAATAATAATAATAAAAATTATAATAATAATAATAATAATAATAATAATAATAATAATAATAATAATAATAATAATAATAATAATAAACTGCATGTGTCAGAAACATGTGATTTTAAAATTTATATTGTAGAGCTATGACAATGACAACACATAGGGCATTGTTTATAAAAAGACTTAAAAACGTTATTCATTACTTGAGTGTCCACGTTTTGAAGTGCAAGAAATAATAGTCTTCTTTCGTGATAATATGCCTACCAAAGTGAAATGTTGCGTTTTTACACAAGATGCTTTTCTCATATGACTGGATAATTAGAAATATTCCTATTGTTCAAAGGAAATAAAACATGTGTCTTTAGCGGGAATCGATCTGAGGGTTGCATGAAATAGACTCAATGTTATGTTTCTATTACACAACGAAAACTTGCTTACAAAGAAAGCTGTATGTTGAGTGATTTTTCGAGAGAGTCGAGGCAGTGTACATCGAATCTTTGTCCTTGTTTCGATTTTACTGCGGTCAGTCTATATGTTTCTACACAATACATTAAAAGAAAATATACCTTTCGCTATTATGTCGAGGAATTCCGTTTTAACTGATAAGCAAATGGGGGACTACTGGAAAAGTGATATTGGATAATGTGTAGTATTTTAATTTCATACCATCGACAGCAACAAGGACCACACATAATCCCGCGGGAAATATGCATTCAATTGTTTGACAGATAGTATATTGGAAGAGAACGGTTACCATAGTAAGCGGATCACAAGTAAACAAAAATTTATATTTAGAGAAAGAAAGATCAAAAATTAAATCAACATTATACACAACATTATCTCTATTATTTCGTATTCTTCTAATGTATACATAGTGCATAAATTAAGGGTCTGTTGTTCTGAATGCCAAAAAACAATCAAAACAAGTATATGTTATTCTTGCAATATTATAATTCACCTAATTGACATCTATAGTGAAGTATTAATAAGTGATACAAACGTCTATAGTAATTCAACTCCTTAGATAAGTGCTTTTGTGATAAATAAAACTCAAATAAAAAACATCATTATTTACCTTTCTCCTAAGGATCGTTTCTTCCGCACAATATGTCCTAGGCCATGAAATGCAGTGACCGTGAACACATTCTTTATACAGCCTAACATTTCAACACAAAAGTACTGTTCTGAAATAAATCAAAATGGTCCGTTAGGCCTATTCTTTGTGTTTCCCACCTAATATTACAGGAAATGTTATCACGTTATTATTAGTAACAGGTTTGGTTTTATCTCTAAACCATAGAAAAAATGTAAATCAGAACTTGTGAAAAAATATTACAATATTTGTGTGGAAAATGAAGGGTAGATAGGTATATTTATTATATGTTTCTGTTGTTTCTAAAGTAAGATTTATCTACCAGACAAACACCATCTTTTCTAATTTTCTTTAGCTCATTTTATGAAAAATAAAATTTGGTATACTGTAATTATTACGGCAGTGGAGTTTCAGTGGACGGATAAAATCTTTATGTAGTAAACCTAAATATAGCATCCATACTGAAAGTTTGCGTGAAGAATGCAATGATTCTTCCATTAACCAATTCCTAAAGAATAGTCGTCATCAACATCATAATAAATATTCTGCTCATACTTGACACTTACAAGATTATATGCTCCTTGAATTTCACGTACATTTTCACTGTTTTCAAACCATCCATCAATCGTAACCTCCTCTATTCCTCATTCTTCTTCCTGCCAGAATATCCTGTACCACATACCTCGTGATACAGTTCCTTTTTAGGCAGTACCCCAATCAGTTTTTCTTCCTGTTTCCTATCTTATATAAGCTTGTTCTTTACTTCTGCATCATTTATAGCACTCTCTCAATATTCTTCTGCTTGACAGAGCTAACTCTACACCACATTCTCCAGTCATTTTTCGTGAATGTTCTTGAGTAATGTGCATGGTTCTGCGCCACATAATACAATGTTCAACGCAAAGTATTGTATTCATTTTTACACATTCAAGGTTCCATAAAATATACTTTTCTTCCTCCTGAAGATATCTTCCAGTACTCATATACTACCTTTTATTTCACGTTCGCACTTCATATCATCACTAATAATACTACCTAGTTATCCACCTTAATGACTTGCTTAACTTTTCTCCTCCAATTTATATGTTTCACACACGCCGCTTCGTTCCAAAAGGCATGGTTTTTGTATTTATAATGCCACCATTTCTTAATTTATTTTCAGAATTTCGTAAATTTTTAGAACATTCCACTGATTATGTTTTCAGTTGACACTTTCGCGCAACAAGGGTTATATTATATGCAAACCGGAAAAATCTATTCTTTCTACCTCCTGCC
This sequence comes from Thermobia domestica, assembly GCF_964235325.1. Taxonomy (NCBI): domain Eukaryota; kingdom Metazoa; phylum Arthropoda; class Insecta; order Zygentoma; family Lepismatidae; genus Thermobia; species Thermobia domestica. The sequence continues at coordinate 128,493,219 of NC_137460.1, forward strand.
AAAGTATGTCTTCAATATATTTTTAAAAATATTTTTGTCCCTTTTAGATAAATATTAAATAATGGTGGCAAGAGAGAGTATTTCTGTAGAACTTCTCTTACCATTCCGTATTTTAATCACACTCATTGGTTCAAAAATAAGTTTCTTGTGAGTGTTTTTTGTTCCAGCCCGAAATAATTCAGAACTACTAACAACAATTAACAATTCAAGCGTTAGAACTATTTTATAAACAAATAAATGGAGCATATATTCCTATCTCTTTTTCTATAAATCTTCTACTTTTTACTATTGATAATCTAATTGCGTCTTATGTACCCTTACCTCTCCTTAACCTCGTTCGTTTCTCCTATTTCTTTAGAAATTTGTTCTTCCATTCTATTCAGTATTTGAATGATTGTTTCTACGCAATCGACACGAGGCTAACAGTTTTATCATCCCCACATCCCTTTGGGTTCGTTTTTCTATTCATTGCTATCATGATCGGCTTCAGAAAGTTTATAGTCCGTTCTCCTTTCCCATATATTTTATTGCATGGGCGGAGCACTTCTTCCTTGCCCTTGTCTAGCAATTTATCAATTACTTTTATTGTGATTTTACCTATGCCGGTTAAAATTTCATTCCTAACACCAGACATAGCTTTAAAATTTCGAAAATTTCGAACTAATTCCAGACATACATTTAAATTTTTTCTCCTCAGTTATATAATATCCCTAATTAGGTCGCCTATTTATAATATCAGGTTTTTATATTGATACTGTAAATTCATCTCCTTTACTGACCATTTCAGTGAATTTGGTATAATATATCTATTTTTATGTTTTGTTGATATTTGCTGTGTAGTGTTTGTAGTTTAGAAATATTTTCAACTTATGTTTCCTTTCCTATCTTTCGGGAACATGGTGGCACTAATGAATGTCTAAATAAAATCCCCATTCCATTTAAAAAAAATATTATTTGCATAAGAAATATTTTCTCTTTTTTCCTCTCTTGTTGATTATGTAGATTTGTTTATAAACAACTTCGCTTTTAGATAACATATCAAGGGTTTAAATATTAATTATTCAATTTTAGGAGGTTTGAAAAATCGAGAGTTTGAGGACCCCTTTACGTAGTGCGGAAAAGTTCTGCCTAAATTTACGTATTCCCGTCATAAATTTCAAAACCCTAGAATGATAAATTATGTTCTGCGAGGCGGAACAATATTTTAAGAGATCTTTGAAAAATTCTAAACATTTATATTCTTAATTTTAGTACTATAAATTTATCTCTTGAAAATTCTTGATAGTAAGGAAAAGTTGCATATATTTACATATATTTAAATACTATAAAGATTTTCCGGACCATGAAATAATATTTTCTCTTCTGGCATTTCTTCTTACTATTACATAATATTCTTTCAATCACAATAGCTCATTTGTTTCAAGAAAAGAACAGTAAGATTTATTACTACACAGTTCACACTCTTCTCATGTTTTATTCATATTAATATAACCCACGTGCCTTCATATGTTACATTAATGGCAGCATGTTAATTTATCGTATTAGTGTGCCTTTTCAGCAGTGAAGTAAGTTGAACACTGTGCAAATTATCAGATCCCTGTGATATATTCCGCACTAGAAACCGGCCTAATTGCGAATTTCGTTTAGTATAAATTCCTAAAAAAATTGAATGAGAAAATATTCATTTGTTTCAAGTAAATAGGGTTACACAATTCTGTCTGTATTCTGAACCTACAAAATGTGTAATGCATTATCAAACTAAAATGTATTGTATTAGAAGTTTGTAGTGTTTTTAATTGATTCGCGTTAGTTGTTTTAAAGATTTTGCTGATAAGAACAAGTGTTAATTGTTTTAGTTTACTTCTTTCTCGTTCTATTTACGGGAAGGACTGGCCACCTAATTCTAGCGTACATCTCACTTTGACCATTTCTCGTGCAACATCTTATGTTTTTAGAGACAGTTATTTTTCTTACAGTTTTGATCAAAGATTGCTAATAATTTTGACTCGATAAGTTGAATATTTATTGCGTCATTTGGAGGCTCATACCAGTGACTGGTGTGGAGGTATTTATATCCCAGGCTGGTGGCTGTAACGTTTGTGCTTAGACTGTTCGGGTGTGAACTGTTTTGGTGTTTAATGTTTAATACAAAATAAAACTTTGCATAATAATAGTTTTTCATCAAAAGGATGGCAAGGTTTAGAAAGTTTTCGATGAGAGGTGCATTGGAATGTTTAGTTTTCGTACAAGGTTAAAACTTCTCTAAAATTCTGCCAACATATAAGATGTAATAAGATGTAACACACATCTGCCATATTGTTAGTAGCAAATAAAGGTAAATTTTGTACCACAATATGAAACCATTAGACCATAAATAAAATGGAAGAGCACACATTCACTATCACAGTAGTCAACAACACTAAACATAGCGAATATGACTTAGAAACAAATACTAGTACAAAAGCACACATCTCCAATATGAAGGATGGTACAAAAATACATTCAGACTCAAACACTGATGACGTCACAGATTCAACACTATTAGGGAATGTATATTCACAGACATAAGAACAACATAAAAACACTGCAAATTCACAAAAAAATTTAATTACAGCTCCAAATAAAGGAGAAATTCCAGTTCCACCACCTTTTCCTGCTCCTTTCTGTAAAAACATACCCGAAAATACAACCCGAAATACGCCTAGCAACAAGAAAGTCAAGAAGGAAGTACGGGATGTCCGACAAGAAAAACCTATAAAATATAGTAAATTTCAGGAAGAAATTATTCAACGGCCACTACTCGAAGTACAAAAGTGATAAATTTCTCCCGTGCGATATGATTACGATAATTTAAATAAAACTACAATATGCAGCGGAAAATTATACTTGGAGCCGACATGGGTTATGTTCGTCATCTGAAAGACCTGATGCAAATGAAGCGTCAACAGATGTGAGAGGTTTTAGCAGCGAAGAACAGAAATGGACAAGCAGACTTACAATCTTCGTGGAAGTAAAAGTTTTTAAAAATAAAAAAATTGAGGAAAATGAAATATTGTCTAGAAACACCTTTTACCGAACAATGTATATTTTATAGTGTGGAAATTATGGTATAGTTTTGAGCTAGTAAATTTTCGAATATAAGTGGAAAAATAGTGTTTACAAAACAAGTGAAAAATATTGGTCTATATAAGAGTATTAGTGACTATTATCAGTATTATTTGTGTGCAGTTTAAGACCCTTTTATAATTAGTGCTGAATAATCATTTTGCGGCATTGAAATTATCATCACTGTACGATCAAAGTCCAAAGCCGACACCCAAGTACGCGCTATTATATGGTTTGAAGAGAGGAACTAAACAATTACATTTCTTTTCTTTTTATGTGATCAATATAGTTCAGAGAGCAACAGAATAGATTGAGTTTGCATACATAATTAAGAATGTAGGAATGAATAAAGACATTATAAAATTTATTTAAAGAAAAAGTAATGCTATTGATTAAATATTGTTATGTACAAATAAACTTCGTGGACTTTTTGAGTGAATTTATGGACACTTTAATGAAACACTTTTTATTTATATTCATTTCTATGTGTGCTATTAACCAAATTATTGCATATTTATTATTATTATACTTTTTATTCCATACGGTTAGGGAAAGTTAATGTTCAACATTTTAAGTTTAATTTTATCCATAATTTCAGTAATTTTATTCAATGTTGGCGAAATTAAATATTATATATATATATATATATATATATATATATATATATATATATATATATATATATATATATATATATATATATATTCATATATAGGGTGTCCCATAAGTCAGATTAGATGACTTGAGTAAGCAACGCATTTTTCCGCTCGGGGCGTGTCAAGGGATCTTAATCATTTTATTAATTTGAAACATATGTCATTTTAATCTTATATTTTAATAATTCTTAAATTTATTTGCTTTAATTATTGTATGTGTAATGTCTGAAAACATACTCTGAGAATGCAAATGATGTAAATTGTCTACGTGATTGAAAGCATATTTTTGTAATTTCATGTTTCACAGCAACACATTACATCGGACAGCGTTATGTAAGTTATGTAAATGCAGAGTGCTGACATGACGCCCCATTTTAAGAGAAATTGGTTAACGCAAATTTCTTCAGAAAAATCTCATATGCACTTGTATGATTTTGACCGGAATTTTGAAAGCCATCTGCTGTAATGCACGCATCTTTGGTTGTATAAATAATCCAGTCTTTTGGTCAAGAGTCAGTGAAGGAGTGAGGAGTTCGTAGACAGCCAACAGTCAGGATACTGAACAGCGACAACAATATTGTCGAATAATTAGGAAGTTATTGGAACTCCAAGAATAACTTAAAAATCGTGTCGCGGACAATTAGTAAGCTGGATTTGGTGTTGATATACTCCAAAGACTGCAGCATTACTTAGAATGGATCTTTTGTAAATTGGAGGTCAGGAATCATCAAGTTGCAAGTATGAACCAGTTAGGTACATTGAGCACTGATCACCCACCTAAATTTACATAACTTATATTTCGCTACACAAACACACACTTCATACACTAAATTTTAAACAGAATACATGCAATCTCTTGTGATAATAAGTCTCTCTTATTTAACTCTACGGTTCTGATTTGCCCTCTCAAATCAGTGGTGGAGAAGCCCCAAGCTCTAAGTTGAAAGAACATTATAGGTGCGTTCTTAACAACATTAACAAGATAATGTTTGCTCAAATTCAACCTGGGTGGGCTCAAATTCGGTCTAATAAAATTAATGCTACATTCCACTCAGGTTTTTAAAGGAGAAACAACCCAGGTTGACCAAAATGTTCCATTTGTGAAGAACAATATAGTAGGTATTACAGTGAAATTAGTTCCAAGAATAGATGTAAGTGTGAAAAGAAAATGGTAAAATGAAAACAAACATTTTAAACATCCTAATTCAAATATAGTACTTTTAATAAGCAAAATAATAAAAATAGTTGTAAAATTATTTTTGTAAATAATCAAATAATATTCCTGATCAGGATGAATAATAATGAATTTGAAATATATGAACATTTCAAGAACTGAAAATTAAAAAAATTAGACTATGATGACAATAAAACATATATTGCAGGTAACTCTTCCATTCCTCATTTACGTAGAAGAAAATAACACTTAAATCATGAATGTTTAGTCCTAGGGTCCAATGGACATCAGTGGTATTTAACGTCAGTATTAATTTCCGGGCCTGTTAGGGTTAATATTGCATTAAAATTCGTGTTTTTTATCTTATATTTCAGAGCATGTCCTATAATAATCAAGAGTAGTATCTTTTAACATAATAGCTTTATATTATTGTAATAATTATTATAACCAATTGGACGATGTGATTCAAAATGCTGTAATATCAGAAAATTTCGAATTAATTGATCTAACAATATTTTCTACGTAATATGCAACATTGAAAGGAACAATAATAATATATAACTGATACTGGAAGTCATTTTTAATAAACAATTTGGCCTTCCAGTTCAGGATTCTTATGCACAACTAAATTAAATTCGGTGAAAAGATATTATTTTGTTGGTTGGCACACATCTCAGAGAATAGCGGTAATGGAGCCAGTTGAAGAGAATCCTAAATCGCTATATTTTCTTCTGATCAAGTCGTCGGATTGACAAAGTGAACTTGGAATACAGCAATAAGCTTTCCTGCACGACTATCATGTTAAAATGACACATAGACCAAAAAATTTCAAATAGCACACTACGTCCCTGGGTTGTCCGATTTTGATCCCAATCATCACATTCGGTTCCCGCGATTATCGGGACAATGAGAAGACTTCCCATGGACGTCCTGCATGGGACGTCCTAAAGGATTCCCATGTAGAATGTCCACGGGACGTCCCGGATGGGACAAGAGTCCGAGGGAAATCCCACGCCGGACAATAGTAGGGCCGCACATTCGACTGTTACAGCAACAAACTTTCCGCAGCATTATCTGGAATTAGCGTTACGAAACTGGTCCCCATACGTGCAACATTGAGAATTATGTTATTTTCATTAAGAATTATGATTTGCGAAGTTCATTTTATTATTTATTTATCGGTAGCACTAGTTTGTAGCAGGCGCCTTTCTCAGCCAATCAGCGATCACAATTCAAAAGAAAACCCACACAACACCGTACATTTATTATTAGGTAAATAGTTCTAATTTACAGATATGAAGAATTATCACAGGTAACATCTACATATATATTTAAAATTGGTGTTAGCCGTTTCTTCGATTACACTAGTTAACAAAGGTTTTGTTACATAAAAGGAAATACCTGTTCTTAAAGGAACTTTTTGCGCTGAATTCGAATATGCACTCGGTTTTTCTCCATCACGTACGATTTTCCCGTAACAGAGGGATTTTCGGGAAAATCCATCAAAAATTTCCCTTTTCGTTTGTTTTACACCCAGAGATCTTGTCCCCTTCCATATACTAACATAGAAATTATACCTAAGTATACTTTGATTCATATTTAACAAACCCTCCAAGTTTCGTAATAATCGCTTTATTCTTTCTAGAGAAATAAATATGTTTGTATGTATACTGTGTGTACTGTTTATTGCACCTTATAGTAATGCTTTCAGATCTCTTAAGTTGAGGTAAAACGTTTTGCTTTATTACCACAAACACATATATAAAATATAATACAATATAATTTACAAGTGTGACAATTTACAATAAACAATAATACAAATGTACCAAAAGGTCATGAAAAGACAATCAAAACTATCACAATATATGAAACTTCCATTGGGTTACAAAAGCGTACACTACTTCCTTCTTTTGTAAGAAATGTTGCATTCTCTAACAAGACCCCAACAATAGTCCCCCATCATTGAAGGATCCCATCGTCCCTGGTACCTTTTTCTCCATTGCCATTATATCTTGGTGGAATCTTCCCTCTGTTTGTCGCTGAGAGCACCTAGGTTAGCAGGAAATAAGCTGAGGTGGGAGTGCAAAAAGTGGATTTTTAAAGACATTCTACAACCCAACTCTTTGTATTTCTGTATCATGTCCTGTACGATTTCTGTGTAACTCTCAGCTTTGTTATTGCCCAGAAAGTTGCGCACAACACACTTAAATGCTGTCCAGGCAGCTAGCTCAGCACTGTTTAACTTGCTGTCAAAGCTATCATCAAGCATTAATTTCCTAATTTGGGGACCAATAAACACTCCCGCTGAAAACTTAGCATCACTCAGGTTGGGGAACTTATCTCGCAAATACTTGAAACCTTCACCAGATGTGTCCATGGCTTTGACAAAGTTTTTCATAAGTCCTAACTTGATATGAAGTGGCGGTAGTAATATCTTATTAGGATCTACCAAAGGAGCGTATTTCACGTTGCATTCTCCAGGTACGTAATTCACTCTAGGTTCCCATTCCTTCACTTCATAATGTTTGTCATCAGCTCGGCTATCCCATAATCATAAAAAACATTGGTACTTCGTGTAACCGCACTGCAGTCCTAATAAAATACCAATTACCTTGAGATCACAACATATTTGCCAACAATGGTCCTTGTAATTTATAAGATTTAGCAAAGTTGACATGGTGTCATAGAATTCCTTAATCTTCTCTGAGTGCGCAAGTGGTATAGAAGGTTTTTTATTTCCATTATGTAAAAGGACAGCTTTAAGGCTGACCTTTGACGCGTCGATAAATAACCTTCATTCTTCTGGAACGTAAGGAATTCCTAGCTCCGCCATCAACCCATTTATATCCGTACATACGCACACATTATCTTGCATTGAAAAATAGCTTGAAAATTGAACATGCCTTTTCCTGTACACTGATATGTTCGTTTCTGCATCCAATAAGTTCCACTGCTGGAGCCTTGATCCCAGAAGTTCCGCCTCTTGTTTTGTCAGGTGCAAATCACGGACTAGGTCATTAAGTTCACATTGCCGGATGAAACGTGGTTCGCGAACACAGTCAGGGATGAACGTTGGATCCATGGATGTACATGTTGATGTCGATGGTTCATCAAGGTCATGATCATCATCAGAGTCTTTTGGCCATATCTCTTCCCAGTTGGTAGGGGGCTCGGGAAGTGGAAGTTCATCCCCGTGCGGAATATGTCTAATTGCGGATTTAACGTTGGGATAACTTATTGTGTATTTGCTTTTTTTAGAATGTCCCTTAACTACTGTGAGACAAAAATAACAATCATCCAGATGGTTGGTGGGTTCTCACCACACCACTGGTACAGCAAATTTCATGAACCTCCGTTTCCCTTTGGCCCATGCAAGTAAAGTGACGTTGCACGACGCACAAATTATGTTGGGTGCCCAAGTTTTGTCCTGATCTCCCACACGACATCAACTCAGGAGATCTGAAAGCATTACTATCAGGTGTAATAAACAGTGAACACAGTATACATACAAATATATTTATTTCTCTAGAAAGAACAAAGCGATTTTTACGAAATTTTTAGGGTTTATTAAATATAAATCAAGGTATACTTAGGTATAATTTCTATATTACTATATGTAAGGGGACAGGAGCTAGGGAAATAAAATATCTGAAAAAGGGAAATTTTTGAGGGAATTTCCCGAAAATCCCTCTGTTACGGGAAAACTGTACGTGATGGAGAGAAACCGAGTGCATATTCGAATTCAGCGCAAAAAGTTCCTTTAAGATCAGGTGATTTTTCTCATGTAACAAACAAAAAGTTTAAATTTGTTAACTAGTGTTATCCGTAATGCATTCACTAGGTGGCGCGCATGGCAACTAGTTCGTACATACGTCGCCGTTCAGGTGGCATTTGTTTCCGGATACAACATCATGTGTTGTGATTACTAGATTTTTGTGTGTCCCTATAGAATATGATAGGTCCCTATAGAATATATTAAGAAACATTTCTTCGTGTGATTAGAAGGGCCCAAAAAAAGTTGGTGAAACATAATTTACACTGTGTGAGCTGAGCGTTCTTGCTATCTTATGGTTAACGAACTATGAAGAAGCTTGTGTTATTTTGCAATTTGTATGACGAATTTTCCTCATAGTCATAACAAACTGTACACTTGATGCGGTAGATATAAAAATGTTTGAAGGAAGCACTGGGGTACGTTAGCGCTGTGTATCATGAAAGCGGCAAGTGAATCTGTTATTTGTGTCCTTTTTTCTACTAGACGTGTATAAGTATTTTTAAAATAGACATTGCTAGAGCAGATGGTTCTACCAAATTTTGATATTCCTACATATTCAGGTCAGGTTAGAGCTTTGTATTTGTTTTAGCAGAGTAAGTACTAAATGAAGAGCTCCATTACTACTTGCAGATTGACTTCAGGAGGGCTAAGTGTAAATATAGTGTAGACGTATGACATACAATATAGTGTATAAAACACGAACTAACTTGTACTAGATAGCTACTGAAAAGCACGAATTCTATCTAACCGAGTGAGAGCAGGATCGCAGTAGGGAGGCCCGAGCGGTCAGTGAGGTAATGCATCCGTATTTAGCAAGCGCATTAATGACGGGGGGTGCCCACTTAAAGGAGAAAAGTGGAAGAGCACACTTGCACATATAATACTTTCACTATCAGTCAGAACTCATTTCAATATGCTGTGCACTGCCAGTGATTACTGTTATTTACACTCTAATTCTTTACGAAAAGTATTACACATCGTATGCTACCTGGGTTAACTGCCGCAGGTGGCGGCCCCGAATTACAAGATGTACGGAGAAATGAACAGAGTCAGACTAATGTGATAATGAGAGTAACAAACATCACAAAGGGCATTAGTGTAGGGTGATTAATGAGGGAGAAAACGTAAGTTGAATTGTGGACTGTATGTGTTCGCGAATTGATGTGCTATGAGGTGAAGTGGCAGTAGAGCATAATCTGACAGTGTTTCAAATACACTGTGTTAACTAACTTAGGATATGTATGCCGCTGTTTTATCATATGGGAATCAAGGTGGAGCAAAAGCAACCCTCTGTGGGGCAGCTAACCCCGTTTGCTCACTCAGCTATTTCGTAACGTAAGTCAATAATTTTTTATCAATTAAGTCGCGTGTGAAAAATGGACTAAATAGCACGGTGACATTATGTCATTCTCGTGTGGGGCAGCTGCAATGTAAATTTAACCTCATCCTTTCGGAAAATATGATATTTAATTGACCGCATTATTTTAGTCATTGGCAAGAGTTTACTTAGGTCATTTCATTCAATTGAATCGTTCAAGGAACCAGTTCTTTACAAGTCGAATCGGTTAGAAATTATGGTGGCTCCAACTCTTGCCGTAGAATCATTGCAGTCGGAACCATCATAATTTATAACCGATTCGATTCGTATGGAACTGGTTCCTTGTACGATTCAATTGAACGAAATGTCCTAAGTAAACACTTGCCTAGTCATTAATAAGTAGTGTGTAGTTTGCAACATTTAACAGTTCCACAGTAATAATTTTGCGCAGTAAGAAAGTAGGATGTAGGAAAGAGCAAAAGAAGCATGAAAACATATATTTGTGATTAAGAATGAATAATGGAGGCCAGATATGAAACAGGGGTAAATGTAGGTAAAATATATGAAAGTAACAACAGATAAGTTGTAATACAACGTTGAAAACAGATTCATGTGGGCTTTATCCGGGGCTGCCATCAGCGGCTGTTTAGCCTTACCTATAAGTTTCTATTTGGTAGAACCTTCTGCCCGAGTGAACCCTTACAATATTCATAAGACGTGGAAGGGTGCCAAAATTATAAAACTTATTCACCATTGATAAATTGCACATCACATACTTGAAGGTGAATACCTGTATATTAGATTTAAGAACTTTGTACTATACAACAGTCTTTCTATTTTCACCGTGCAGTAACCACTATTGCCATTAACTGCGATCACTGGTGAATAAACTTCTTTCGCGTTTTACTACATGATAATCCAACTTTGATTTTCAGTTGTTTTTTTCGTAAGGTAAAATAAAGGTTGGATATTATTTAGGTTCTTTCTCAAATCACTTTGCTGTGGCTCTGGCTTAGTTTGTAGTGAATATGGTTCGTTATTTGTAACTGTAATGTAGTCATTAATGAATTTTATAGTATTCTATAATGTGTGTAACGTGGGTAATTAACGCCTTCTGGTGTTTAAATTTTGAAGTCTTTTGACATATGTTTCTGGTATTGTAGTTTGAACGGTGTGGACGTATGCATAAAAAAAACGAATCAACGTGTGCTACGTGTCCTCTAAAGAGCACGAATATTCTATAACCGATTTAGGGCTGGAGTACCACAGGGGACCGAAACGCCAACGAGGAGTGCTCCCGCTGGGAGCAGGCGCGTCAGCGTTGCTGAGCATTTACTTAAACAATACCAGATGGTGCTAGTATAGTTTTGGCGAAACCACATTTTGGGAGATTTACACGTAAATGTTACTACTTGGCGTCAAAAGACATGTTTGAACAACCAGACCGATCTCCATTACATTTTCAACGTGAATGAGGTTTGAACCTGGGATGGCTTTTATCTATTTATTTTGACGATAGAACTTAGGGTAGGAGAAGCTGTTTAATGACCAAGCGGTTAGCGTATGCGCCTTTGGCGTAAGGGATCCGGGTTCGATATCCGACGGGAGCTCATGTTGTTCTAATTCCAAGTTAATCAGTAAGTCCACGTCTCTCTGCTCAAAGGAACGTTTAACTCAAAATCTACTCAACTCAACTCGTTCACTTTCGTTTCTCACTCTTCACTCACTCAACGCACTACACAAATTGTTCTGTTTGGGATTTATGGAAGCATCAGTGTTGCAAATATGAATGGTAAAAAATGAAAATGAAATGAAATCTTTAAGGGTTACGTCCTACGGGTATGCCGGTTAGGCTAAAGGAGGCGGTGCTGATAAGAAATGAAGAAAGTGACAGAATCCCGAGGAAACCCACGAGCACGGTGCTTGTCCATCACAAAATCCACACGGCGAGAGCTGGGATCGAACCAGGGACTTTAAGCACCGGAGGTGAACGCTCTACCACTGAGTCACTGCGCCCCCTGAATGGTAAAAAAAAATTAACAGAAGAAGAAAACGAAAAAAAAAATGAAAAGGAAAGAGGAATTGAATGGCTTCGTGTTAAACAGCACTTCTCACCAGTCAGGAAAACATGCACTTTATATTTTGTTTATAGTTTTTGCTTTCTTGCTGTCCGAAATGTAAAATTTTGAAGAGATAAATATAATAATGGTATGATCTAGAACACCCACAAAGTGACAGTTTTCAAAAAATATCGTAGTGTGTATTGGGGAACGTTTTCTTTATTGTCTCGACAAACGTATGTCTTTGACAAGGGCTGTTTCTTTTTTTTTTTAAAAAAAAAAAAACTTCAGTAATTTAAATGCATACTTCTGGCTTTATCGTTTCCCCTTTGTTTCCGAGATGGAAATATATTTATATATAGCTCTTATAATTTCTACAATAAATATCACATTCTATATACAATGCTCACGCGGCATTGATAGGACTGGTTAGAGGGTGGGTAAACACTGTACTCCAGCTAGCTATTCGGACACGTTTCCCTATGTTTCCTCAGTCCCTTTAGGCGAATGCCAGGATGGTATCTTCCGCCTTACCACATCAACGACAACGGGAAACTTTTAGTTTACTTACTTCATTTCATGGTTTATAAGTAGGCTTAAGAGTGTTCATTTCGAGATTATATACTAGAGATTTTTTTAAGCTCACCTGATTCTTCTGTGCGTTTGTGTGAAAGAGAGAGAGATAAGTTTCATTGTTTTCTATTTGTCTCACACTATATATGTTGTTTCCGAATTACATAACATTTATTGAACATCCCACATATTCCCGAATTATTTTTCGTCGCGGATTTCGGTAATATTTACAAATGTTAATTAGTTAGTGTCAATAATTGCTAAAACGGTGAAAATAGCTGCATATTTCTAATGAGGGCATCTGTGTGGCGGTGGGTCGAAATCAATCCCCTGGGAATATCGTGGCTAATACTCTGTCTGGGTCGTTTTCGACCCCGTGGGAAGATATGTATAGGTGAATCGAAAACGACTAAATGGGAATAAATGAGTTTAAGATTGGAACACCCGAGTTCCGGCTGAAGCTAATGTCATTCACATTGAAACAATCGTTCATGACTGACACATATCGAGAAGGTGGCGTTTAAGTCGTAACATTGTGCGCGATTTTCACTCTTTCACATATATCACGTTTACCGTTTTTTACCTTCATATCTTGATATACCGTACAAAAAGTACTTATAGATTTATAAAGCACATGAAAGAAGAAACCAGATAATTGTAATGATTTTTTTTTTGATACAGCAATCTTACGTTCATCGTGTGAATTAGCAACATATGACGAAGTTGCTCGTGGTATGGTGGACGTCATGTCGAAGATGTTAAGCCAAGCAATAATGTTTGGAGACTCCCTATTATAAATCAAGTTCATTTGAAGATTCATCTTCGTCAATTTACTAAATATTAGTATTGTACGTGACTGCTCCTTCTGAGAATACGTTCTTAGAAAAAGTAAAGAGGATTTGTGTAAGAAGAGTGTGTTATGTTCTCTCGTGGTGCGAGACCGCTTTTTCTTGAGATCTGTATGTGAGTTGACTCTTAGTGAAAGAAGAAAGATAATGAGCGTAGTATAGAAAGCAGATTTCACATTCATAATTTCACTGTTAATGTATTTTGTAACATTTGTCTAGTGTTTTTTATGTGACCGCTTTTTGTTGAGATTTGTATATTTCTTGACATTCCTAGAGAAAATAAAATAAGTCTTTTCTAACAAGTGTTTAGCTGTGCTCTTTTTGCTGTCTCTGATTTGTTTCTGTCAAGCTTTCAGCACGTAATATCTGCGACACTAGCTGGGGTGAGAAGCTGAGAAAACATATTTTCATTCAATGGCAGGAATCACCCCTTAATATTTTCCATTGTCATCCGAACAACCTGTATTAACGATAAGTCTTTCATCACTTGGTAGTGATAGTATAAAGTGATATTTCACAGTTTATGTTTTTCTATCATGTATATTTTAGAACTTCAGTATCTTTCTTATCATTTTTTTACTTGTTATGAATATTCAAGAAATTCAGTTCTTAAAACCAATCAAACTATTTTTCATTGCACATTGTAATTTTGTTAGTTACTAGTTGATATTTTGGTACTAGTGGAGCTCACTCTATATTATTATTATCATTATTATTGCTACGAAAGTGACGTGTAAATTGTAATTCACAACAACTTTTTTGGTATTTCTAATTATTATTATTATTATTATTATTACTTTGTAGCGTAGCTGCTTTTCACCAACATATCTTACATATAATAGAAATTAGGAATACCTGGCAATTTTGCCAATAATTCAATTGTTACATGTTATTTTTTGTATCATTTTAAGGCTCTGCTAAACGCTCCTTCCACATTTCTATTTTTGAAAAAAGCTGGGAAAATTAACGATATAATAAATTTTCGGAAAGTGGCTCATATATTAGCCATGGAATTCTCTAATGTGAACGAGAGGTTTTTAATAACTTATTTGTAGTATATCTTATTATATGACATACAATTGTTGCCCTAATTGCGGGAACATAGAGCAGTAACGACAACTAACTATTGACAGTTAAATTTTGATACTATTTTAGTTCGCGTTCACGAATTTCGAAATCGTTTGCCATTGACACGATTATTTCAATATATGTTTTGTTCACATATTTTAACATTTTCTGCAATACGTACTGCTAAATTACTAATTGATAGGCAACAACAAGCAAAGACATTAGTTTCAAATCCTCAGAGAGACTGACACATTAAATGCTTTTTATTTTATTACGTTCCAGTCTATTCTTAACTCTCTAGAATCAGTGGTATACACGAACATTTAAGAAATGTCATTGGTGATGACGTGGATCATTTCTGATTTTTCAAGTATTTGTTTCATGATTATTACCTTTCCTTTTATATGGTCAAATTACGAGATCCCATTCCCTGGTATCTAATTATTAAATACATAACTTTATTGAAAAATATAACAAATTATTCCTTTATGTGTAACCTACCTGAGCTCTTGTGAAGACAGTTTGCATACACTGCTATTGAACTGGATATAACGTGTATTGTTTCAAACTTTGTTGTGCAATTAGTAGTTGGTTGCTATGGATATATAGACCTTCAACCAGTATTTAGCAATCGTAACAGTTTGTGACTTCTGAATGAATAATTAATACTTTTACCTCCACTACTTAGAATAGATCGAGTAGACATTTATTTATTCATTTATTGAATGGCACAGTTTTCTATAAGAATACAGTGGATAATTTTTTCACAGTTCATATTTTTCATTATTAGAATAAAAGTTCACTATTCTCAAATAATGTTGGTAATTAATATGGTACATGCTTGTGGTATTACGAGTTATGCGTTTATCTTCAGTACGTTCAGAAAGTTTCTTTATTATGACAGAAAAAAATGCCTACAATTTCGTACATATCGTAACATTTCCACAGTGTATGATTCTCCTGACGAGGGAAGGGCGTGATGTCACTCAGGAATATTTGCACTCAGAGATATTTGGGCATTGGTAAATTCACTGTTCAGAACACCTGTTCTATTTTCATTGTACCTTATTTAACTTATCCAGCATTGGCTGCAACAGCAAGCAAAGTCTTACAGGGAACCTATCCAAGTGTAACTCTGACTTCGAGTCGAGACTATGGCCATTGGATACCTTGTTCCAAAAGAACATAACACGAAAAGTAATTCATCCTCGATCACAACCGTTGCAGAGATATAAGCGTGAAAAGTTAGAAATTGAGCTCCATACTATACATTACAAAGTCAGATTCCGTTTCAGATTTTTCGGAAACGGTCGAGTAAGGAAACTCAGCGAATACATATCAAGTTAGTGTCTGGAGCATAGCACCTTTTGAATGAACAAAATGTGTCCGCGAGGCATTCGTAGGGTCCCAGGCGGGGTCCAACTCAAAATCTGCAAATGGAACCGGGTGTCAAGTAGCATATTGTATGAAAACTATTGATAAATAAAAGAAGATAGATCAAATCTCAACTCTCTACGACAACCATGTGCAAAGGGGCAACTGTTCAGAATGTCAATACAACCTACATCAGAAAATTTATGGCCACTCTTCTAAATCCGTTAAGTTGCGACAATAACAAAACAGAAAAACACGTTTAAAAGTGCAAGGTATTGAAGTAAAGCAAATTGATGCAGAGTCTCTCATAGAGTCGCACAATGGACCTTATCCAAGTATAAGTGTGATCTCGAATTACTAATGGACTATACAATAACCATGACCGTTGGATTTCGTGTCCGAGAAGAGAAAGGATACATTGTCAATCGCAATCGTCGTGGAGGGTAAGAAGGTCAAAAAGCAACGGTATATGCTTCGCGCATCGGGACCACAAATTCACAGATTGCACTGTGAAATTTCTATCAAGGGATTTGCTGAACGAAAAACATGATGGTAAAGACGAAAAGGAGTAACCTTGAAACTGTGAGGCAACTTGGAGAGGAGTGGGGTTGGAGAGAACTGGAATAATGGGGCAGAAATAAAATATATCGGAGGATGCTTTTGAGAGAGAGAATCTGCAACAATTTGCTTTACTTCAATACTTTGCACTTTTAAGCGTGTTTCTCTGTTTTGTTATTGTCGCGTCCTAACGGATTTAGAAGCGTGGCCATAGATTTTCTGATGTAGGTTGTATTGACATTTCGACCAGTTGCCCTTTGCACAGGGCTATCGTAGAGAGTTGAGATTTGTTCTACCTTGTTTTATTTAACAATAGCTTTCATACAATATGCTACCTGACCCCCGGTTCCATTTGCAAATTTTGAGTTGAACCCCGCTTGGGACCCTGCGAGTGCCCCGGGAACACAAATTTTTCATTCAAAAGATGCTGTGATCCCTACACTAATTTGATATGTATTCTCTGAGTTTCCTTACCTGACCGTTTCCGAAAAATCTGACCCGGAATCTGACTTTGTAATTAATAGTATGGAGCTCAATTTCTAACTTTTCACGCTTATATCTGCGTAACGGTTGCGACCGAGGATGTATCCCTTTTCGTGTTTGTTCTTTTGGGACAAGGTATCCAACGGTCATAGTCTCGACTCGAAGTCAAAGTTACACTTGGATAGGTTCCCTCGTTAGTACTACTAATATCTGATTTACAGGACATGCTTCTTCACAACTGTAGGGCCAATTTTCTCTGATTCAGAACGAGTGCGAAACGGGTGCTAGCATGGTTATTTGTACACCAATTGCCTATTCCCACTTCAAGTTTGGTGCAATTCTCTCTGAGTGACATAACGACATTTCCACGTGGGTTTAGGTCTGAACATTTTAAGAATCAGTTACAAAAACATTTTAAGAATCAGTGCTCTAGTTAATGAAATTCCCCAAAACGCACAAACCTCCATTTACAGGATTGTCACAGAAATACCTGGACGTCACAGATTAAATACAAGTTAGGTGCCTAAAATTCTAACGGACCAGCAGAAAAAAAACGAATCTGCGATGCCCGACAGTATTGACGACAGGGAGATGATTTGTTTTCCATCATTGTTACGGGCGATGAGAAGAGGACCTTCCACACCAACGACGAATCCAAACTACAGGCTATGCAGTAATGACATTCAGGTTCCTCCAAACCAAAACATTTTAAACAATCACCGCACTCGAGTCGCAAACTGATGGCTACCGTCTTTTGGGGAGACCAGGTTATCTGATGGTTGGTTTGTTGGAGCGTGAGAACACAGCTGTTGCTGTTCTGTACTGCGACACTCTCAAGAAACAGCGAAGTGTACTTCAATATCGACGCTAAGGATAACTCGCCCAGAACGATCCTCGTTCACGGTTACTCTTGTCTTTATACGGCAGCCGAAATGTTCAATATTTTCGTTGGGGCCTGTTTGGTCACCCTCCATACAATTCGGTCTTTTCCTCAGATATTACTTAATCACCTTTCATTTTAAATGGTGGCTTGATGGACAACGGTTTGAAAACAGTGAGGATCTTAAGACTACAGTTGTCAAATGCTTCCAATCAAATGCGGCTAACTTCTACGCAGAGCATTAACGTAAGATGGTGCAATATTAGGAAAATGTTTGTATGGGCTTGGGGTTTGGGCTTGTGGTTTATGTGAAAAAATAAAGAAGTTATGTATGCACATATATCTGGCAATAAATCTCGTTCCACAAGTTTGCTTTTTAGCATCAAACGTTCCTTATCTTTTGAATATAAACGGTCCTCATATATATACCAACTATTAATGAACTATACCGACAAACTGTAAGAGGTGATTTCTCACATCAAAGTAAGAGAAAAACTTCGTATGGACCTATAGCTAAAATTGCATAGTTTCAGAGCTTGGGCTGTCCAAAATCGCGAATAAGGTAAATTTCAAGAGGCCCTATTTCGAATTTGAAAGACTGTGGATGGTGGCTCCTTTTCAGGATAAAGAAAGACACAAACGCATGATCCACATTGCATATTTGGTCAATTTTCAATGGGTGTAGACGGAGTTCTTCACAGGGTGTAAGTATCAGATATGATTTAAATACAGTTTTCATATATACCCTGATTTCAAGAAGGGTCCCAAAAAGGCAGGAGATAAACCTTAACAGCAATGGACATCTAATGCTTCGGAGGGAAGACGGAAGTATTAGGAATGGGCAGTTCCATGTTCCTTTGTGTTCGGAATAACGTGTGATATGTATTTCGTCAGGATATATTTCACGATTTTTTCAATTATAAGCGTGAAAGAAAACATCGCACCATGCGTTTTTCCGTTTACGAAAAGTGCTGCTGACGATCCTTAACACTTTCGACATTGCGCGAAACGAATATGTGTTTACTGCTATAAAGACTTATCGTTTGCCTACTTTGGAACAATCAGAAGGCCAGATCATATCTCAAAATTCGGCTGGGAACTTAACCCTACATGATATAATCAGACACCCATAGAACATTAACGAAATATGCACTTTTGGATTGCGTATTCTTGACATTCTTGATGCTGATAAGGACCACCATCCACAGTCTTTCGAATTCGAAATAGGGAATGTTGAAATTAGGCTTCTCGAGATTTTGGACAGCACTAGCTTTGAAACTATGCACTTTTTGCAATAGGTCCATATGAACTTTTTCTCTTATTATATATATATACAACCGCTAATGGTTTCGACATCAACCACTATTCGAAGCTTTCTTGCACCCACTGGAAAACTTGAAGTAGTGAAGTATATTAATATTTATTTACATATATTATTATTGTAGATTGTTCCCAATATGCCCACCGACTTCGTTTTTACAAAATTTGAGAAATAAATTTCACTTTTTATTTTTTGGTCAATTTGAAGGCGTTTTGTTATACTACCATTAAGAAACCCGTATACATCATTTTACGAATCACTCATTATGGAACATTTTCATGTATAACACGCAGCAGTGGTACCAATCTTTGAAAGTTTTGATTTACAATTTTTTTCCTTTTTCTTTTTTAATTGATTTTGTGAGTAATGGTGCATTCTGTATAAAGGTGCAACAAGATTTTTTCTCTCGATCTCTGTCTCTCTCTCTCTGTGTGTGTGTTTCTAGTTTCCGGCGTAAGCGTGTGGATACTAACAAGTATATTTTCGTGTGTACATATGCTAGTGTGTGTGTGTGGCGGGGGTATATGAAGTATTAATTGGGATCGCGTATTGGAACTTCTCGATATTAGTACGTACATACGATCGGCCGTTACATCACACGATAACTTTCGACGAATGCGATTATTTTAATTCAGGGAGTTCATCTCGAGGAAGATCCTTAATGGAGGTAGAGCTCACAAAATTTGGGCGATTACTGTGTTTGAATTTCATCATAATCTTTGAGTCTACGTCTCATATAACCTCGATGCAGAAAGGGAATCCTAAACCTAAATAATTAATTAAATCGAAACCGATGAGAGTACACAGCTCAAGGTTTCGGAAGAAAACTAGCACAAAAATTTGGAATAGAAAAGGTATCAAATATCCATTTGGAGGGGGAAGGAAAGGATGGGAACACGGACATAAGACCATAAATCACATAATTGAAATGCAGTCAGTGATGATTATAGAGACGGCTCATGGGACTAGAGCTTCGAAATTCCCTCTATGGCATTTCCATAGCGTGCACAATCTGTGTTACTGAAATTTTCGCAGTGCTATATTCAGCCATCGTTTATTCAATTCCCCAGCGCTGGAAAATTAATTACATGTATTTTTGCAGTACTGTTTTCACGTCCATTTA
Source organism: Thermobia domestica (assembly GCF_964235325.1). Lineage (NCBI taxonomy): Eukaryota > Metazoa > Arthropoda > Insecta > Zygentoma > Lepismatidae > Thermobia > Thermobia domestica. The sequence continues at coordinate 128,513,535 of NC_137460.1, forward strand.
GGCAGCCTTTCAAGACTCAATCGGAAATGGTTTCAATCGTTTGTACATCGTTTGTACAGAAATGTGCAGGCGAAGTTTTCGTTTGTACACAATTAGGGGCGCCGCCAGAACGAAACAAAGTGGGGGCAATCCAAATGTAGCCCCCGAACATGTTAAATTCTACCACAAATCATCGCAATCGTTTGTACAGAAATGTTCAGGCAAAAGTTTCGTTTGTACACAATAAGGGGCGCCACCAGAACGAAAAAAACTGGGGAGCTGTGCAAATGGTAACCCTCATAATGTACAATTCAATCACAAATCGTCGCAATCGTTTCTACATCGTTTGTACAGAAACGTGCAGGAGAAAGTTTCGTTTGTACACAATTAGGGGCGCCACCAGAACGAAACAAATTGGAGAAATGTCTAAATGGTAGTCCCCCCCACTATGTCAAATTCAATCACAAATCATCGCAATTGTTTGTGCAGAAATGTGCAGGCAAAGTTTCGTTTGTACACAATTATGGGCGCCGCCAGACCGAAAACAAACTGTGGGGCTGTCTAAATGATAGCCCCCCACCATGTCCAATTCAATCACAAATTGTCACAATCGTTTGTACATAGTTTGTACAGAAATGTGCAGGCCAAGTTTTCGTTTGTACCCAATTATTGCCACCGCCAGAAAGAAAACAAAGTGGGAGATGTCTAAGTGCTATCCCCCATCATGTCCAATTCAATCACAAATTGTCACAATCGTTTGTTCAGAAATTTGCAGGCAAAATTTTCGTTTGTACACAAGTAGGGGCGCGACCAGAACGTAAACAAAGTGGGGGATGTCTAAGTGGTATCCCCCACCATGTCCAATTCAATCACAAATTGTCACAATCGTTTGTACATCGTGTGTACAGAAATTTGCAGGCAAAATTTTTGTTTGTACACAATTAGGGGCGCCGCCAGAACGAAAACAATATGTGGGACTATCTAAATGGTAGAAACATTAAAAAAATGTGTCACATACTATGGAGTATTTTTCTAACAAGACTTTGTACACACTATTGTGTCGATTTGTATGTTCACCCTATCGTGTGATTCACTACATTGATCTTATTGTAACGATGATGGAATTAAATGTATTTTTTTTTTTTGTTTTTTTGTATTTATATTTATACTTACAATCATTATTGCTGAGTTTATCACCCCTCGGCTCTTTCATTAAACTTATTCATTTTTTCTTACGTGAGCTGAATGCTTATGAGAAAAATGCATTTTTTCTCTCTAACTTGCTCAGAAACCGTTATTCTCATCTCGTACAGGATATTGGTAAGTGGAAGATATAACAAATTCACAAAGTAGACCGTTAAAGAGAAAATTATAACACAATATCTTGTGTTATTTGAACATTTTCATTAATCTCATTTTGCAGAAACTATACAATGCAGTGAAGTATTTTGGTGCATTCACCATTCTGATTTGTGAGTTCGGTTGCTAACTGGCCGGTATTTCACCGGCCTGGCCGGGAATATTGCTGTGATTTTGATTAAGGCCATTGACTGTTCTTATCAGCCCCCTCCTTACCGGTATTTTGGAATCTGCAATCCAGAATATAATATTGAACATCGAAATTTTTCAACATTGCGTTTACAAAAACAAATTTCCGTTGTATTATACATTATAGATATTTTTATTCTATGGCACTTTTTTATTTATTTAACATAAGAAATTTGATAACAGATTTTATTGCAAAGAATTTTATACATTTATTGAGAGTAGAAAATGACTCTTAAAAGCAATTTCCTTTGTTTGAAGTGTAAGTTTATAGAGTAAATTTCACTTTATGAATCAACAATTGTTACGTAAAGAAAAAAAATCCAGTATTATTCATTTGTTTGGATAGTTTTAAAGAAGTAGCAATAGATAGTAAATAAAATAACGATCAATACAGTCTTCAGTTTCCCATTTGTACAGAGAATGTTGAGGGTTTGCTGGTAATTTTGTTTTCCTGAGTTGGCGACCTATTTACGAGGTTTTGTTTCGACTCTGCCACGTAATGGCTCCGTACTGACACTCCGCATGCAAATAAGTATGTAAGGCTACCATACGTCCCGGTTTCTTAATATTTATCCCGGTGTGCAGAAATTTTCCTTCTTGTCCTTTTTTTTTTTATTAATTACATATCAGATGTTCTGAAAAGATAATAAAATCGACAGATTCCTTTTGCTTTCGATTCCGACAATACTATAGGAACAATTTCATTCTAATTTTTATTATTATTCCAATCCCTGCTTCCCGGGATATAACATGCAATGTTTAAATCCTGCTAACCGGCACTCCTATCATCAAGAATGTATACCCCGAGGTGGTAACAAATAATAGTGACGTTGCAGACTAGCCCCGAAAACACATTTTTTGTACTTCAGACAAAAAATTATGCAAATTGCTTTCTTTTAGTTCGCATTTTAGGTTAACATAAAATAAATCGGTCCATTGAAATTTGGAAACATGTTCATAAATCTGGATATTTTTATAGACATGTAGGGCATGTGAATGGTATGTGTGGATTGAAAATATATTTTTTGCCTAAATACTATATGTTTACTGATTGCGTTTATATTGTATAACAGCTTCGAGCTTCTATAATAATTTTTAGCACTATCGATTATGTATGGACTATATTAATACATTATTTTAAGTTGTGTAATTAGTGCGATGCATTAGTAAAATTCGAAAGATAATATTAATACAAAATATAAGATTTACTACTAATTTGTAAGATGTCACGTTTGTTCTGTTTTCAACAAATATGGTAGCCTTAAAGTATGCTAAACCCTACAAAATAAATTGTACTGTAAACTTTATCCCTCTGATAGTGCTCTCAAACGGGTCGGGTCGTCACATTCTTCACTTATTTTGAAACACTATAAGGAGCTTTGTTGTAGAATTCAATTCGAAGTTGGTGAATGAATGATAATTGTCACTAATTGTAGATGAAATAGTAATAAAATATTAATTTAACCCTATATTAACTAATTGGCATGGTAATTGTATTTAATATTACACTACAGACTTTTTTCCTTTCTGCGTTTTTATGTCAAGTTAAATGTCACATTGAGTGAAATTTAAAGAAAATATCTAGTTAACGTACCACGTTATGCACCAATGCTAAGAGAGAGAGTGGTGATGAGAAAAAATTGAAGTGGTTGAATGAAGAAAGTGGGAGGACATAGGAGAAGACCGAGAAAACCCATGCAGACAGTGTTTGTCCACCAGAAAACTTACTTTGTACGAGCTGAAATCAATACCCATGGAACTTCGGGTCAAACATCTGCCTTTGGGCCGGACACATTATTATTATTATTATTATTATTATTATTATTATTATTATTATTATTATTATTATTATTAACTAACTAAAAACTAATTAACTCTATGGCCTATGGAACCCGGAGGTTCAGTGCCGCGTTCACAAAAGCTCTCCACTGACTTCTATCTTTAGCTAATTGTATCCAGTTTCTACTTTGTATTCCTATTTCTGCGAGATCCATCTTAATATTATCCTCCCATCTGCGCCTAGGTCTTCCTAATGGTCGTTTTCCTATGGGTCTACCAGTCAAGACTTTGAAAGCAATTCTACTTTCTTCCATTCTAGCTACATGACCTGCCCACCTAAGCCTCCTAGACTTGACGACTCTAACAATGTTGGGTAAACCGTATAAACTATGTAGTTCCTCGTTATGAAGCTTCCGCCATTCCCCATTCTCGTTCCTCTTGCGTCCGAATATTCTTCTCAGGATCCTGTTCTCAAATACTTTCAGTCTATGTTCTTCCCTCAGAGTAAGCGACCATGTTTCGCAACCATACAGAACAACAGGCATGATTATCGTTTTATATATTTTAAGCTTCAAATTCCTCGACAGAATTCGCGACGACAAGAGTTTTTGAACCGAGTAGTAACATGAATTCCCTGCTTTTAGTCGACATTTAATTTCTTCGTGAATATGATTTTCGTCTGTTAATATTGATCCTAAATATTTGAAAGTATCCACTTTATCAAAAGCGTTAATTAATATTTTAACGCCTCCACAATTTGCCGTATTATGGTCCCGACGCACTTCCACGTATTTAGTTTTCTCTGCATTTACTTCTAAACCCATGTCCCTGCAAGCGTTTAATAAGATCTCTGCATTTATTTCTACTGTTCTCCTATCCTCCCCTATTAAATTTACATCATCAGCATATGCCATAACCTGGTGAATGCCGTTCAACTCTAGGCCCTGGTTGCTATCTTTGATTTTCCTTATGGCGTATTCCAGCACAAAGTTAAATAATAATGGCGACAACGCATCTCCTTGTTTCAGGCCATTTTCGACGTGGAAGCTCGTGGACAAAAATTTTCCTACCCGGACTTTACTTTGGGATTCATTTAAACATATCTTAATTAATCTAATTAGCTTTCTCGGTATTCCAAGTTCTGTAAGAACGTTGTATAATGTTTCTCTCCTAACCGAGTCGTAAGCCTTTCTAAAATCAATAAATAGTTGATGTACCGGGGTATTGTATTCCCACTTCTTTTCGAGTATTTGGCGAATGGTAAATATTTGGTCGATAGTTGACCGATTATTATTATTATTATTATTATTATTATTATTATTATTATTATTATTATTATTATTATTATTATTATTATTATTATTATTATTATTATTACTTTAAGAGTGACCAAGAAATTTCCTCCACCTTTTCACCAACACCTTCGAACATTGATATGTAACCTAAGTCGTACCTGGAATATCAAAGATAATCACCATCAGCATCGACGACCTTCTGCCAACGTTCTGGGAGGCTATGGATTCCATCGCAGTCGAACTTGTTGGGACATGAAGCGAAGAAGGTATGCAGTGCATATTGAACCTCTAGTAGAGGTTTGAACTGGCGTTCTCTAAGGTGATTTTGCAAGGAATGGAAGAGGTGATAATCGACGGTACAATGTCCGCGGAGTATGTTGGAACTAATAGTGTTTCCCATCCAAGACGTAGAATGGTGTCCTGGCACATCTTAACCACGTGGGGCTTAGCGTTGCCTTGTAACAGGAGGACCCCTTTGCGATTCAGAAGTGCTGGATCCAGAGAGTGACAGTACACAGTTGCATTGATGCTCTGACCAGCTGGTAGCAGTTCCCGATGGACAATGCCGCGAGCAGTCCATAAAATGCACAGGAGAACCTTATTCTGGTGTAGTGCTGGCTTGGCTGTTTTTGAACCGGTTCATGGGATGCTAACCAACTATGGCGCCGTGGAGCTTTGTACAGGATCCACTTCTCATCACATGTTAACACATTGTCCAGAAATTGCTCCTTCCTCAGACGAGACACCAAAGAAACACAGTTGTCTGCTCGCGTTGCCTTCTGGCCCCAAGTCAAATCATGTAAGACCCATCAACCAACTTGCAGTGCTTCCCAAGTTGATGGTGGTGGTGCCTAATAGTTTCTCCACTCACACTGAATTGTAGTACCAGTTCCTCACATGTCTGTCTTCGCCACAATTGTTGCCTAAAGATCTTTGTTTTCAACATCTGTTTGCCTTCCGCACGTGGTGCGTCTTGGAGTGGTTCGTCACCCTCCTTAAACTGTCCCACCGCTGCATTCTCCGCGTAGTCACGACACCCTCACCAAAGGCCTGTCATATTTTTCGCCCCATGGAGCAACAATTTGAACTTGCACAGCAAACAAGCCCTTATGACGCCCTTCACTCTGTCCTTATGCAAGTTCACGGTGTATGAACAACACGGTGGTGACCAGCAACTACCAGGTAGTATGTTGGATATACTTGCTAGTGTTTCTCACGAGACCAGGTTTGGGACATTCTCGTCTCGAAAATGTGTCGTGAAGGTAGTCTCGTCTCAAAAAGTACATATGTTTCTATTGAAAGAGCTCTATCTCATCTCGTACCCCTTCATGAAAATTCTGCCTCGACTCGTCTCATCCAACAACTGACCTTTGCCTTATCTCCATTCGCATTCAACTCGCAGTGTCAGGGCCAATTGAACACAGACCTCCACAAAAAGAGACAAACTTTCTTGGCCAGCTTCAGATGATGATGATGATGATGGTTATTATTATTATTATTATTATTATTATTATTATTATTATTATTATTATTATTATTATTATTATTATTATTATTATTGCGGTAGTGATTTGACTTTTTTGGCACTAAATTACTCGATGATTTTATATAAGGTTGCAAATATCTTCTAGATAAATTAATCAAGAAAACATTAAAAGGTAATTCGCTACAGAATGATATTTCAGTGCAACTAGTTCCTTATGATTCTATGTAAAAATCGAAATGTTAACGTGATGAAATTTTTGTTTATTACACAGCAAAAAATATTAAAAGAAGTTCTATATACATTCGTTACTAGAAAATCATTTTTCTTCAGAACTTCAAATTTCATTTTGACTTTCGAAGTTGATTGCCTAAATTTTTAACCTTGGAAATTTGGATGTGGAGGAAAATAGAGAAGGTTAGCAGGGTAGAGAGGAAAACGAATTAGGAAATGCTGAAAAATGCAAGAGACGAAAGCAATAAAGGACGATATAAAACAGCGAAAAAATGGACGGATCACAAGTTTTGATCTTGCTAAGGGATTGCATTCTGAGAGATATAGTAAATGGGGTGATATTAGGAGAGCGAGAGTGAGTCGAGTCGAGTTGTCGGTTCGGGCCAGCTCATGTCGGATTGTCGGGTCGAGTCTATCGGTTCGGGTCAATTGGGTCGGATCATGCTTCGTTTCAGTCAATTCCGGTCACGGGTCAGGTCGGGTCGGTATTCAACACATATAATTTTCACGAAAATTACAATATATCACGGTTTATACCTCATTGGACTTCCAACAAAACATATTTTCAATGATGTGTACACCATGTTGCCATTATTGTGTGAGGGAATTTCTAGAGGGATGAATTAAATCACCCCGTACGGGATTTAAAACTCTCCAAGATACAGACTTGACTTTTTGCTTTCTTGACTTAAAGGCTGGAATCTACTCCATCGTGACACTAAAGTGTGTATTTTTCGAAACCTTCATACAGAGTTTCAAAACTATTATTCTCAAGAAAATGATTTATTGTATTGTAATAATGTCTGTGCTGTGATGGATACACTTGGACATACACATATAAGTACAGAATGGAGATTGTTTATTGACTCTTCCAAAACTAGTTTAAAGGCTGTCCATTTGTACAATAGCAACAAATTTCCTCCAGTGCTTTTGGCTTATACAACTAATATGAAGAAAACCTATGAAAACATCAAAATAGTGTTAGAAAGAGTTCAGTATGAGAAATAGAAGTGGACCGTTTGCTGTGATTTAAAAGTCATTCAGACAGAAGAATGATGTTTATTCCTCACTGGTGAGCTCTGATAAGGTAATTCTATCTTCTCTTCACATAAAATTGGGGCTCTTTAAAAACTTTGGTAAGGCAATGGACAAAAGTAATGCCAGACTTTGTTACCTCAAGGAAAAATTTCCTTGGGTTAGTGACGCTACGGATTTTTGTAGAACCCAAATAAGATGTTTGATTCGTGACCAAAAATTTGACGATCTCTTAACTCTGGTTGAGAAAGCAGCTTGGTGTTAATTTAAATGTTAACAGAGAATTTTTTAGGAAACAAGAAAGCCCCAAATTATCGTGAAATTGTGAGTTCTGAAAGATCAAAGAAATGTGCTGCTAAGACATGTCCCTTAAAGTTCACTTTCTAGACTGCCAGCTGCCTTCCTTTCCTAAAAACCTTTCCTAGATACCAGAGAGAGTGGAGTTCAAAAATGCTAGCTCATTACTGTTGGATACTCAAAAGAGATTTTCCAGAAGCCAAGCACAGAAGGAAGTTGACAACTAAAACATATTAGTTGAGGTAAGTAAGTGTTCATTTATTAAGAAGATACCAGTCACTTCTCTTGTATTATTTACTAAGTAGATATAAAATGGTGACACGGTGTATACCTAATTGAAAATACGTTTTATATGAAATCCAATGAGATTTAAACCGTGCTTATATTGTAATTTTCCTGGAAGTTATATGTGATTTTATCTGCACTAGTGAATATGGTAAAATGAACAGTACACATAGAATATTGTTTTTATATAAATATGTTTATTTCTCTAGAAAAAATAATGCTATTCTTATCAAACTTAGAGGGCTTACTAAGTATAAATAAAGATAACCTACAATATAATTTGTGCATTTATATACCTAAGCTACCCGAGCTACAGGTTTGAAAATGAAAAAAACAAAACAGGAAATTTGAGGGGTAATTTCCCGAAAATCCGTCTATCACGAGAAAACTGAGGATGATGGAGGAAAACTAGCTGCAGATTCAAATTCTACGTGAAAAGTTCTATTAGAATCAGGTATTTTCTTCCGTGTGCCAGAGATAAAGAATTTGTTTGTCGACTAGTGTAATAGGTACCATTTTCAATCTCAGCAACCGTTATTCAAACCGGTTAACGTTGATCGCTAAATAGCCAATACTGTAATACATAGCTGTAGCCCCACCCCCTTTCTCACTTTCTAGGTTAAGTATCAAGAAACGTTAAAACATCATACACTGGTTTAACATTTGAAATGAGAAGTCGAAATATCAACTTTCATATATCTAACTTTGAGCAATCCCGAGATATATACATAATTACAATCCCCATCCCATTTCTTCAATTTTAGGTCAAATATTAAACATACTCACATCCGTATATTATTTAGTACAAACGAAAATTTTACCTGCACATTTCTGCACAAACGGTGTATAAACGATAGCGACAATTTCTGGTTCAATCGATCATGGTGGGGCTAGCACCTAGACAGGTCCCCTTTCTTTTCCTTCTGTCAACGCACCTGATAGCGTAGAAGCAAAACTTTCACCTACGCATTATTGTACAAAGATGTACATACAATTGAGATAATTTTCTTTTTAATCGGACGTGGGGAGGTGCTACTAATTAGGCAGCCTGTACTTTGTTATCATTTTGCCGCGCCTCTAATTCAGTACAAACGAAAATTTCGCTGCAAATTTCTGTACAAAGACGTACAAACAAGCGCGACAGTTTGTGGTTGAATTCGATATGGTGAGAGAGCTATCAATTAGACAGCCCACAGTTTGTTATCGTTTCGGCGGTGCCCCATTTATGTGCAAGCGAAAACTTCAGCTACACATTTATGTACAAAGACGTACAAACAAGTGCGACAGTGTTTGGTTGAATTGAACATAGCGGTAGGGCTACCATTTACGCAGCCCCCAATTTGTTTTCGTTCTGGCGGCGCCCAAATTGTGTACAAACGAAAATTTCGCCTGCACATTTCTGTACAAACTATGAACAAACGATTGCGACAATTTGTGATTGAATTGGACATGGTGGTGGGCTACCATTTAGACAGCTTCCCACTTTTTTTCGTTCTCCCGGCAACCTTAATTGTGTACAAAGGAAAATTTGGCCCGCACATTTCTGTACAAACGATAAGAAAACGATTGCGTCAATTTGTGACTGAATTGGATACGGTGGGGGCTACCACTTAGACAGCTCCCTCGTTGTTTTCGTTCTGGTGAGTCCCCGACTTGTGTAAAAACGAAACTTTCGCCTGCACATTTTTGTACAAACGATAGCGACAATTTGCAATTCAATTGGACATGGTTGGGTGCTACCACTTAGACAGCCCCCACATTGTTTTCGTTCTTGCGGCACCCCTAATTCTGTACAAATGAAAATTTCGCTTTCACATTTCTGTACAAACGATGTAAAAACCGATTGTGTCAATTTGTGATTGAATGGGACATGGTGGGGGTTACCAAATAGACAGTCCCCCACTTTGTTACACAGTTACAATATACGTTGTGCCTCAGTAGCGCTATAGGCGGAATGTGCACGAACTACAAATGAATATGTTTCTTACAAGTATAAGTCACTGTTGCACCCTCTTTACATTCCACACATTTTTTTTCTTCCTCTTTTTGACCTTGGCAAGCAGAAGTACCAGGCTTTCCGAGTTCACAACCATAAACTGTTGGTGTACAGAGTACGTTTTCACTTCTTCGAATCTCTCTGCGCGCGAAGAACAAGCGTCATGATCGAGCAACCGTATACGGCAGCAAGAAACACGCGGTTGCAATTTTAAATGTAAAATACCAATATATTGCCTTAAGAATGGCGTGAGTATATATATATATATATATATATATATATATATATATATATATATATATATATATGTGTGTGTGTGTGTGTGTGTGTGTGTGTGTGTGTGTGCGTGTAACAAGAAAAGTTCTCTCGCCCTTTTACTCGCCATCGATCAACATCGTTATGCCACCTAACACTTACCCGAAGATCCAAAATTACCTCCGATTGGCGTCGACGACTTCTGCAAATGTTCTGGAAGAACACGGATTCTATTGTTGTAGAACCGTGTGGGTCATGAATCGTGGAGGGTGTCAAGTGGGTCCGGAACCTTGAAAGGAATTTTAATTGGCATCCTCTTATGTGCCTGTCCAACGAATGGAACAGGTAATATTCGAACGTTGTAAAGTCAGAGAAGTATGGCGGATGCAATAGTGCTTCCAATCCCAGGAGTTCAATGATCTCTTGGGCCTTATTGTTTCTGGTAACAGGAGTGAGTACAGGTAAGTTGAATTCCTTTGCGCAGTCATCTCCATGCATTGTGCTGTTATTTTGTGTTGTCCAGCTACTGTAGTAAAATGGCTTTGAGCGCTTGTGCATCAAGTATGGATACCAAGAACGAGTGCATGTCAAATGTGGAATATATATTTAATTCAATGAAAACCAAATTAGTTTGTATTGGATTGGATAGTGATACATTTGAGCCAGTAATTCGTGTTGGTAAAGGACTTGTGTTTGGAGTGGAGTTAAATTTGGCAGAGTGGGAGAAACTTGTACATTTGACCCCATTTGCTACGGACTATTTAAATTCTCAAGTGGGAATTACATTTATAAAATCTGTTGGCCGAAAAAACGAACTGTTGGTGCGAAAACTAATGAGGGAAAAATTAGTGGTCTTAGAGAAGAAAGTAACACTTCATGCTCTTCGAAACATTGTGTACTTAACTTCAAGTGATTGGATTTATTTCTTGGAAGTATTACGGTATATGGAACACGCTGCGAAAAACAGTAAATTTTGCAGTGTTGTGCTATGTGAATATTTTGACTTGTGTACAGATACTGTTCGTAATCATGTACAATCGCAGTTCCTTACATGCAGAGGACTTGACGAAATCCATACAAGTGTAGATGAATGTAGTATTATTAACGGTATGAATATCAGTTTTCCAAGTGTATCTCTTAGTAAGAACGGCGATATGAGCATTGTGGTGAAAGATTAAAATTGGAAATGAAAGTATTTTGCAAACAGAAACTCAGATTCAATTATGGCTGATTTATCTGATAGTGTACAGACACAACCACGGAGCGAGCAAAACCGACTCTCAACCTTGGGAGAGTGTCGACGAGGTAGACGTCTATTCATAAAGAGGAAAACTGATTTATACGGAACACTGTGGTTCCAAATTCAATAACATAAGCTGTAGTGAAATTGAAATGTTTTGTTTGTGTTTTGTGCTCGTTTAATACTCTTCAATATGATAGGATGTTTTATTAATGTACTAATGTTTCGGTTTACGATAAAAAATCCCTAGTATATTTTTCCCTGCGTACTATAAGTATTATGTATAGTACTGATATAATAATGAATTCTAACACATGAAATGATTGTTAAATAAAAGTTAGTATTTGAAATAATTATTATTATTATACTCTCTGTCTTAAGTATGATATGCATTGTTTATTTAAGAAAAAGAAACTTCACAATAATTAATATTAAATTTTAAAACGAAGTAAAATCATCACTATCATAATAATATTTAATTCATATATTTGTTTTAATTTACGAAAGAATATCTGATGCGGTATTATTATTTAGTTGTATGATTACATCATTGGATTAAAAAATCAGCTCTTGATTCTTTTCAAACATAGTATGACATTATTTAATTCAGTGAGTTTAAAAATATGTTTTATGATATATTTATTTAATTACATAATTGATCATAAAACATATTTATTTATTGGGAAATAGAATAAAATAAGAAATAAGACATTCGTTTTTGAAGAGAAAAACGAATACAAAGTAGTTTTTCATTATGATAATATTTACACAAGAAAAATGAAGCTAAATATAGTACATCTTTTTTAAAAAATGATTTAATCAGTTTTTTCTTATTCTTTATATTCACTGTGCAAAGTATTTAAAAAGTCACTGTTTTACGCAACACACATGGAGGTCTTGAATAGTATTTTTTTACATGGCCACTTGAGGATTCCACAGATGACATATGACGATTATCCTTCTGATGATGATGGAACGTAGATAGAAGTCATAATGTACAATGATGCTCCCCAGACGCTGGCGATCTTTTATTCTCTGAAATGAAAAAAATTGAAAAACGTGACATAAAATTTATTTTATCTATAATCACCAAGAAATGAAAACATTCTAATAAAAGACAAATGACTACATGCAGTAATGGATTGAATTTAAGATTTATTTTATCTATAACAAAAAGTATGCAAAACAAAGAAGAAGAAATAACAGTCATAATAATAATAATAATAATGAAGAGATGATACTATATATGCAGGAGAAATGTTTTCCTATATTAATAAATACATCAGTCGACGACCATTTTCCTGGAGTTAATGAGAAGGTATAATGGAAATGGTTTAGGGACTTTCTGTTAACTTTAAAGCAAAGGTGTAGGTATAGTACTTCACATAGGGATGATTTCACAGTTTGAATTTCTTCATTATTAAGTGTATAAGAAAGTTAATTTCTACGTAGAAATTGAATACGTTGCATTACATATGGAGGAAATCCAAATGTATCGAAGTAGTGGGCACGTCCAACAGTATTAATATATACCAAAATTCAATGGGTACCGATTTTATTAGCTGGATCTGTATTTATGATGACAGCTGCAGGAACATGCATTGGCAACTCTTTCGCTGCATATACGACAATAAACTAATCGACAAATAGAGATTGTCAATCAGACATATATATATATATATATATATATATATATATATATATATATGTTACGGTATTTAAATAAAAATAATAATGATAACGTACCTTTAAAAATCCATCGTGATGTTCCTCTGATGATCCACTTCTAAGAGTGATTGGAACTCGCCATATGTGTTGCATGAGACAGGTATTGATGGAGGATTCTTAAAATGAACTTCCACACGAACACAGCCATGATGAATAAAATTCCAATTATGCACAGCGCTGGCATCTCCATCTTGGGTAACGTCGAAAACAAAGATAGTGTATCCTTTAGGAAAGTCAAGGCGAGTAATATTGTTACCATGATTGGAAAAGTGAACATCTGATCTACAGAATCAGGAATCTTATGAAGAAATATATTGATTGTTTTCCAAATTTGGTTGTAAAGGTTTCGAAGGTACAGGTTTTCCATCAATGTATAATGAGAAGAAGTTGATGTCAAAATATTTAAAATGAAATGAATTTGATGTTGTCGTTCCTGTATAGGCATAAATTCACTAAACGGCACAATCACTCCCATAAATGTGTGCTAGTTTTACTGTAGGACTAACATCAATGTTTTGAATATGTAAAGCATCGTCTAAAATATTCACTTTTGTCTCAAGAGATGAATCACTAGCGACGACACAATGGTTTGGCTTTGCAGGAAATAACTTGATGTGTAATTCTACACATTGGATTAAAAATTTATACTGATTAAAAATATCACAATGATTATGTCCAGGCATGTCGAATTTTGCACTGTGTTTTGTTAATTCATAATGTTGTTGAAATCCTCTATTACCACCAGATGTTGCATCCATATGTCCAGCAGTATCTTTAAACCAGAATGCACATTGAAATGAAATGAAATGAAGTTTTACGTCCTACGGTTATGCCGGTTAGGCTAAAAGAGACGGTGATGATGAGAAAGGAATGAAATGGTGGAATGAAGAAAGTGGAAGGAAACGGGAGAACCTCGAGAAACCCGACGAGCACGGTGTTTGTTCACCACAAAGTTCACACGGCGCGAGCTGGGATCTAACCAAGGGTCCCAAGCACCGGAGGTGAACGCTCTACCATTGAGCCACCCCGCCCCCGAATGCACATTGAGGATGAATATTGTTTAGCAGAATATTTTGTAATTTAACAGTTTCTCGATGTATGATCGATATGGATGATTAAGAGATGGAAATGAAATCAGTTTGTTCCTTAATTACGTTTCCACTTCCTGTACACAGAATTTAAAAAGTCATTAATAGGAGCTACAGCTTTATCACCTTCAGCAAATGCTGATCCACCAGGGCTAACGATTTGAGTTTTAATGTAAAGATGAGTATGTGGTAGATCTATGTATTAGACACTTGTTCCTGGGATGACAAATTCTATAGGTGCATTATCAGCTACTGAACTGATTGGTTTGTATGTAACAACATGTTTATGCAATATACTGGTTTGCGTTGGTTTTGCAGAAAAAAATATTTACTTCACTTTATACACACTCGCAGGATTGATGATGTAAGAAAGCCATGATAATGATTTATTCAAATATATTTTGTGACACATTCCTCTTCTTGTAAGAATGGTTTTCTTTGTTTTCTGTGTACGTTTCCACTTGCCCTTCTTTTTCTTCTCCTTCTTGCGCTTGATGATGCGTAGTTATGAAGGGTTAGTGATGGAATGACTTGTAATCTTCTTTTCCTTCGTTGATACCCAGATCCTAGCATAGATTTCAGTCTATTTTTAGCTTTTTCTTGCAAGATGAACTTCGCTTCACCCATTCGTTAATGAGAGGAATCGTTATTAGGCTGTTTATCAACGATAACCGGATTTTAATAATTACTTTCCTATTGCTTTAGCTCCTTGTTTTACTAAAGACATGACAGAACGAAATAATCATCGAGGGAAACTTACAATATCACGTCCACCTTGATAACATGTTCCAACCTAAACTTTTCCACTTCCAGAAACAGCTTGCTTTTGATAATATTGTAAATATGGCTTGTTCATATTTGTGGATGTTCGAACACTGGTCGAAAATGTGCTTTAACCCATACAGTTCCGAAAGTTCCTAATGCCAGTAGAGAGCCTGGACTATCTCTTATATATATTTTGATATGTTCAAAATACATCTTCTCCATAGAAACATAATGTGAAGCCTTAAAAATTTCTATTACACTACTTTCAAATGTATGATTCAAAGGGTTCATAATGACACGTAATAATGGTGCTACTGTATCTCCAACAAATACGGATTGAATTATATCACAATACACATACAATGTAGATGGAAGTCCTAAAAGGAAATTTGGAATTCTTTAGCCTTGTTGCATATCTTTTAAACCAAAGTTTGTATCAAATTCCAACATTGCACTAACACTTGGTGATAATGCAATGTTTACATCTATGTCTTTATGAAGACGTCGTATAAAACAGGTTTTACTCTCACGAATGAACGAAATATGTAAATTTGTGAATCTGTTGTGCGTATTAATAATCTTTATCAATTCTGAAATGTCAGTGTAAAAACGTACAGAATAGGTGACAAATTTCCATTCATCAATGTCTGCAGGTTTGTAAAAAAATATTATTTTCTTTATTAATATTTAATATTGAATGGGGATAATGAATCTCAACAATAGACACTAACCAGTTTTCACGCAATTCCATTCTTTGATGAAGTTTAGTAGTGTATGATGTTAAGGTTTTGTCAGGAATATATTCCATAGAACTATTACAGGGAAGAACAACGTAAAAATCTCCATCAGTTTCCATTGTATTTCTCGATCTTCATTCTGGATGATGCAGGTATCTTGGTATCGAAAGAAGAAGGATATAATTTCCAATGAACAAGATATTCTTTTCTGCTACCTTTTCTTCTTGTACTTTGTTTTTATCTATGTAAAACGCCTTTGGCAACATCACAACTTGTAATTCCTCTTTGTAAAATAATCCATCCAGCGGTTCCTTGTTTAAATCTTCTATTTCATAAACAGGTGGAACTCTTACTATTATCTTCTACAGATTTGCATGTAACCTTTATCAAATGTACAGCATCCCGCATTCATCAAAACCGCATTCCTTCATTTTTTGCGTATTGTCCATACACAAATTTTCGTTGGAATTCTTCATGTCCTGTACACGCATCTGACATACTCTTACTAGCACTTACGGTATTTCATGATCAAATGTTTGGACGGGTCCGTATCCCGCCCAACCCTTTTTACAGTGAAACTCGAACGCCGTATTGCCCATTTTATGTGTACAATTTCAATCATTTCGGTGCATTTATTATTGACATTCTGGCGTCAACTTTCAAAATTTTTAATGGGATCCTTTGTCTCCTAAAACCGTTTCTCCGCAGGAAATAAAAACCCTTATTCATTTAGTTCTTGCGGTTTGTCGCTGCGCAAAGTTGCGTTGCAATTCATAATGTCCTTTACACACATCGGACATACAGTTACTGATATTTGTGATATTCCGCTCAAAGAATTGGAGGGGTGGGTGCTCTACCTAACCGTTTTTTCCACACCATATTAAAACCGTATATCCTCCCTTTATGTTTACAATATATGTGCCAAATTTATTTTTTTTCGGTTAACTTCTTACCTTCGGGCGTGAACTTTCAAAATTTTTTTGTGCGTTCTTTTTCCCCTGAAACCAATTTTATACAGGAAATAAAACAAAGCGTATTCGTTCATTTTTTGCGTGTTGTCAATACACAAAATTTCGTTGCAATTCTTCATGTCCTTTACGCACATCTGACATGCTGTTACTATCACTGTTGATATTTCGTGATCAAATGTTTGGAGGTTTCCGTGTTCCACCCAACACTGTTTTCGTGAAAATACGAAACCCGTGTTCCCTCATTTTATATCTACAATATCTGCGTACAATTTCGTTCATTTGGTTTCACTTGTTTTTGTCTTTCGGGAGTGAAATTTTAAAATTTTGGGGCTCATTCTTTCGTCTTTGAAACCGATTTTCCAGAGGAAGTAAAATAACCGTATTCCTTCATTTTTTGCATATAACTTTCAAAACCTTATGTGGGGGCTTTGGCACCCTTCAACCGCTTTTCGCAGAAAATAGAACAAAAACAGTATTCCTTTACATTTTTCGTATTCTTCATACATTAAGCTTAGTTGCGATTCTTCACATCCTTTACATGCACCTGACATGCTCTTCCTAGCTCTTTTGATATTTCGTGTTCAAAGTTTGTAGGTGTCCGTGAACAATTCAACCATTTTCCCCAGAAAATAGGAAACCCGTGATCCCTCATTTCATGTCTTTAATATCTGTGCAAAATTACATTCACTTCTGTACATTACTTTTTGCTTATCGGGCTTCAATTTCCAAAATTTTGGATGGGGAATTTTGCCCCGTAAAACCGTTTTCCCGCAGAAAATAAACAAAATCCGTATTTGTTTACCTTTTTGTGTATTGTCCATAAACAAACTTCTCTCTACGAAACCCGTATAACCTCGTTTTGTGTTTACAATATGCCTGCCAATTTACATTGATTTCTGTTCACTTCTTCTTACCTTTAGGGAGTGAAATTTCAAATTTTGGGGTGCGTTCGTTTGCCCCTGAAACCGATCTTCCACAGGTAATAAAACTAACCGTGTTCCTTTAGTTTTTGCGTATTGTCCATACACAAAATCTCGTTGCAATTCTTCATGTCATTTACGCACATCTGAGATACTGTTACTACCACTTTTCATATTTCGGGATCAAATGTTGAGAGAGTCCCATGTCCCACCGAACGCTGTTTTTCAGAGAAATACGAATCCTGTATACCCTCGTTTTATGTTTACAATATCTGTGACAAATTTCATTCATTTCGGATCAATACTTCTTACATTTCGGGAGTGCAATTTCTAAATTTTGGGGTGGGTTCTATTGTTCTCGAAACCGATTTTCCTGAGAAAATAAAACCAACCGTATTCCTTTATTTTTGTCTATTGTCCATACATAAAATTTCGATGAAATTCTTCACGTCCTTTCTACGTATCTGACATAGTGTTACTAACTCTTTTGATATTACGTTATCAAAGATTTGTAGGTGTCCGTGCCCCACTCAAACATTTTTCCAGGATAATATGAAACCCGTATAGCCTGATTTCATGACTACAGTATCTGTGCACAATTTCATATACTTCGGTACACTAGTTGTTGCTTTTCGAGCGTCAATTTCCGAAACTTTGGTTGGGGGCTTCTGCCCCTAAAACCGTTTTCCCGCAGAAAATAAAAAATATCCTTCGTTTATTTTTTGCGTATTGTCAATACACAAAGTTTCGTTGCAATTATTCCTGTGCTCTAACATATGACATACTGTAACTGGCATATTTGATATTCCGTGATCAGAGGTTTGGAGGGGTGTAGGCTTCGCCCAAACGATTTTTCCAGACACTTCGAATCCGCATTCCCTCATTTTACGTCTACAATATCTGTGCCAAATTTCATTAACGTGGGATCACTTCTTATTAACTTTCGGGCGTCAAGTTTCAAAATTTTGTGGTGGGTTCTTTTGCCCCCTTAAACCGTTTCTCCACAAAAAATAAAAAAAACACATTCCTTCATTTTTGGGTATTGTCCATACACAAAGTTATGGCACTTTGATATTCCGTTATCTGAGGTTTGGAGCGGTCCGTGCTCAATCTAACACTTTTTCCCAGACAATATGAAACCCTTATAAACTGATTTTTACTTTGCAATATCTACGCCAAATTTCATTCATTTTGGTTCACTTCTTCTTACATTTCGGGTGTCAATTTTCAAAATTTTTGGGTGGGTTCTTTTGCCACCTTCAACCCTTTTCACAGAAAATTATAAAACGTATACTTTGATTTTTTTACATTGTCCATGCGCATAGTTTCCTTGGAATTCGTCATGTCCTTTAAACACATCTGACATAGAGTTACTAGTACTTTTGATATTTCGCGATCAAACGATTTAAGAGGGATCCGTGTCGCACCTAACCGTCTTTTCCAGGAAAATTCGAAACCGGTATTGCCTCATTTTGTTACTACAATATATGTGCAAAATTTGATTCATTTTGGTTCACTTCTTGCTTTCCGTGCGTCAAATATAAAAATTTTGGAGCTTGTTCTTTCGCCCCTGAAATCCATTTTCCGCATAATACAAAACAAACCGTATTCCATTTTTTGCGTATTTTTCCATAAACAAAGATTTCTCGCAATTCTTCATGTCCCTTATACACATCTGACATACTGTTACTACCACTTTTGATATTTCCTTATCAAATTTTTGGAGCGGTCCACCCACCCAACCTTTTTTTCCAGGAAAATACGAAACCCGTATGCTCATTTTACGTCTGCGGTATGTGTGAAAAATTTCATTCACTTCGGTTCTCCCCTTGATTCCATTCGGGCGTCAAATTATAAAATTTTTGGTGGGCGTTTTTGCCCCTAAAGCCGTTTTACCACAGAAAACAAAAGCTCTTTTTTCGTTTATTTTTTGCGTATTGTCCATGCTTCATGTTACGTTGCATTTCCTCCTGTCCTTTACACATATCTGATCTACTGTTACTAATACTTTTGATATTTCGTGTTCAATTGTTTGGAGAGGTCCGTGCCCCACTAAACCATTTTTTAAAGAAAATACGATCATGTATTCCATCATTTTATGTTTCCAATATCTGTGCACAATTTCTTTCTCTTCGGTTCAGTTGTTCTTGCCTTTCGGTTGCCAACTTTCTAAATTTTTGTGTGGGTTTTATATTAAAATGTTATATTATGTAACTTTTTTCTTTTTTATGAGATTATATTTTTGGTGGGAAAGAGAAATGCTTTCCTCTGGTATATGTTTGTGGACTATTCATTTTGTTTGAACTATTAAAGTAAGGCGATTTTAATCTTCCAACTCCGTCAATTATAAAATTGTCATTTTTAACTATTTATTTTATTCTCTTATTTACAATTTGCCACATTGATACATATGTTACAGAATTGAAGTTTGTTCCAACGCCTTTTGAATTCCCAACCAACCCAACCGTCGAGCTTTTGGGGTTGCCTGCTATTGCAGGAAAAGAAGAATAGCAGGTGGTAATTCACTTTTGGAGTTGTTATACAGCAAGAATATATGTGGCCTGCTGTACATATAAAAGAAAATGAAATGAAATTTTTGAGTTTTTCGTTCCATGGTTAGGCTAAAAAAGACGGTAATGAAGACAAGTTAATGAAATGGTGGAATGAATGAAGTGGGAGGAAACGGGAGAACCCCGAGTAAACCCGCGTACATGGTGTTTTTCCAGCAGAAAGTTCGCATTGCGCGAGCTCAGATTGAACTAGTGACGCCATGCATAAGAGATGAACACTCTACCACTTAGACAGTATATATAATAGAACTAAGGCTGTTATTATTAGTGAGGAATATTTATCACCAGCTTAATTTGAATCAAGGTTAATTTTAAGTTTCATTTATTACTTATTATTATTATTAAGTCTCACTTCTGAGCCTACTAATCCCCGCCATTCATTTATTTTAAGAACGAAAAAATAAATTTAATGTGTATTTGCTCGCAAAAGATCTTAATACATCTATTAATCTCTCCTTATTAATAAGCACGAAATATGTACACAGTAAATATAAAATGATTAAAAATATTAATTTTGAGTGTTTTATGTAAAGCTCTGTTATCTTCTGTTATTTTAGATATTTCTGAAGTAGACAATGTTAATTTGTCAACGTTCAAAAGAGATTGTAGGGGTATAAAGGATGTTTATTTAGCACATGATAGAAAATGAAATACACACATTCTTTAGTTATTTCTGAAGAGAGGTTATCAAAAATATAAGAAAGAAAATAGTCGTTCTCTTATTAGGTACTATTTGCACATTCACCTTGTGAATCTTGGTAAAATTTTGAAAAATCTGAGTCAAGATAGTATTTACCCTGAAGTTTTCGTATTCACGATCCCATAATCTAGTGGTTCTCAACCTTATTCCTATCTCGACTCCCGTTTTATCACATCCTCTTGCCAGCGAACTTAGGGCTTGGCACTTAGCTTAGCACTCATAACTTAGGGCTTGTAATAAGCTTGTATCGGATTCTCATATATACCTCCTTCAGAGATATCGCGATATGCATCTATTTCTCCAATAGTGTATAGTAGATACACTAACAGTAACATATTCGATCAAATTCGTGCTTGGAGATGAGTATTAAACCCCTTCTTTAAAGAGATCATCAAAGTAGCTGATCTCGGCTTACAGCTTCTTGACCAAATAATAGAATTACTGTCCTTGCGAAAAGTCCTTGCAACTGGCATTCTGTAACGAACACTTGGAAAGGTTCTGGCTCAAGAAGAGAGAAGAATATTCTGGACCGGTATCTGGTGCTTTAAAACCAATAGTTTCTTTTGCTGTATCTGCCGGTACGAAATTGGTTTTCGTTCCATGTTATGCATTGAAACAAAGACAATAAATTGCTTATCAGTTGAAAATGGTATGATAATGTGTGTCACGAAGATTGAACTGCACATTGCCACACTAGTGAGATGAAACCATACTCAGGTACCTCATTAGCTTTGAGTTTTAATTGTATTTCTATAAACAGGTTTTGTATTTTTTATTTTTCTGATATCTCAATATGCAGTTATCATTAGTTTTGTACCTCATATATCGTATCTCTTTCATTGAAATTTTCCTTTGTTCACGATTTAAAACCAATTTATTCGAAAAAAAGCAGAACTGTCATGTTCATGAACCTGGCAGATCCCATTTTCGGAAATCGAAATTAAACCATGTGGATCGTTTGTTCATAATTCTTTACATAAAGGGAATAAACAAAAATTATTTATTAAAGAGAATGAACTGTACCACCTGAGGGAGCTGGAAAATTTTCGTAATTGAAAAGTAAGCTATGCAGATCGGTAGCTGGGATAATTGTTTTGTTTTTGTTGCCAAGGAGAATTTAAAATTGTTTTATAGATGCCCTCAGAGATGTTTTATAGATGTAATATTCCGGTTCTGACGGCGAAGTTTGTAGCAGTCACATATGTAGCATAACAAATTAGGCTTCATTTAAAGAAAAATACTGTGTTAAGATCATATACAGACGAATATTCTTTAAATAAAATATAATACTTTGTCAAGCTCTTGTCAATTCTATACTTTTCTACGATTTAGGTTTTCTCGTGATTTCTATTTTGAGAACATATAAATAACAAACATTATGTCGGAAAAATCAGATGCGTTTCTTAACAACAAATATTTTTTTCTAGTTAACGTCAATATATAACTTAATCATTGTTTTCATTATTATTATTATTATTATTATTATTATTATTATTATTATTATTATTATTATTATTATTATTATTATTATTATTATTATTATTATTATTAAAATAGTAGTAGTAGTAGTAGTAGTAGTAGAGTAGTAGAGTAGTGGTAATTATTGTCGTTATTGAGTGGTGAAAGCAATAACAGGATTACTTGAGATTACATTACAAATAAATAAATTAGTAAAACATAGAACGTAAAAGCAACTGCTGGGCATGGCAAAGCTTTTTTGGAAATATTAGAAGATCAAAATACCATGAAAACTATAACATTACAGGAAAACGGATTTCAAATTTGGAATCGCCGATGACAATACATGTAGAAACAATTGAAAAATATACAACAGATAAAGGGAATACAAATAATACCCACTGCAGATTCATACGTTCTCTGTCTAAGAATTCATTAGCATTCTAATTGCACTGTAAATTAAATTTTCATTGAATTTTGGAGCGGAAAAGGGGAGCTATATTCGAAATGATAGTAATAACAATAATGAAAATATACGAAAATCCCCTCTAAAATAATTTGATTTTAGTTAAGCATCTTTTTCAGCAACGAGGCTATATGAGATTTGAACCTACGGCTTTAAGTGAGATCCAAAATACATGAACCAATGCAGGAAATCGAACACTGGTCTCCCACGACAAAGATGTGTACGTTTTCCTTTTAGTCACGAGAGAACTCCTCAGTAAGAAGAAAAAGTAAAAGTAAAGAAGATTACATTTAATATTATTGACGATTCAACATAATACACATTTGACTTTCTCTACAGCTACTCGTGGCTAACCGGTTAGCGTATGCGCCTTCGGCGTGCGAGACACAGACTCGATTGCTGGCGGGAGTTCATGTGGTTCGGATTGCACGATAAGCTGTAGGTCTTATTCTCATATAGCCTCGTTGCTGAAAGAGATGGTAACCTAAAAAATCAGATCAGACTTTATCATAACTCTTAACCCTAGTAATGGCATCTATGATAAAGCTACAAACAAGAATTTTGGGAATGTTCCAAAAAATGCATCAAAAGATTGTGATCTTGGCCACTAGCTAGTTTTTGGATCAGGGACCACAAAATTTTTAAACTTTCCGTAAATCGAGCTTTTGTACCTTTTACGGAATAAACACATCATACTAAGTTAAGTGATAATTTGTGTTTGGCTACAATATATGTAATTCTCCAGATATAGGGTGTACAAGAATATTTTTGATTGAAACATATTGGATCTCTTGATCCAATAATAAGGTTGAAATATCACAATAATCAGAGTTAAGTTAAAGGAACAATCTGTTTATACATGCACGTACAGATCTGAATGTACTGTGTATATATGAGATATATTTATCATGCCAATGTTGATGATCATTTGTTCACAAATGTTGACACAACATTTTCATTTTTAAAACTCCCTAAACATTTTATACCAAAAACAATATGGTCGGTGCTAATTTAAAGCAGTTTGAAAATTTTCGCAAAAGTGAAATACAATGCCTATCCGGAAAGTAATGTCACTAAGTCTACAAGTATTTACAAAAAAATATATAAAAAACTAATAAGAATAACAATTATAAATAAAAAATCTTAACAATATTGTCCGCCAACTTCGATACATTTTTGCCAGAAGGATTTAAAACCTGCGCAGGCATCGTGGAAAGCCTGTTCAGAAAGTGCGTTTAAAGCCATTTCGCAAGCTGTTTACACGTCTTCAATTCCTATGTAATGATGTCCTTTCAAACAAATTTAAAACGAGAAAACAAAAATAAGTCTGCGGGAGACAAGTTGGTACTGTAGGGTAGGTTGGGCAGCGTTGCCACATTATATTTGGCCAGCTAGCTGGTCACGACGAAGTCAGTATGGGCTGCCGTGTTGTCAGGATGAAGTTTCCAATCACCGCTAATATCTTACCTGACACGCTGAAGCCTTCCTATCAGTCTCTTAAGGAATCCTAAGTACAATTTGCAGTTAAAGGTTGTCGTGAGAGGTACAGATTCACTGTGGGCGATCCCTGGGATATCAAAAATCACAATGACCATGGTCTTGATCTTAAATTTGGTCGTTCGAGCCCTTTTGGAACGAGGGGCGACGAGATGTGCCATTCAGCAGTTTGCCTCTTCGACTAGAGTTGTATTTGAATATTTATGTTTCAGCAGCCGTGATAATATTGTTCAAAGAGTGAGAATCATTTTCACACATTTCCAGGAGGTTTTGACAAATTTCCACTCGGCAAGATTTTTAATCGTCGGTCAAAATTCTTAACACAAGCTCCTGTATAATTTTCTCATGTGCAATCTCACGGAAGATAGTTTTTGAAACATTTAACATGTCGGCCTTTAAACAAATACACGGAACGACGGTCTCTATAAAAGTTCTTTCACATGAGTCACATTTTCATCATTTGAGGAAGTTGACTGGCGTCCAGCCCGGGCTTCATCGACAACTTCTTCAAGGTCATCCAGAAACGTCTTATGCCATTTGTAGAATTGCGTTTAGATAAATACTCATCCACGATGGTCTACTGAAACACTGGAAATGTGTCTGCTGTAGACTTGCCGAGATTCACACAAAACTTGATCGCGTATCTTCATTGCAGCAAGAAAAAGGAGTAAAAGTGGATATGAAAAAGTAGGGGACGCTTGACGCCGTCTCCCGTGCCTATCTTTGCCCATTGATTTTTTTAGAGTGGCGGGATGCCATAGATAATACTTGGAAGCAGCGGAACGATGTCTTGACCTCTGAGACAACTGAGCAAGCACTCGATAGATAGTTAACTTACGCCATAATCGATTCCGGTGAATAAAGCGCTGCGACGTACTGTACAATCGCTTCGCAATACCATGTATGACATTCTTTCCCAGATACACTTTGTAAACCATTAAGATCGTTTGTACATAGTTTGTTTACTATTATTCACATAAAACTTTCTGTTGTTTACATTTTGTAAAGATTTTATATACAAGTCAAACTAGGGCGTGCCAACTTCACGTAACTGGATCATTTTCTATATCGGAAATGAATAGTACAGATAGTTTGTTCACGATTTTCACATAAAATTTTCGTTTGATCAATATTTACAGTCTATACCAAGAACAACTTGGCGTTGCCACTTGCACGCAGCAGAACCCTTTTTCGAAAATCAAAATAAACCATACAGATAGTTTGTTCATAGATTCTTCACTACTGTTCACATAAAATTAATTTTTCTTTCTTTTTTCATCATTTCTAAACAATATACCATAAATAAAATGGTCACTATCATTTTCAAGGACACCGAAGAGTTTAGAAAATTAAATGTAAGCCAAACAGATTGTTTGTTCATAATTTGCTCGCAGTTGTTAATATTTTTTTTTTTTTTGTTTGCTAGTTGTTTGTAGAGAAGTTTTGTATAATTTAAATTTATGCTGAGCACTTTAGTTACCGTACTTTAACAATTAAGCCCTATATTATTCTAGTAGCTTCTGATTCTCAAAACGATCAGCACATCTTGTAAATTGGCCACACAGCGGACCGTACTATACTACTAGACATCGCCAAATACCTAACCTAGGAATTTCTAGACCTGTCTCGTACAAACTACGAACTACCATCGTAAGAGATAAAATTAAGATTTCAAAAGGAATCCATCTTACTTGTACTTTTCTGTTCACAAAAAAAAACTAAACTGCCTTCCAGAGATAATTGCAAAGAGTTGAACCTCAATACTTACGTCCCTCGGATCTCCTTATAAGGGAAATCTATTATCCCCCTATTTTGTTACAGACCAATGTGCGTATTCCCTCATAGAAATACACCATCTGGACATTGCCTTCAATTAAATATTGACGACTGTTTGAAGTGAATTTTGAAAAAAAAAAAAACAATTGGTATAGCTGGGTTGTTATAATTTAATTTCAAATCAGAAACAAATCGGAAGAGTAGAATCAGAGTTCGCATATTTTCCCTGAATCTATTCTTCTCTTGCGAAGAATAAGTATTTCAGCTAACCTTTCTACATGCTTTCTATATTTCTTTCTGTTGAAGGAAACACATGCGAGAGATTAAGTTGAGTGGAGTTGAGTTGATTTTCATTCAGCAGCGAGGCTATATGCGACCGGAATTGGAACGAGGACCTACTGATTAACGTGGAATTCGAACCACACGAGCTCCTGCCGAGAATCCAAGCCGGGTCTCGCACACCAAAGGCGAGTACGCTAACCGCTTAGCCACGTAGGAGCTTATGAGATAGATTATAAATTCCTATATGCTCATAAGTATATGTAATTCACTCAAGTTACATTTAATAATTCGGAATAGTTTTTGATTACATTGCGAAGTGTTTCCTAGACGAAACATTCTTTCAAGCGACTGACTAATATACCAGTTAAATATGTAATTTATACTTACGTATCTTATTTGTTCTCGTAATAGCAAGGTGACACTTTTTCTCACAATTTGCGTTGTTATTTTCATTATCACTATTATTATTATTATTATTATTATTATTATTATTATTATTATTATTATTATTATTATTATTATTATTATTTACTATTGTTATTATTTGTTTATGTGTTCTTTATATTTTAATTTACATCTTCATACCAATTTCTCTTTTATATTATTTCAGTCTTTACTCATTATTAGAGCAACCCAAAAGCATAAAAGAGCATACAGCATACAGCAATTTACAGATTTGGTTTGTACCTTGAACATGGTTGTGGTTGCCTAAGGGTTCAGAAGAAATTGATTTTAAAAGCATAATAAAGCATAATTTTAAAAAAAAGCATAAAGCATAATTTAAAATATATAGCACAAATCTTGGAAAATTCTGTTTAACATATTGCATTTTAATACATTTTAAAACAAATATTTATATTGCAAAATCTTGGAGAACATGACAATGCAACAATGAAAAGCTTTTTTTTTTATTTCAATTTTTGTGTACCTCTTGAACGTCAGCTCTTTCTGTACTTGTTGGTGGTATCTTTTTTCTTTCTGCATATACCGTACACCCGTAAACCGCACACACTTCTCAAAGGAAAAAAACTGACAAGATTTGAGTTGAGTTCATTTTCAGTTTAACGTCCCTTTCAGCAAGGCTATACGAGAGGGGCACCTATTGTTTAACGTGGAATCCGAAACATAAGAGCTCCCTCCGGAAATCGAACCGACCGTGAAGAAACGATCTACATTGTTTTTTTTGATTTCCGATATTTTTCAGGTACATGAAGTTGGCACCGCCCATTTTGTTTTTTTATAAATTGTTAATAAATTGTGAACAAACGAAAATGTTGTGTGAACAATCGTGAATAAGCGATGAACAAACGATCTGTATGGTTTATTTCTGATTTCCGATATTTTTCAGGTAAGTGCAGTTGGCACCGCCCATTTTCGTTTTCGTGTAAATTGTTTATAAATCGTGAACCAACGGAAATTTTATGTGAACAATTGTGAACAAACGGTGAACAAATGATCTGTATTGTTTATTTTTCATTCCCTTTATGTTTCAGGCACGTAAAGTTACCATTGCCCATTTTGTTTTTTGTATAAATTGTTAATAAATTGTAAATGAACGGAAATATAGTGTGAACAATCGTGAACAAACGATGAACAAACGATCTGCATGGTTTATATTCGATTTCTGAAAATTTGTTCTGGTACGTGAAGTTGGCACCGCCCATTTTGTTTTTCGTATAAATTGTTTAGAAACCGTGAACAAACGGAAATATGGTGTACACAATCGTGAACAAACTATGAACAAACGATCTACATGGTTTATTTTCAATTTCCGAAAATGGGCTCTGCCAAGTTCACGCACATATTGTGGCCGACTCAGGCTGTCTTGTCTAGAAATAATATCTGTTGTGAAGTATTTTTTACGTCTTCGATTCCCAGTGACATTTTCCAAGTATGTCGTCTTTTGGATTACACTGATTGCCACTTCTTCAATAACAGTAATATGATTTATATTCTTGCAATATTGTTTTACTAATAAATGAAACATTATTTCTCCATTGTTAAAATATCTGACAATAGATCAAGAATATGTCTCAATTGTTGTCTGAGACTTAAATAGGCTAGCCTATATTATGGGAATGAACTGCTGCTGTGGTATAGTTTCAACGCTAATAGTATGCAACAATGTTACAATTGTTTGTGCCCGAACTACCGTAACAATGAGGTTGCTTTTGCACTGCCTTACAGAACGGAAATTCCTTCATGGAGTAATGGAGTATAATATTTCAAAATGTGAAGTGTGTGAGAGAATTGTTATCTACATCCTAGACGAGAGAATGAGGTTCTAATGATGGAACATATAGTTTAAAGTGGCTTCCAAACCACATCTGTCACCTACAGGGAATCCAAGCCGGGTCTCGCACACCAAAGGCGAGTACGCTAACAGCTTAGCCACGTAGGAGCTTATGAGATAGATTATAAATTCCTATATGCTCATAAGTATATGTAATTCACTCAAGTTACATTTAATAATTCGGAATAGTTTTTGATTACATTGCGAAGTGTTTCCTAGACGAAACATTCTTTCAAGCGACTGACTAATATACCAGTTAAATATGTAATTTATACTTACGTATCTTATTTGTTCTCGTAATAGCAAGGTGACACTTTTTCTCACAATTTGCGTTGTTATTTTCATTATCACTATTATTATTATTATTATTATTATTATTATTATTATTATTATTATTATTTACTATTGTTATTATTTGTTTATGTGTTCTTTATATTTTAATTTACATCTTCATACCAATTTCTCTTTTATATTATTTCAGTCTTTACTCATTATTAGAGCAACCCAAAAGCATAAAAGAGCATACAGCATACAGCAATTTACAGATTTGGTTTGTACCTTGAACATGGTTGTGGTTGCCTAAGGGTTCAGAAGAAATTGATTTTAAAAGCATAATAAAGCATAATTTTAAAAAAAAGCATAAAGCATAATTTAAAATATATAGCACAAATCTTGGAAAATTCTGTTTAACATATTGCATTTTAATACATTTTAAAACAAATATTTATATTGCAAAATCTTGGAGAACATGACAATGCAACAATGAAAAGCTTTTTTTTTTATTTCAATTTTTGTGTACCTCTTGAACGTCAGCTCTTTCTGTACTTGTTGGTGGTATCTTTTTTCTTTCTGCATATACCGTACACCCGTAAACCGCACACACTTCTCAAAGGAAAAAAACTGACAAGATTTGAGTTGAGTTCATTTTCAGTTTAACGTCCCTTTCAGAAAGGCTATACGAGAGGGGCACCTATTGTTTAACGTGGAATCCGAAACATAAGAGCTCCCTCCGGAAATCGAACCGACCGTGAAGAAACGATCTACATTGTTTTTTTTTATTTCCGATATTTTTCAGGTACATGAAGTTGGCACCGCCCATTTTGTTTTTTTATAAATTGTTAATAAATTGTGAACAAACGAAAATGTTGTGTGAACAATCGTGAATAAGCGATGAACAAACGATCTGTATGGTTTATTTCTGATTTCCGATATTTTTCAGGTAAGTGCAGTTGGCACCGCCCATTTTCGTTTTCGTGTAAATTGTTTATAAATCGTGAACCAACGGAAATTTTATGTGAACAATTGTGAACAAACGGTGAACAAATGATCTGTATTGTTTATTTTTCATTCCCTTTATGTTTCAGGCACGTAAAGTTACCATTGCCCATTTTGTTTTTTGTATAAATTGTTAATAAATTGTAAATGAACGGAAATATAGTGTGAACAATCGTGAACAAACGATGAACAAACGATCTGCATGGTTTATATTCGATTTCTGAAAATTTGTTCTGGTACGTGAAGTTGGCACCGCCCATTTTGTTTTTCGTATAAATTGTTTAGAAACCGTGAACAAACGGAAATATGGTGTACACAATCGTGAACAAACTATGAACAAACGATCTACATGGTTTATTTTCAATTTCCGAAAATGGGCTCTGCCAAGTTCACGCACATATTGTGGCCGACTCAGGCTGTCTTGTCTAGAAATAATATCTGTTGTGAAGTATTTTTTACGTCTTCGATTCCCAGTGACATTTTCCAAGTATGTCGTCTTTTGGATTACACTGATTGCCACTTCTTCAATAACAGTAATATGATTTATATTCTTGCAATATTGTTTTACTAATAAATGAAACATTATTTCTCCATTGTTAAAATATCTGACAATAGATCAAGAATATGTCTCAATTGTTGTCTGAGACTTAAATAGGCTAGCCTATATTATGGGAATGAACTGCTGCTGTGGTATAGTTTCAACGCTAATAGTATGCAACAATGTTACAATTGTTTGTGCCCGAACTACCGTAACAATGAGGTTGCTTTTGCACTGCCTTACAGAACGGAAATTCCTTCATGGAGTAATGGAGTATAATATTTCAAAATGTGAAGTGTGTGAGAGAATTGTTATCTACATCCTAGACGAGAGAATGAGGTTCTAATGATGGAACATATAGTTTAAAGTGGCTTCCAAACCACACCTGTCACCTACAGGGAATCCAAGCCAGTTCACTTTTGTTGGAAGGAAATAGTAATATTTGAGGAGTTTCGAATGTTAATGGCGCTATATTAGTAAGCTGCTATTAACGTCCGAAACAATCTTTTGAGCTTCTAAGATCGAGGCCTACAGTTAAACGTGCGCTTCAAACAACTTGAGTCACCTATCGGGAATTGAACCCAGGACATTTTGATTAGAATGTAGCGAGCATTACCACTCATCCACAGAGGACACTTGTGCTTTTATATTGGCATATGTGTGCTTGTCACTTTCGAAATGACTTTTTAAAGTGTTTATTAAGTAAAACTGTGAATTTTAACGAATTGATTCCTAGTTAGTATTGAAAGGGATTGATTCAATCGCTAGCAACTATTGAAAAAGATGCTCGGATATTATACAGACAATATTATTAATGTAATCAAGGTCTCCGGCACCTATGAATAAGTTTTTTTCCATGTAAGGACTACTTGTTTCTGCGTTTGAACGCCAAGATTAAAAGTTAATTAAACTATTTACCTATTATCGTAATCTATTTCATAGTTGTCAGGTTAAGAAAATGTACTTTTGGTGAAATACTTTCGCTATAGACTTGAAATACATCTCATCACATTGTTTCTTAGTATAAAAGAAGTATGTAGTTACTTCGATTATTATTTAATAAAAATCTTTTCAGTTAATTAAAATAACAAAGCCTCAGCAAGGCGAAAAAGTCTTCCTAGGACCAGTTCAAGGGCATAGTCACATACCTATACATAAGATTTTCCATTTTATGATCATTGTACATAGTACTTATTAAAACGTAAACTATATCTTCAAATTTCTTCCAAATATACTATTTATTTTTTTATTTATTTATTTATTTTTTTGCTTCCTGGAGGTAGGCATACATGAGAAGACGAACAGTATTGTAGGACCAACGACCAATTGTGTTTTTTGCACAAAAAAGAAATATATTGTGGTTCTTAGGAATCTCTTAATTTGCAAGAGGAATGCACATAGCTAAGGGTTACAATGATGTTACTATTATGCAGAAAATACAGAAATTATAGTAGGACACTGAAAAATTTACCGACACTCTTTGACCACCTCCTGATGACTCACATTAACCCCTTGTGGATACTGTGTTGTCGACGTATGTTCCAGAAGTATGTACAAAATGTTGCAAAATGTATATCATCATTTTGCTGTTAAATTGTTTGCCACGACAGAATCTAGTGAGTGAAATATGTCATACTGGATACTGTGAAACACACTTGATATATTTCCTCCTCAACATTTGTACTAAAAGTGCCTCAATGGTGTAATATTTTTAAGAGTGTAAGAATTTATTATCCCAAGAAATCATTTCCTATCCGAGTGCGTCCGGGCAAATTCTGGGATTCCTGCAATGCGCCATTACTAAAGAGAGAATTTCTAAACAGTTCATGTCGCAAAGACTTATCTAAAATGTTACGTTTTTGAAATTATGAAGTTTGTAAAAGTTTCCTTTTGTGTTATTGCCTTACTGTTTGCGTATTAACTTTATGTATACCGGATTAATATTTCCCAGTATTCCTAACAGTAAATGATCTCACTTTTAAAATGATATTTAGCAAAGAAAAATCTTAACGGAGTGAGGTAAAAACTGCCCTCCAAAACTTGTGCACAGATAGATGCTTAAAATAAAAGTCAATAGAAAAAAATCAATATTCATATGAGACATAAAGTGAGAGGAAGATGAATTTAATTTGCGTAAGACTAGCTCTACGACTAAAAGCGATTAGCATTATCATTTGTATATGCAGCAACTACATAGGTCTAAACTAACCCACAGTAGATTATTGCCAACAGATTATGCGATACGGTTCAAGCAACACTATAACGATTTAGTATATCTCGATCGTTCATATAAACAGGCATGCTGTGTAGTCCTTAATATGGGCCCAATAAAGAACTTACTGACGGGGAGGTTATCTACGTTAATTCATATTATAGCAGATTTTTATTGCTACTTTTTTACTGTATAGTTTATATTTCATATAAGCAGTTAATATTATGTGCTTGGCGTTGGAATTATGTGTTTATACAATCTCCACCAATGCAAAAACGTTCAAGGCAGTTTCACCCTGATCTCGTAATATGTTATCATATTGTGGGAAGAAACGTTGCTGTTTTTACAGTTTCTCAAACTTATTTTAATGACTTTCTAATATCTGTGGCCCTAGCCAGGATAAGGTATAGGGCAAGGAAGGCATCGGCTAGGGCGTTTCTTTGTGTATCATCCCCGCATTCGCGTGGTTAAACTGAGGTAAACCCTGGAAAACCTTTGGTGGAATTTAAACAAATGAACGTCCCTATTGTTGTTGATGAATACCGGAGGTTGGCTGCTGCAGCGCGAGGGATGGATGTATCTTGTGTTGCTACCACATAGATGGCAAACAGCAGTTTGGAGGTATTTTTGTCAAAAATTTGTTAACTTGGTCTCTATGGTCAATCCAACTTTTTTAAAACACATTATGCTAGACAGATTTTTCCTGCTGCATAGATTACTTCAAGAAACTCGCACTCGGATGTGTGGGGATTTGCTTTAAAATATTTTCAATATAAGAACTCGAATATCACAGTTTTGTTTTAAATTAAATATTAGGTTTATTATTATACTTTCTTAATTACTGAAAATTAATAATGCAAAATTTCCGACATTTATTCATTATAGTAAAAAATTAGTAGGAAATTTATAGGTATACCTGGTGACAATGCCTTTATGAAATGCAGTTTTTAGATAATGTATTACATAATCTAAATTTTGTGTAGAATGTACTTTTCTAATTTTCTCTGCCAATCTTCGATTACTATCGCTCGCTCGTACGTTTTTTAAAGGGCAAATGATATGCAAATCAATTTTCTTGAAAATGTTAGTTAGGTTCTTCTTTTGAGCACTACTTGCTTTCGTACAAACAAAGTAGAGAGTTAGACATTATATTTTGATTATTTACGATATTACACTTAATAATGAGAGTTATTTGCCACACGCATTGTCCATAAATATACACAAATTTTCTCCCCTACACACTAGTATGAGGTCTCTTCTATTTGTATGTCACGGTGGCCCTTCTATTTATGTGTAACGGTTGCCATTTCTGTTTGTATGTCATATATGTATATATATATATATATATATATATATATATATATATATATATATATATAAGCTTGTTATGTTCACTAATGGTCACATTCTGTTAATTTATACATGAGACCTTCTATTTATAAGCAACAATATTGCATTCATTTTATGTTAAAATTTTATTTTTTATGCTTATTTAAGTGTGACATTTTTTCAAGTGTATAGCTTGAGTGATTTGTGAGGTATTTCATTACCCGCAAGTCCCATTAACCACTTTAACTCATTGAGGACAAGTATTTTCTTTAATCTTTTCTCATCCTCTATTTTCGTGAGAAAAGGAATTTTCCGTCTATATATCTAGTTATTGGAGTTTCGCCTTGGCGTTTATGACTGAGAAAGTTTCTACCTTTTATAGAATAATCATAGATATCAGACCATAATAACATATATCAGCATAATATCACTGTGAGCGAAATCAATTAATAAAAGATAATTTAAATCTTATTTCAGCAGATCTAATGCTCACTTTAAAGATAGTAGAGTAAAGAAATATTTAAAATAGCTAATGAAATTTGCTATTACTTTCCTTACCTTAGTATTCAGCTAACATACACTGCGAAGCACTATAGAAAACTAAAATACATTTTTGTTTCAAAGGTGCCTTCTGACTGAATCTAACTGCTTTTTTATCTGACCGAATCTAACGAATATAGAGGAAGCATGCCTATTGGGAAATAAAACATATCATGCAATGAAATGCGCATAAATTATTTATAGTTTGTGTGACAGTATACCAGAAAACGATTAAGCAATAATGTGGTCACGTAGTCAAAAAATCATTACACTTTATATTGATATTTCACAATACTTTCCTTAAAATAAATAAAAAGAAGAACGAAATATTTCCAAATGAATTTAATTTAGTATAACATCTTAAACTACTTCATTATGACAGGAGTAAAGTTTAAAGTAAAAATATTAAGCATAAATTGAACTCCCAAAGCAGACGTCAAACTTAAACATTATACAAAAATGTAAATAAATTACAACCATTGAGCTGTCACTGATCTTGTGAAAATTTGAAAAACGAGGCTCACATTAACTGCCGGATAAACAGAGTCTTTCAGCCACTAGGCAAAAACGCTTATACCGCCCTAGACCGAAAGGTATTTGATAATCCTCACCGCGATACATAATTATTTTAACTCCATAAAAACATTTTACTCGTATCTTTGTTTCAGCATTTCTTGTGTAAATTTGAATTAGTTTTAGTATATTAATAATGTGATACTACAAAATTGCACTTATCTTCAACCACCAATAATAATCAAAGTCATTAAGTATTACTTAGAAGGTTTTTACACGGAACTCTATTATTATTATTATTATTATTATTATTATTATTATTATTATTATTATTATTATTATTATTATTATTAAAGTTTTGTTAATTATTGTCTTTCTTATTAGGTTTTCATCCAACCTGCGTCCTTAGGCCAGGGCCAAGGTGGCCTAGTGATAAATGCGGCCTAGTGATAAGTAAGGACAGTCTCAGCCACAATGCCTAGTACAGTTTCTCTGTTATCATGTTAAGTTTAAGAAACTGCTTGGTATGAAATTCCGTTGACGATAGAGGCGAGTCTTGTACATAGTCACTGTACATAGTCACTTCATAGCCACGACATAATGTATATTAAAATAAATATGCTTTAGAAACGAACAATTGAAAATTTTTCTGATATATGAAGGAAGAACGACTTACCACACTTTATTTTTAATTTAATACTGAGTTTGTAATTTTGTTTGTTGCCGATTAGAGACTTCTCTATACCTTAAGTAGCGTTACTTACTGTTAGTCTCAGTCTACATGCTTTCTCTTGTCTCTTCCTATGGTCTCTGATAAGATTGCACGTGGAAACAGCATAGTCAGGTGTCTCTCTTTAAATATTGGGCATTAGTTGCATTATAACCCACCACAGATGGGGAGGAAATAAAACGAAAATTCTATAATTAGTGCTGACTGGGCTATCTTTACATAAAGAAACAAGGAAATGAAAAAATGATTAATCTCGTGTTTATTCACGATTAATTCTATCAACATTTTCCCACAATCCTCTTTGATGTGACATTCACAACATATACTTTATAACATATCTTACGCAATAACTCTTTTGTTTTAGTAAAATTATACAAAGACTACATGAAAGTATGTGAATTACTAGTTACCGCTACCATCTAGGCCTCATTTATAATAAATGTCGATAGTATCACAGTTCTCGTAAATATTCTGCAGTATCACATCACTGTGTACTTGTATTAAACGCTGTGTAGTATGGTGAAGCAAAAGTTGCAGTATCACCATATCCTCATTTTCAGTTATCGTAATATTTGGGGAATAACACTTCTTTGTATCTGCTAGCACATAATATGAGGGATAAATATCTGCTCCTCTTTCTTTTGCTCCAAGTCTCACTCTTTTATAATCTTCCTTTGTCAAGCTAAGCTCTACCAGAAGGCCTAAAGCTTCGTCAAGGCTGTACCGTCGTATAGTAGCAGATGATGTGTCATGGATCGCTTTCATATTTCTCAGTCTCTTAGGTGAAGACTGGATCACTAATTTCACAACTTCGGCAGCAGTACTCTTGCCAGCTTTCACCAAACTTGATTCTGCAGCCAAGCACAGCTTCTCAGAACTGGCATTCTTTACAATTTCCTTCACATAGCTTTTCTTACTTCGCTGCGAACTCTTTCCGAACACTTTTCATTGACTTCCTGCTCTCTTTTGCTCCGAAAGCCGTGGTGCTTTTGAGAGACGCTGTGATGGTTGTAGTACTGGAACTGTTGCTTCTTGATCCAGTCACTCCATATACTTATTTCTAAACCGCTCGTACATGTTATTAGATGTCCTCCATTTTGCCAAAAGCTTTGACACAAATACTTTCACTACATTTTTCAGTTTATTTGCACATTTTTCAGCAAGTTCACCCACATCACACTTTTTATTCCATATTGTAGTAATTGTTCATTACATTTTAATAAAAATGTATTGTAAAAATGTTCTTTAAATAGCATTATAAAGAGTTATGTTCTCTTAGTTTTCATGTTCTTCACAGCACGTTGCCACAACTGCATGCACACAATGCGCTCAAATCAGGAAAGGGGGAAAAGGAGGGACGTGTGTATTCCTGTTCTGCGTTCGATATAAGATATATTGTCGAACTATCCAAAACTAGTCAGGTACTCTTTGGAACTTTATTTATATAACTCTATGAATAGTAAATATTTCTTCCTTGTTTTGACACCGCACCAGTCCTTCATACCACCTGTACTATATTTACACTAGGCTCGCTTGTTAGGTTCACAGTCATTTCAGATGTACATTATATATCTAACTCTTCAATATACATATTGGTACCTTGTTACTGTCACTTTGGGAAAATGTAGCACGAGCTCTTCTCCGTCAGCAACTTAGGCACAACTAAGTGCTGTTGGCCGTTCGAAATAAAATTAAATTTTGCGCGCATACGCTGGCCACTGTGTTGCGTTCAAAAAACAAATTCTTACGATACATCATGTACTGGTATGTAGGGACTGTTTTGTAGGAATTTCAGATTAGTTTCATCACAATATCTTTTTCTATTTTTGGCGCCGTAATTTTGTGTTTCGGCAATATGTGCAACGCCAAAAGCAATTTTTGTTACTAGCAAGTTTCGATACCACGCTCAGCTACGAGAGCCGACTGTACTTGGCGTTTATTTTCTGCTGCATACAAGTCATGACTCTTGATGTCCTATCTGTATCGTTCAATAAGATCAGAGGATACCTGTAGCCTTTGGGAGCCGCAAATATGCATGCCGGACATAAGTCATTGACCAGATGATGACGACGGCTTCGGAACCAAATGCAGAGTATGAGTATTAAATCTGTCATACCTGTAGTTTTGTGTCGAAAAGAAACTAAATTGTGAACCAAAGGTTTCAGAACAGCTGAAGTTCAACGGCGGCAACTTTCCAAAATTTATGTGGGTGTGTATCAATGGTGATATGTGTCATATGTATTCAAGGACATTTCAGTATTTTATTATTGATTTCCTTCTAGTTAAACTATTTTGTGAACATTACATAAAGAGCTGTGCTGCAACGTAAGCCAAAAATATGCGATTCTATTCACAATATAGTTCATTTTTATTGTACGATTGCCTTTGACTAGGCCAAAGACAGGCAAGTAAGGGGAAGTGCGTTGGTTGGTTGCCTTCGCAGAAAAATATTTTCAACAAAACATTACGATTTAGAGGTTGCTACGAATGTATTAATTGCTTATTATTTTTTGATAGTGGCAAGAGAGAAATATTAATTTTATTTTGTTTCTATCAAACTAAAAATCTTGTATGTGGGGTGCACCCTGAAGATTATTTGTGTGGGTGCTGGAGCACCGCCGCACCCACGTAGTCGGCACGGAAGCTCAATTTATTAATATAAACAATGCCTAAGATAATTGACTTATAGCATCATAAAAGTAATACAAAAGACAATTTTGAAGAAAGAAATATAACGTATAGCTAAGCGGAGGCAATGATACCTAACGTAAATACGGTGAAAACGAATCACTTATTCCGTAGATTTCGTGGTTCAGTGGTCAAGGCGCCTGGCCAGTAATCTGGAAGTTTTCGGGCCCATGTCAGGATACTTTTTATGGTTTATGTTTTGGTGGCGATTGAATGCCAATTACACGTTTACTATCTTCTCATATTTGAATACTCGAATGTTTCAATTCTTGAACTATAAAATCTTCATGAAGAATAATAGTAGTAACAATAAACTAACAATAATAATTATTATCTAATAGAAGATTAAAAGTTAGAAGCTTATTATCGCATAGGTCAGGAAATTATAAGCAGAAAACTGACGTTTGGCAAGAATATTTCGATTTTGTTTAATATTGCCACCGAGAAGAGGAATTTTTCATGTCGTTTCCAAAAAAAAACAAGCAAAATCGAGACGGGAATTAACATTTTATATTCGAGACAGGACAAGGCTACCTCAAAATATCGTCTCGCTTTGCAGATGAGAATCGAGGCAAAACGAATACTATTGTAAACATTTCTAGTCTTTGTCCATTCTCGAAATAGAGTATGTATATTCTTTTAGTCACAATTGCTCTGTAGACTGAATCTTGTACTCTATTTTGTTACTTCGTATTTTGGAGCTCATCGAATTACACGTATTTTATAGGTATTTTTAGCAAAGCTGTTGCTATTAACTTTGCATATTCTAAATTTGTTTTATTATATCCCGTACAGTTCAGTGATATTCAGTTATTTTTATTACAGTATTTCCCCTAGAACGTACAGTAGAACACTTTCTACATGAAATTTCAGTGTAACACTTTGGTTTAAATTTTTTGTAGTTGCAGAGGCGTATCTTCTAGGTACTGACCTTCCTCCCCGAATTTTATTATTATTATTATTATTATTATTATTATTATTATTATTATTATTATTATTATTATTATTATTATTATTATTATTATTATTATTATTACTGACGGTTTGAGAATTTAATGATTCACCCTGTTCTACCCAGCTCCTGCACAGTGGGCTATGTGCTGAGTAAACGTCATGTGTGTAGGTTTCCTCAGGGATTTGTTTCCTCCCACTTTTTCTCACACATTTCTTCCATTTTCATGATTGACGTCTTCTCCACCTTAGCCGGCATACCAATGAAATCTAAAACTTAAAAATGATTTTCCTTACTTCTCTTGTGAGTTCAGTAGCTCTACTTTCTACATGAAATTTGCCTGGACGCATGTCGTTTAACAGTTAGCTAGTTGTAGGGACGTACGCTGGGGGTATGTTATGGTTGTCTGGACAATTCTTTTCAATTCCGACTGTGTTGTAACTTTTTGACCAGAGTTAGGAGCGATTTTATAGGCTTAAATACAATATGTTCTCATACGAAATTTGTGTTCTATATTATTAATGCTATTATTATTATTATTATTATCATATTGTTATTATTACTACCACCCACGCTTCCTCCACAATTATCGTGCGCGGCTCAGGATCAAACTGTGAAGGGGGTGACTTAATAGCACATTAATTTTTCTTAACTCGGGTTGTGATTGTCTAACACAGAAAGGATAACCTCCCACAGATTATGCTTTATACTAGTAGAAACGGTTACCAACAGGAAAGTACTTGTTCTTCGGGAGTTTATGCTTTATGAATATGTTTGTTCTTCAAAGCTGTTGCTACTTATCCACCCTATCATTTGAGTCAAGCTCCGCCAAGTGATGTAATTAGTAACTATCACTTAAACAATCTATTCTTATGTTACCGAAGTGGTTGCAAATACTAGCGGACAATTCAGGAAGATAGCAGCATAGCGGGTGCTACTGTGTTCTCCAACGTTAAAAAATACAAGCTCCTTTCTATATTCTCAACATTACTGAAACCACTGGAAGAGCTAGTTTCAACTGGAACTAAATTTATCGTTTTATCAGTTTTTTAAACTAATATTTTAGAGGTGCATCAATAGAGCTGTATGCTCAACAGTAGAAGTCTATCCTCTTAATAGCAAGAATTTTGCTTTTTGTACAATAAGCTAGCAAGAGCATACTATTTAAGTTACTTAAAGTAGGTTCAAATAAAACTGAAATACTTAAAAAAAATTGTTAAAGCTAAAAAATATTCGGCTTCCTAAGTATGCAATATATAGTACCAGGTGCCCCCTACATTTATATTATATACTACTATAAATATATTTATAACAGTATATATATAGTACCAGGCTTATGTTTACATCCCCATCAGGATGCCGCGGTCGGCAAGAGGGATTGCCACCGTCGACGGTGGCAGGCCGCCGGCACCCGTCCGCGGCGGCACGACGATCTACTTGTTCAAAATTGCCGACCTTTTGCCGAGGCGGCAAGCGGTCGAAAATCGTAAAAAAAATGCC
The DNA here is from genome assembly GCF_964235325.1 of Thermobia domestica. Lineage (NCBI taxonomy): Eukaryota > Metazoa > Arthropoda > Insecta > Zygentoma > Lepismatidae > Thermobia > Thermobia domestica. The sequence goes on from NC_137460.1 coordinate 128,554,489, forward strand.
CTTTGCCGACTGTTGCCGACCGCCAGAGTCGGCAAAACAGTCGGAAAGACCTCTTTCCGACCCTCTGCCGACTCCTTACGCCGGCCTCTTTTCGACGGCGGCGCCGGCGCATTTACTGCACCTTTACGGCTGTTTGCCGACTGCTCGGCAAGACAACTTTCCGACGGCGGCGCCGGCGCATTTAATGCTCATTTCCGGCTGTTTGCCGACTGCTCGGCAAGGCAACTTCTCGACAGCGGCGCCGGCGCAGTTAATGCTAAGTACCGGCTGTTTGCCGACTGCTCGGCAACGCAACTTTCCGACGGCGGCGCCGGCGCATTTAATGCTCATTTCCGGCTGTTTGCCGACTGCTCGGCAAGTCAACTGTTCGACGGCGGCGCCGGCGCATTTTATGCGCCTTTCCGGCTGTTTGCCGACTGCTGGAAAGGACCTCTTTTCGACGTCGGCTTCCCGATTCTCCCACTGGCGGCATCCGACTTCTTGCCGCCGTCGAAAATTGGCCCTTTGCCGACTGGAAATCAACGCTTCAGGAAGGCAAAATTTTCATCAGCTTTTACATTAGTCTTGCCTAAGTCTTCCTCCATGCTATGATTTCTCGACAAGGAGTGCCCTTGGAAGTTCTTGAAGTATAATACTTGCATTGTTTTGTGTGTCCCAGTATAAAATTTGTTCTTTTTGCTTTTTTGCAGCACTAAACGAGAAATTGAATGGGACATGGAAGTATTATATACTTTCAGAACTAGCAATTGTGCCCTTCATGAGAAATCATAGCACGGAGGCAAGCTTAGGCAAAGCTACTGTAAAAAGTGGTGAAAATTTTGCCTTCCTGAAGGGTTGATATCCAGTCTGCAAAGGGCTACTTTTCGACTGCGGCAAGAGGTCGGATGCCGCCTGTGGGAGAATTGACAAGCTGACATCGAAAAGAGGTCCTTTCGAGCAGTCGGCAAACAACCGGAAAGGCGCATAAAATGCGCCGGCGCCACCGGTGGAAAGTTGCCTTTCCGACCAGTCGACAGACAGCAGAAAAGATGAGTAGCACTGCAATGAAAATCATGGCGGATTCCCACCAGTAATAAAAATGAAATGAAATCTTTAATTTTACGTCCCACGGTTATGCCGGTTAGGCTAAAGGAGACGGTGATGATGAATAATGAATGAAATGGTGAAATGAAGAAAGTGGGAGGAAACGGGAGAACCCCGAGAAAACCCACGCACACGGTGTTTGTGCACCACAAAGTTCACTTGGCGGGAGCATGGTTTGAACCCGAGACCCCTAACACCAGAGGTGAACGCTCTACCACTGAGCCACCGCGCCCCCCTCCCCCACCAGTAATATTGCACTCGGTACATACGCAGTACATTTCTACAATTCTCAGTACGATTTAAGTGCTATATAGAGGAAAAGTATCTGGGAATGACTAACAAATGCTTAAAAGCGAACTAAAAATAACAACTGAGCAGCTAATAATGAACGTTAAGAATAATTCAATGAACATGTCTGTGCGCCTAATGTGAAAAACTTATAACAGTCAGTACATTTTCCCCCTGAAAGCACATCTTTCACTATCACGACCACTAGGAACAACACTGTTCTATGCAATCAAAATTTGCTAGTTGCAAACGCTTTCTTCGAAAAAAAAAAAAAAAAAAAAGCCGCAGCAATCCGTCGGAAATACGGTCTTTTTAGGTTGTCGTTTTCCCATCAACTATTGGAAAAGGATTTTAAACGTCAATGATTTTCTAAATTTTTTTAAAGTACAGGGGTCACACTCCCAATGGAAAATGAGATTTAAATAAAAATTAATGAAGTAAAAACTATAAATAAAAATACTGTAATAAAAGGTATGTGGTGGCGGAGAGATTCAAACCGAGCCTACACGCAAAAAAAAAAAAAAAAAAAAAAAGGTTACTAGTAAACAAGAAAAAGGTGGACAGTAACCATGTTAGTTTGTCAATATATGGAAAACAGAGACGTGTGTCCAAGCAGCCAAGCCAAAAAGGTTAACGAGAGAAGGTGATAGCAACCTTGCGTTACAGGTTATTATTGCTAGGTTACAGTGTAATAACTCACAGGGGTACGCTAACCGATCACGTAGTTACCACTATCTATCATAGCCTGTAACCGGTAACCTAGTTAGTATGTTGGAATAACTGACTGCCCGGTTAATGAAACAGGGTGCATCAACTGCAGTAACCGAGTATTTTGGTTAATATAACATATTCAATTACTTAAAGTAACCCATTTACTGGGTTAAAGTAATACGGTAGGACAAAAGTATAACCAATTAGATCGCTTCATATAACAAATTAAATTATTTAAGATAACATATTTACTCGATTAATGTAATAAGGTAGGGCAAATGTTTAACCGAGTAGATCGGTTAATTTAACCTGTTCAGTTAATTGAAATAACCCGTTTACTCGGTTAATGTAATAGGGTAAGTTAATCCTAGTAACCGAGTATCTCGTCTAATATAACCTCCTTTATTAGTTGAAATAACCATGACTCAATTTGTTATAACCTCTTTTGCTTTGTTGTCCATATATTGACAAAGTTTCCAGGGTTAAAATTGTGTTTAACCTTTCTGAAGGTTAAAATTTTATGCCCAATTCAGAACTGTTCTCGCTTTATAATTTTTGAACCACTTAACGTAGCGATGTGAAACTAACGTTTATGTACAAAACAAAAATTTTTCTCTAGTTTATAAAACCACATAAAGTGACGTACTTATTTTCAATATGAATCCGAGGACGGTGTCTTATACAGAAAGGTAAAAGCATTGTTTAGATGATTCAGAATGAATAATTGGAAACGTTAATTAATAATAGTATAGAAAAGGATTATCATTGCAATGCGAAATGGTAATTCCTTAATTTCCTATAGTAATTTGCTAATTGAAGTTTGAAAAATTATTTCGGCTGAAACATAACAGATTTCTAAAAGTACAGTAGAGGGTCTATTTAATAATCCATAAAATTATGTTACTACCTTTCTGTATCATTTAAAAAAAGACGAAAAATGTGTAGTTTTATAAAATGGAAAGAATTTAGCTTTGTGGAATGGATTTGTTTCACGTCAGACTTAAGCGGTTCAACGGTTTAGACTGGGACACATTTTTGGGTTCGACATAAAATCTTAACCTTAAAATGAATACAAAATTTTAACCCTGAAAAATATAAAGCACTTCATAGTCCTGTAAAATATAAAGCTTTTATAGCCCTGTAAAACACAGTAGAACAGGAGCTCTGTGAGTTTTTACACATTGTGAACAATATGAAACAATTGAAATAAAAGCAGAACAATGTAATAAAGAGTCATGACAATATCCCTCCGCCCTTAATGTGAATTCTACTTTCCATTTCCATACTGCAGAGTTTTTGATATTCTGTTCAATTAACTGCAAATAGATGGTGAATATAAAATTAACTCAAAAAATTATCATAGAGTCAAATAAACTAATTAAATATCTATATATATAAAAGAGAACGTACAAAATTTTGTCCGCTCATCACGCTAATACGGCTGAACCAATTTCTTTCATTTTTGGGGGGTTATTAGGATTTGGACCCTAGATGGTTTTTATCATATCACTTTAATTTTTAATTACCAGTGTCTTGAGATAATTGACCATTCAAGTGTCCATAACGTACAAATCCTTTGTTATTAGTTCATCATAGGTAAAAATAAACGTATTTATATGCAACCCGCATGACCGTGTCACTCGGCGGGTTAACATAAATGACAGGCGATATACAGCGGAAAATAGCCTGAATCTTCTGTTTAAAATTTTTTAATTGATTTGCTTATTTTTACAGACACTTTTACAATATGCCAGCACCGGGATGACCGCAGCGAAGCGGGGCGGGTTAAGATAAATGACAGGTGATATAATGTTAAGATTTACTGCAATCTTCTATGGTTTTTATCATATCACTTGAAAGCGAAAAAGTAAAAATTATCTAAGTAACAAAGTTTATTGCGTTCCGGGGTGACCGCAGCGAAGCGGGGTGAACGCTGCTAGTATAATGATATAATGATACTGCAAAATATCCGTATAGCTCAGCCGTTAGGGATTATGTGTATGAATCAAGCTTCAAATACTGGCCACAATGTTAAACATTTTTCACTAGCAATTAAACGCCTGCGTCTCTGAATGCATTCATTTTCTTATACTACACTAAAACCAAGAATGTCTCTGCATTTGTTGTAACTTCGGTATTAAAAAAAAAAAAAAAGTGGCCGGAGCGATCACTTGTCTGCTTACACCCATGACTATATTCGTAGAAACCAAACACTGAAATGCACTAAACACAAGTTCTAACGACTAAGCTATCAGTTCTAACTCTATGCCTTAAATATTTATTTAAATACACTTTAAAAGTGGAAATCATATTCAGATAAAATAACAATTAAGTAGGTAACTAATTGTTCATTTAATTCGTTCCTATATGATTTATACATTAATTGTATACAATGAAACAGAAAAATGTGAGAAAATAATTTATATCGTAAATGAAACAGCCACATGTACAGTATACTCATAGTGCATACCCATTATATAGAAAAAAAAGGTTAATGAAGTCATTTACATAATAAATGAAGTGTTTTAACATAATACTTTGCAAAGATCCTTTGTTTTAAAGGAATTCTTTAAGAGAATAAATGAAGGGAAGATCACAATTTTTTCTGGTCTATATTAGCACTAAAAACACACCAAATTTTATTAACAAAATACAATGGAAATCGTATTAACTTATATACATTAGCCTATGTAATGAACCTTATCATCATTTAGAAGTTATATGTAATATACCTTCGGATGTACTACTACTTTTTTTTAAACAGAAATTTGTAGCATTCCATAACATTGAGTTTTAACACAGATAGCCTTCATACAGTATGTAAAATCAGAAAAGCAAATATATATGAAGTGATTACAATGTTCAAAAAAGCACTATATTATTCTAAAGAATTCCTGCTATCCATATTTTGTCTTGAATAACTCCGCCATTTTTCTTTTTTAGCCTCTTGATATATACGAGGAAATCTTCCTCTGTTTGTTTGAGATTTTAAGGGTTTTACTTTTTATTATTTTTCTTCAGGTCTATTTAAATGTCTCTTACTTTGTGGAAATAAAATTCTGTGTTGTATGTTTTTAATATTCATAAATAACATCTAATTTAAATAATAATATACTTATATATACTAAAAGATCATTTTGACAAAGCAAGGGATATTTAAATAGATATTCAGAAGAAATCAGTAAAATCAGAACATCAAAAATGTTATTCATTTCAAAGAAAAGGAAGAATACTTCCTCTACAAATCAATGGGATAGAAAAGAAAGGAGGCGATGTTACTGAGCCTCACCGTTAAGGAGTTTGTACTCTGAGAAATATAATTACACTTTCTCTCTTAACTGATTCAACGCAAAAAAAAAAAAAAAAAAAAAAAAGTTAAGAACAATATCAAACAACAGTTGTCTTTATAATTGAAGAAAACTTCAAACCTATGAAATAGTAATGTAGAATTTAAATAGCTCAGAATCAGAATTGTGAGAATATAGAGAGATACAGAAAATTTTACAACACTGCATAGAAAAGATGAAGTAATAATAAAAAAAGACAGAATTTAACGACAAAAACTGGGATAAGGAGACTAAGGTAATATTGGCAAAACAAAAATCAATTTCAAAGCCGTAATTCTCAATATTCGCTTGAAAGGTAAGTGATGACCATAATTCCCGTGTGATTTGAAATAAACCGCATTAAAATGGGAATTTTTTTACAAATGTTATGATTGAATGAAATTCACCCGTTCTAAAAGGAAAAAAAAACTATAGTCCCACATATATCCTACCACTCTTCACAAATATCTTTAAGGATGTTAGTACATATGATTTTTGTCAATACTCTCCGTTAGTGGCGTAGGGAAGGGGGGCCCATAGAGGCCGGGCCCCCAAAGAGGTCCGATAATGTAGTTTGATGTTTGTAATTTTTTATATATTTTTATGTTTATATGTTTATTGTTTGGAATTGTTCCATATGTACCTATAACAGCACTTGCCCCCCCAAACACACATCCTGGCTACGCTACTGCTCTCTGTGGGTCTTCTTCCATTGCAACACTTCTGTATTTCTTGAGCAACATTTCCCCTTGCTTCCAGAAATAAATGAAGTATCTAAAATAGAACAAATATAATGCTTTGTAAAATATACTCTTCAATGTGTACGGCGTTGGCACATCACGTATATTTATTACAATCGAAAATATACTTCATCACACCAAAACCAAACCAAACTACACAGTGTAATAGACCTTGTTGCAATGAACCGGCTTCAACGCTATATGTTACAAGAAAACCTGTAAGAGTAATGAAAACTATAGTCACTGATGAAGAATTCAATTACGTCGAAACAGTTAACTTTTACTTAATCTTTATTACAACAGTACGGTCGCCACCCTAAACGAGAATCAGAAAAGAAAAAAAATCCTGCCGTATATCCAATGGTAGGAATTTGAGTTTCTTGAGAAATGTTTGAAACATTACCTTGAAGCTGCAAGTTAAACAATAAATCCCTAAGTCCCTCACCAGACAAAAAGATGTATTAAAATAGAATATTATATGTAGTGAAGATAGCATTATATTGCTTTGAAATAGAACTTCGATACGCGTCAGGGTTTTGCGACACTATTGTATTGGCAATTGAGAATTTTGTATTCGGCTGAATACAAAATATTACATCTTAAAATAAAACCTTGTTAATGGAACAAATAAAATGCACATATACTTAAATAAACTACAGGTAAAATCGATCAGGTGGGCAAAAATGATAAAAGTTTCAAAACAAATACATTTTATGTTCTCCTAGGAGTCAATTTGAGTAACATATCTAAAACACAAACCATCTGTAATAAGAATTCAATCGAATGAACATAACTTTGAGAAACGCTATATAAAAAAAAAAAAAAAAAAAAAAAAAAACACAAAACTGTAACTTTACATTTGTTCGTTTGTCTGCCGAGCTCCTTTATGGCTAAGCGGTTAGTGTACGCGTCTTAGGCGTGGGTGACCCGGGTTTGCTTCCCGGAGGGAGCTCACGTGGTTCGGATTCCACTTTAATCAGTAGGTCCCGTCTTATATAGCCTCGCTGCTGAGAGGGACGTTAAACACAAAATCAACTCAACTTTCGGCCTTTTAAGTTAAAATTTTCAGAGTACAAGCACGAGACATTCTAAATTTCCTGTTTAGATTTTGGCGGCATACCAACGTAAAATATCAAAATGGCGGCCATTTTGTCAAATGAACGAGTATCTACGCTACGAAGCGCAATTTTCAGTCTTTTAAGTTGAAATTTTGACGGTAGAAGCACAAGATATGATAAATTTGCTGTGTAGATTTTCTCGGCGGTCCAATGTAAAAAAAAAAAATAATCAAAATGGCGGCCATTTTTTCAATACGGCACTAAGTAGAAAACTGTTGCAAGTTGTGACAATGACAATATTGAAATATAAATCACATTTTAACACTTTTACCCCAAAGACATTGAAATATTTCGAAAAAAAAACGAGGAAACCCGGAAAAAAAAAACAATTAAACTCGAATAAACCCGAAAAAATGGGCCCAGGTGGGTTTGGCTTTTTCAAAAAAGCCCGGGTTTTTTCAAACCCTCGTTCATGATGAGCTTTTCTCCTCAAAAAAGTTTTAATAGTAGTCGCTAATGGTTTTCTACAGATGTTAATGTTAAATTGTTTAATTTTTTCAAACTTCCGATGTCCAAGTTTTTGTACCTACACATCGTGAAACAGTGTCAGGAGAAAGGGTTAACACTCGGAAAATGAAAATGATATATTTGAGTTTTACGTCCCACGGTTATGCCGGTTAGGCTAAAGGAGACGGTGATGATGAGAGATGAATAAAAATGGTGAAATGAAGAAAGTGGGAGGAAACGGGAGAATCCCGAGAAAACCCACGCACACGGTGTTTGTCCACCACAAAGTTCACTTGACAGGAGCAGGGTTTGAACCAGGAATCCCATGCACCAGAGATGAACGCTCTACCACTGAGCCACCGCGGCCAGCAAAAAATCAAAATAAGACAGTCTGGTGCAGGTGTAGCTTTGGTGCACTACATTTTGGAAGATTTACAGGTAAAATTCAATACTTTCCATGAAAAGACATGTTTATAAGGAACGAATTTCTACAGGTAACTTAATTACATACAATGTAATACAACTGTATCTTACGTTTACTAATGTTAAACCATTACAAGTGCTTTACGACGAATAAAACAAATGAATGCATATGAAAAAAGGCTCTATTAGATGTTATTTTCCACGGGCGGCTTATTTCTGCACCGTGTACACCGGCATCATATTTCTGCACAGTGTGCAGAACCTGTATTTTGTTTACAAGTGGAGAGTTACTAGTATGAAACAACAACAAGTGTTGTTGAAACTTGTATTATTCTCAAAACGCACTTCCTTCCACTACCCTCACTTCTGCGCATACACACTATCGCTGACGTGCCTGCTCCCTTCGGACGTATTCCCGCGCGGGCCCACCAGCTTCGCCCTATCTGACTCGGTTCGATAGCATTCGTGCTATTTAGTGGCCACCCAGCACAGATTGTTTTGTGCTTTTTTGCGCTGTTTTTATGCTAGACATCTGGAAGACTTATTTATACGCAAATCGTAAAAGAATTATAATTTTTCAACAATTACTTCTAGAGGTCCCCTTGAATTTTATTTATGCTAAGTAAAATATATTGTAACCGACTAGGGGACAATAAAAAAGAAACTGGTGAAAGAATTATAATTTTTCAATTTTTTTTTTTTTTTTTTTTTTTTTTTTAGAATTGCGCCACAAGTAAACCTGTACACAAGAGCGTTTAAACACTACCTCATTTCTCCTTTTTTTTTTTTAATTGGAAGTTTTCGCTCACATGTGAAACAAGTCCTGCAGTATATAATCTAGTGGATCTTATTAGGTTACTAAAGATACACTAAATACTAGAGAATACTAAAGGAACACAAACCATGTCATGGCACAAGCATTATGAGAAATTGTCCACGTTTCTCTAAGATAATTATCTTCCTTTTTGGTATTTCGGCTTAAAACTTATGTACAAATCCGAATTTGTGTTCGTTCAGGTTTATTTTCTGTGCAGCACCCGGAATAATTGATGAAACATTTTAATTATTTCACCAATTTCCTTCTTATTGCTTCTAAAATATTTCCACTGGGCGACATGAAAATATCACACCTGGCATAGATAAAATTATTAACTGCTTCTAGCAGCCAAGTTATCCTTTAACCTCCAGTTGGTTACCGATTAATTTTCTCAGTGTACCACTCGCGCTGACGTTTTCCCCTGGAGTAGGATTTCTGCTTGAAAATAGCGTTCCTTTGATTGTATTATAAGAGTGCAGCCTGTATACCACCTCGCTTTATTAAGTATTTTAGCCATAAGAAAAGGTTGCGGGTCACTTTCTCACTCTATTATGCAACAACTATTCACAAAAGACAAAATCAAGCTATCACCTCTAGTAGTACGTCAGAGCACCTAACCTAAAAATTATCTAATCTAACCTAACCTAAATTTACGGATTTACTGTTGTATCGCAGAACCAATTTGAAAATCGAAAAAAAAGTACCAAAACGTACTCCGATCAGTTATATTTGGTTGGATTAGATTAAGTTACGTTCGATTACTTTATATTAGATTAGGGGCATACAAACTACAGTGCAAAAAACACAAACCAACCTGTGCTAGTCAGGGGCGGATCCAGGACGGATTTCTGGGGGAGGGAGGGAGGTTGTAATACTACTACTTAGAGCTACTTTTGAGTACTCCAAACTCTGGAATGATTTTTATTTATATATAAGAAAGTTTCCTTATTTGGAAGGGGGGCAATCGCCCCGATCGCTCCCCCTGGATCCGCCGCTGGTGCTAGTTGGCCACTAAAAAGCACGAATTCTATATAACTGAGTCAAGCAGGGCAACGCTGGTGGACCCGCGCGGTGGTGTGTTCGAAGGGAACAAGTGCGTCAGCGACGGTGGGTATACGCGTAAGCGAGGGTAGTGAAAACATGTGGGCTTTGGTAATCATACATATTTCGATATCACTTGTTATGGTTTCATACTATTAACGCTCCAGTTCTAAACATAAAATACAGCTCTCGTACACTGTGTAGAAATACATTGCCCTTGAGTTAGAAGCCACTTACCTTAAAAACTAAGGCATGTAAACTTTTGCAATTTCAAGAAGAAAATCGTGTACTACAGTTTCTTAACTGTCCTTCGTTTTTTTAAATAAAAAATTAAGTGAAATTCTTAAGTTTTTTGTCCCACGGTTATGCCGGTTAGGCTAAAGAAGACGGTGATGATGAGTAATGAATGAAATGGTGGAATGAAGAAAGTGTAAATAAACGGGAGAACCCCGACGAAACCCACGCAGACGCTGTTTGCCCACCACAAACTTCACATGGCGATGGCTGGGATATAATCCGGGACCCCAAGCACCAGAGGTGAACGTTCTACCACTGAACCAGCGCGGACCCTACAATTGCAATAGAGTTCTTGATATACCTTAGGGGGTTCGTGAAGGTAAGCAGAAAGGTAAGAAATATAATCGAAGTTAATACACAGGTTGGGCTAGGTAGTACCATTTAAATCACTTTCTTTGATACCTTCCCCCCAAATTTTACATGCCACAGACGCCACTGCGCGGGAACTTACTATAACCGAATCTACCAGTTAACATATGTAACACAACATAAAAAATTTATGACAATTTGAAATGTATATGCATAATATTAAATTAACTCACCAAATGTATATTGCTCTCTCCACTTAATACTCAATGAATTTTCCATAAAACTATGAGCGTCCTGCTCCTTCGGGAACTGTTGCAGCATGATATATACTTTAAAGCAATATATTTATATTTATAAACATTTTATCGCCATTTGGAAACTCAATCCCAACGAACTTTATGTTTGAACTCTGGCCCACACTGCATCACCATGTGACAAATGAAGAACTTGAACCGAACATACAGGCAGCGCAACCAGACTACGATTTCTGCAATCAGGCTCTTCAGCGGCACTGGCGGCTCGGCGCCTGTCCGAGCATCTTTTCAAGGTCGGTACATCCGCTGTTTGCCGACCTTCTTCCGGCTCCCTTACTTGTCGGCACGCTGTCAACGTTTCGGCGTCTTTCCGACATTTGCCGCGGTCGCCGTCCGCTGTTTGCCGTCTCCTTCCAAAATGTTTGTTAAGGATCCTCTCGTACTTGTATTTTATTTTAAGTATTTACTTCTCATATACCCTTTACATGCAGTCCCTTTACTACATTTCTTTTAATGCATTTACCTTTTTTTATGGTCGGCACGCCGTCAACGTTTCGACGTCTTTACAACTATGATTTGTCGCTGTCGTACCGTCCGCTGTATGCCGACTTTCTGCCGACTCCGTTTTCACAAGACATGTTTTGTGGAATTAGTGCCCACCCACAAGAAACACCTTCGGACAGTTTCAATTTTTACTTCATCATTAAAGAAGATACAGGCTCTATTCATTTTCCAAAATTCGACTCTTTGCCGCTGGTACGCGTTATTGCAACTTTCGCCGACGCCGTGCCGACGTCGCTTTTTAAGAAATTGCCGGCAGTCTCTTTTTGCAGTCGTCGTCCGACTGTCTGCCGACTGTTTCGAGAAAGCTTTATACGAGGGAAATATAAGCCCTAATTCGTATTTTAAAGCAACAAATTACCTTCTAACTTTCTTTGTTATCTTTTGGTGAACGAATCTCTTTTTGCTCGTCGCGGTCAAAAATCGAGCGGAAAGACGCCGGTGTCCGGCGCCGGCAATCCGACCGCGGCATCTGGTCGGCATGGACAAATTGTCCGACTATAGGCGGCAGAATCCTGATGTTGATATTAGATAATGGAATGAAATAAAATCTTTTAGTTTAAAGTCCCGTAATTATGAACTTTCGACTAAAACCAAGTGAATAATGATAGAAGTATTAGTTTAATAAGAATGATGAAGGAAACGTGGTACCCCGATTAAATCTAAGGGGAAAATATTGTCGCCTACAAATTTATCTGGATAGGGATCGAATCAGTGACCAATGCACAAGAGGGGAGGAAAAACTGAAATAAAGAACTCGCTAGCAACTTACCTATATATTGTAAAATTTTATTAAAGAAAGCATGTATTTCTTTTGAGGTATCCATGCTTCCTTGTTAATCCATTGGAAATCCACGCACACGATATTTCTTCATCACAAAGCTCACTCCCAGAAATTAGGGTTGAACAAGTAACCCAACTCACTGCGGTATTTACTGCACCACTGAGTCATCGCAACGACCTTAGTTCCACACATATAAGAAGACAAACACATATCAAGAAGATATGTGAAGTTGCAAATATCATACGGAGTAAAAAATTCCTTGAGCTCGAAATTTTACTTACGATCTATGTGGTGAGATGCCGCGTTTCTTGAGATCTCTTGGGTTACAGGTTTAGCTTGCACAAAACTAACATGAAGTTCTGGGTTTGATTTTTAGCGTTAGCTTAAGTGATTCGGACCACGCGTCAAGATGCAGGTCGATGTTTTATAGGATTGCTGCTATAAAGGACTCTAAATCCCAATCGAAATAAGCAATTTTGCCTATTTGTAAGAATTAGAAGTTTAATGAGTAAATTGTTGTATCAATTTCTTAAAATCGAAAGTGTATCCAATAGTATTATTCAATGACAAAAGCGGTTGAGAAAAGGGTCGAAGGAGTGCTCCCTTCGGTGGTTAACCGTGATTGCCAACTGTTCAGTAGGACATGTAGGGTATTGTAGGTCAAGTATCTACGATGTATCTTCGATATATTTTCAGAAGGTGTTTACCCAAATTTCTCTGTCGGACTCAAGATAGTAATGTCGTCACTAGTCGTATCATTATTGTATCAAGATATAAATGGAAGATTAAGAGTTCTTTCATATTCAATCCAATTGCATATAAAAAAGGTCAATTACTTTTCTGAAGTTTGTTTAACTAGAATTATATATAATATGACTTTTGTGCACAGCTGACTACAGATTAAGAGGCCACAAATCGTCATAGATTGTCAAGCAAATTGTAACCAGAAATATTCAATGACATCTAGAATTGGAAGTATTAAAAGTCTTACAACAGAATGAGAAAAATTAAATGCTACTACTTCCACTACTACTACTATTGCTGTTACTACTACTATTACTACTACTACTACTACTACTACTACTACTAATAATAATAATAATAATAATAATAATAATAATAACAATAATAACAATAATAACAATAATAATAGCTTTCCTATTATATTTCCCAGGATACATATTCACTTTTTTTAATGTTCCTGTCCCTCTGCATATAGACATATCTCTCCCACATTATATTAAATTTTTAAGCATAAGATATCGATATGGGGTCACCCTAATATGAGTGAATTTTGGTAGAATATGGTTAATCGATTATAGTTTTTAAAAAATAATGATGCTTTCTAAATTGTACATCTTTGCCCTCACTTAAAAGATACTGTGGCTGACATAACGCCTTAACTCTCTTAAGGTTCTCGTTTGGAGTTTACACAATAAGGTGCTCGGGTCCATTTGGACTCATTATAAATTTTGTCCCTTTTTTTCATCTACATTGCTAAATGTACGAGCAATAAATCGATTTTATTTAATAACGTGCTTTCCTTGGAACATCTTGAATTGTGTACTAAAATCTTGCACATTGGATAAGTACATAGAAGTGAAATGTGCACGTTACTCTTGTAGAAATCGTAAGCGAGTAGGTTTATATATACTCATGCACAGGTCGTTAAGAGTATCGATGTGTATTAATAAGCTTTTGTTTATATTTCGTTCGGGGTCCTCTATGCATATTCTAAGATTACTACTTATTGAATAAGTTAGACTACAGCCAGAAAATGTTATACAAAGTGCGTTATACAAAATACTACTCGTTCGATATTTCTCTGGGAGCACGAATGCAAACATTCACGAACATACAATACATCTGAAAGAGTACGTCCATAGGCAGTGTATAATGTAAATGAAAGGATTTGAAACATATCCGCTAAATATGGAGATATACAGACAGCAGTGTAACAATAGGGGGCAGGGGATACAGGGAGGAAATGGAAATAAAAGCACCAGAGTGAGCTAGAACATCACTGATTGTTTATAGCGTACAAATGAGTAAAGAGCGTAAGAAGTTTTTGATTTCTCACTATATTTGAAGGAATCTCTCCTCATTTTCGCGGCCGGTATGAATTTCCTTCTCTATGAATTTCCACGGGAAATTTTGGGCCTATGTCCAACAATGGTAAAAGAGATTACCGAAGGAACGCTTGATCATAAACAGGAGTATCTTAGTAAGTAATGGTCTGAACACAACATAAGATCTACTTAGTGAATTGTATGGATCTATATATACCCAGAGGGATTTAAGTGTAAAAAATATAGCTTCCTAATTTAAATACGTACTGTGATTTTATTAATTATATACCCAAAAATAGTAAAATTAATAAAAGTCGTGCAGTATTTGAAGTTTATATGATATACTGTTGGAATTATGGAACATTAAATACTAAAATGGGACAAAATTGACCCGAGAACCTTTACCGGTAGATGGTTATGACTGTTCAGGTAAACCCTGCAAATGTATTCATTGGTAAACCATGGAGGCGTAATCAGAAACCTGATGTGGGTTTCCTGTACACGTAACGAGACATTTTCGGTGTATTTAACAATTGCTAAAGTTTCTTCGCGCTTCATTATTGGTTACAATATTAGATTAACACACAAATCGTTAGTATATACTATAACACATTCACACGTTTTAAACAGTTAGAAATTTTTTAATGTTAATATTCAAATTAACCATCCTGCTGCAATTTAAACGAATAAGAAAGTTGAAATTCTTCCAAATTAAAATACTGTGTATAAACATTAAAGAGAGGGTTTTACAGTCCAGTAACTATTTCGTTGATACGTCACGGGCGTCAACCACTTGTTAAAGTGACTTTGAATTTGTCACATAAAATAATATATCATGTAAATTAGTGAAATTTGTTGTAATTTATGTTAGATTATACAGAAGTTAGAATTATAAGACAAAAGGCTACTTAAATACGGAATCCAAATTTAATAGCAAATAATTAGGAACCCTTTGAGTATTGTTGAAACCAGGATGCTTTTATTTGAAAATAGTCAACACGACTACAGTTTTAATTAGCTTGCAACATTTTTTTAAAAATATACATAATAATGTTTAAGGCAGTGGTTTCTAAACTTGTGTACCTTGCGCAACCCTACTTCAAATTTGCATACTTTACGACACCGTCACTTTGCTTGTTATTCACACGTAGATTATGGCTAACCACTTCATTGATTTCAGACACAGCTTTGAATTTTCAAATATGTATATTATTATTATTATTATTATTATTATTATTATTATTATTATTATTATTATTATTATTATTATTATTATTATTATTATTATTATTATTATTATTATTATTGTTAAAAATAATATTATTATTCCATTCTCATAAATTTGTATTTGTTTCCAGCAAGCCTTCTGTATACCATTGTAAAGGGCATTATTATTATTATTATTATTATTATTATTATTATTATTATTATTATTATTATTATTATTATTAATATTATTACTATTATTATTATTATTATTAGTAGTAGTAGTAGTAGTAGTATTAGTAGTAGTAATGATAGTAGTAGTAGTAGTAGTAGTAGAAGTGAATTTGGGATTTATGAAACAACAGTTCTTATTTAATAGTTACATTGCGCTTGTAAGCTATATAATTTAACGTCAATTTGTTACTATATTTATAATATTTCCTAATGGTCATAAAAAACATAACATAATATATATTCTTATATTCTTATAAATGAGTTATTTTATGTGCTTTTATGTGCTGTTATTTTTCAGTACCTTCAATACCACATTCAAGCATTTCGACAATTAAAAAAGGTATAATTGTTAAACAGGTTCAGATACGAACAGATAAGGGTAATGTCGAAAGATAGGAAACCAGTGTATATTTTCGGCACTGCTGGTAACAATGTATACACACAGAATCTACATTAGTTTGAAGCTGATTAGTGATTGATTGATAACGAAATATTTTATTCTTGTATCAAAAGTGTCTGAATAATAAACGTAGCTCAGTGGTTACACCCGCAGTTTTGGAGTCATTAACAAGCTATTGCTAATATCACTAATTTGTAAGCCAGTGTTTTGATTTGAGAGGTTTATTTTGTGGTATTGTAAATCTTGTGTTACCTTATCGGCTATACTCCAAACTTTTCATCTTCTACTGGATGAGCGTCTGACAAAAAAATGTTTAGTTCGTGATACTAGCCCCACCCACATCGCCACTAACTTTAAAACAATTGCCAAAAATTCGTTTCCAATTCCCGTTACACAGACGTCAAACAACAAAAAGATTCATGAAGGGGCTATTTTCAAGTTCAAGTTAGTGCTAAAGTAGTGCTGTCGATACCGCATAAAAAGAAAATTAGTGTCATTATCGGAAGGCCAAATATATTCTAAAATCTAGTATGGCGGTATCATTAAACAAAACAATCGATCCTCATTTTTATGATACTACACATAGCACTAATTTCCATTCTATGCTGTATCATTAGCATAAATTTAACACTACTTTTTGTATAGTTTACAAACTTAGTGCTGTTACACAAACCGCAAAGCGGCACTTATGTTTTCTTTATTGCTTGAAGTGAAAGTGCAGATTTATACGTCACAAAACTTCCATATGAAATACATTAGGAATTTTGCATTGCGTCAAAATCCCATCGCATTCGAAAGCATATATTACATCTCCTAGTGCAATTTTTAGTAAATCGCAAGTGCTTCGTAGTGCAGGAACATCTAACGTTAATGTTTCATTATTGTAGGTGTTACAAATGAAATACCTTTTTACGCTAGGGAGAACTTGGTGCCCCACTTCAAGTACTAACGAAAATATTACCTACATTTGTTAGTGCATCGTTAGTATTCTAAGAAAACCCTAACTGCTTCAATAGTGTTTCATTATTAGTGTAGTTATGGTCAATTACATGTCAGGAAACTCAGATAAGAAACTTATGTGGAATATTTCATTGCATCAACTTCTGCCAAATTCAAAATCACTAATGATGTCTTCTAAACCAATCGTTAGTGCATTATTAGTGATTCTTGGTGCACGAAGACCTAACGTTACTGCTTCATTACTATAGGCTCTGCAACAAAATACTTTTGGGGGGCAGCCTGAACTTAAATCCCCACTTCAAGCACTAACAAAGAAATGTACTATTCCTTAGTGCATCATTAGTTTTTCTAGAAAACGCTAACAATTTCGTTACCGCTTCAGCATTACTGTAATTATGGCCAATTGCATGTCACGAAACACAGATAAGAAATTTATGGGGAATTTTACATTGCGTCATTTTTTTCCAAATTCAAAAGAACTAATGATTTGTTCTAATGGAATCGTTAGTGCATCATTAGTACTTCTTAGTGCACCAAACACTAATGATAAGGCTTCTTTCGTCTAGCGCGAAAGTAAAATATCTTTGGATGTGTGCTTCAACTTCCCGGATTTTCAAAATAGTCATATTCGTTAGTGTATGGAAAGTGCTTCCATTAAACACGAACAGCTAGTACGGGATTTGATATTTCTGAAATTATCTCCAACCAAAAATCGTCAATAAATCACAAAATATGGTAGCAATAACGTTAATGCTTATTTAGTTTAAATGCACTAACGTTGGACTAAGGATTGGCTTTATCTAAACGTTTCTACGTGAAATTCTATGCAATTTTATATTTGTGAAGTAGGCCCCACCCAAAATCTTGAATAAACCCCAAATAATGGTTTCACTAATGTCAATGCAAAGTGAGTTTAAAAGTACTGACGATGCTCTAACAAGTGCCGTTAACTTCATGTTTCTACATCAATTTGTATAGATTTTGATAGGTTCTTCTGAAGTTGTCCCTAAACCAAAAAATCTTCTATAATTCGTAAACTCTGATACCATTAACGTCAGTGTTTAGTGCGTTTCAGTGCACTATTGACGCACTAACGATGTGCTAAGTTTGATGACAATGTGTAGCATAACCCCTAGCAAAAATCTTCAATATCTCGTAAACTCTAGTAGCACGAACGTTAGTGATAGTGCTAACGATCCTTTAACTATGTACGACGTTAAATTTAATTTGGAAGATGCTGGGTCAATTTCAAACACGTATCATAGAAAGAAAATTATTTGTATGCATACACTTTCTTGAAGCTGGCCTGAACCTCTCACAAATTATAGCAAACATAGCAGATCCTTAGTTGATCGAAAATGCACTTAATCGCTCTCAGCACTGACGTAAGAACTATCAGAAGTATTGGAGATATTTGTTGGGGGATAGTTTCAAAAATATCCAAATCAACACAAATTGAGTAGAAATGTATGGTTAACAGGAATCGTAAGTGTAACGTTAGTGCACTTAAACGCACTAAAATAACGTTATTGCTACCATATTTTGGGATTTATTCAAGGTTTTTGGTGGGCCAAACATCAGAAATAACAAAATCGATAGAAATTAACGTTGAAGCATGGGTTAACGGCAATCGTTAGTGCACTTAAACGCATTAAGCACTAGCGCTAGCGGGACCATATTTTGGGATTTAATCAAGATTTTGGTGGGTGTCAGCTTAAGGAATATCAAATTTGATGAAAATTGAGGTAGAAGCATTGAGTTAAGGGCAATCATTAGTGGATCGTTATTGCACGTAAACACACTAAACACTAACACCAGTGCTATCATATTTTTAGTTTTAATCACTTCTTTTTTTAGGGGAGCCAACTCCCGTATCAATTCCATAGAAATTGACTTAGACATAGGAAGTTAATGGCAGTCGTTGGTGCATTAAAACGCAGTAATTACTAACGTTAGTTCTACAATATTTTGGGATTTATTCAAGGTTTTTGCTGGGGACGAACTTCAGAAATGTCAGAGTCGATACAAATTAATGTAGAAACATGAGGTAACCGCAATCGTTAGTGCACTTAAACGCACTAAGCACTTACGTTGGTGCTACCATATTTTGGGTTGTATTCAAGGTTTTTGATGGGTTCCAACTTTGGAAATATCAATCTAACGGTATACTAACGAATTACACTAATTATTATCGTTTCTCTTGAAGTGCGGCAAGTTGAAGCAGACTTCTAGAGATATTTTACTTTCAGTACCTACACAAATGAAGCACTAAAGTTAGGGGTTGGTGCACTAACAAGCACTAAAACTGCACTAACGATATAACGACTGCACTAGAAGAGGTCATGAGAGATTTGAAATGTGGCAGAAATATGATGTATTGAGAAATTCCTCATACATTTCTTACAAACTCTAACTCCAGTATTTTTCTAAAAGCTCTAACGATTCACTAACGAATGGCACTATTTTTCGTTAGTGTTTATAACGGGGGATAAGTTCATACGATTTCCCAAAGATTCTTTTACTTGTAGTACCTATAGTAATGAAGCACTAAGGTTAGTTGTTGGTGCACTAAGAAGCACTAACGATGCGCTGAAAAATGTCACTATTTTTTATTAGTGCTTGATATTGCTGTAACAGAGAGAAATAGCCCAAGAAAAGGTTTTTCCTTGTAACAACTTCACTAGTGAAACACTAACGACTTCACTGAACTTATCCTCCACATAAAACACTAACGATAAATTTAGTGTGTTTTTCAGGTTGCCACTTCAAGTACTAACAAAAACTTAGTATCATTCCTAGTGCACCGACTCCTAACATTAGTGATCAATTAGTGTAGACCCTACAAGTAGAAAAACATTTGGGGCCAGCGTCAACTAGACTCCCACTTCACGCACTAACAAAAAGTGTCATTGGTTCATGCATCGTTAGTGCTTCTAGAAAACACACATATTTTCGTAAATGTTTAACTACTGATGTAGTACGACTAATTACATATCACGAAACTCCCATAAGAATTTCATGGGGAAATTCGCATTGCGTTAAATTTACACCATAATCAAAAGTACTGGTGATCCATTCTACTGCAATTGTTAGTAATCGCTAGTGCTTCTTGGTGCAGCATTACCTTATCGTTCTTTGTTACTGTAGGTGCTACAAGTAAAAATATCTTTTGGGTCAGCGTTAACTTGGCGCCTCCACTACAAGCAATAACGGGTATATTAGTGCCGTTTTTGTCGTTTGTGAAACAGCACAAATTTTTTAAACTATGCCAAATATTAACGCTAAATTAGTGTTGATGGTACCACATAGAAACAAGATTAGTGCTATGTATATGTGCTATGTATTAGTGCTATCGTAAAAATGAGGATAGATTTTTTCCTTGATGACACAGTCATATTAGATTTTCGAATATGTTTGGCCTTCTGATAATGGCACTAATTTTCCTTTTATGTGGTATCGACAGCACTAATTTAACACTAACTTTGTGTATAGGTTTTATCTCAATCGGCTGAATGAGGGAGGCTAGGTTTACGCTAGCCCCACCTACACATTTTTCTTTCTACTGACGTTTTTGTAACAACACTAATTTTGAAACTGTGAAAATAATTACTGTTGATGATACTCTTAGGATATTATATTTTTTGGGCATTTTTTAGACTTTCAGGGAAGCAGCTACTGCATCGTCACTATTTATCCTAGGATTATGGTTCACAGCACTAATTTTTAACATTATAGGTCTTCAGCACTAATTAGGCACTAACGTTTGTTATATGCTTTATAATTAGTGCCGGTGTGGGTGAAGCCACGTTCAGTTGAAGACAACCCCACCCACCTTCAATAATACAGCACTAATTTTATAAAATATACAAAAATAGTGCTACATTAGTACTGACGATACTGCATAGAAAGAAGATTAGTGCTATATATCTTACCATAAAATGAGGGATCTTTTGTTTTCTTTCATGATGACCCCATTGAATATTTTCTAATATATTTTGGCCTTCCGATTATAGCACTAATTTTCTTTTATGTGGTATTTAGGCACTAATTTAATAATAACTTTGTTTATAGGTTTCAGCTCGATCGGTAGAGTGGGTACCCAAAATCTTTTTTTTTTTGACGTCTGTTTATTTTTTTTAACATTACAGGTTGTCAGCTCTAATTGGACACTAATTTTTGGCATATGTTTTAAAATTAGCGCCGAAGTGGGTGGGCCAGGTTCATGGACATAATTTTGTTTTGTATTAAAGCATGTGGAGAGTTAATATCAACTCACACCTAGACTCAGTATGTGATGAATTGAAATGATATTTTCCTGCTTTGTGCAAGGAGGGTGGTATATCTCGGTGGCTTTCCTGTGTGTTTTATCTCACATGCAATGAGATCATTATTAACTATTTCATCCAAAATTTTAGACAACATAGAAACAACGTCAAGAAACTAGAAAGACGAGTGCAAAAAATAGAAAGACGAATGGAAGAGATATGTATTAAGAACGTCGAGCTAGAAACCGAGAATCAGTATCTCAAATGAATAGCAGCACCATATACAGAAGATCCTGGAAAGATGCATACATTATTCATTATCGAGAAAAACCTTTCGCAAGAAAAACTTGAAGAAATACTCCTTTAGTATGACGAAGAAGAACGAGATCAAAGAGAAACAATAGAGCGATTCAAGTATTGGGTTGGAAGTGTGTAAAACTGTAAGTATGAAAGCAGAATTAAACAACTTAATCTTAAATATCCTTCTGTGAGTATCTTACTTAACATTGATGATCCTAACTCTATAAATATATTCAACAGAGCTAAAGAACGTTATGATAAAGAATTGATAAGGTATGGTTCTCATGTGGATTCACCTTTAAACAATAAAGATCTGGTTAAAAGGTTTATAGAATTAAGAGAAGACATATAAGGATGGAATAACCGAATAGTACCAATATAAAAAAAGTAAATCTTGTATGAATTAACTCATAAAAGTAAATATCAAATTATGTATCTCAAAGTTGTTTATCTAAATTTATATAGTGTTGTTTCTATAGTCATGATAAAAGAATCTGCTGGCTATGGTGTCTATTCTTCTGAAACTGTAAGAATAAAATCTGGGAATATACATCTACTGAAAACTGGAATTAGAATAGGAATACCAAAAGGGTACTTTGGAAAAAAATCTTTTGTAGATCAAGTTTGAGTTTAAAAGAAGATATAGATGTATGTGCAGGTGTTATAAGTAGTGGATATCACGGAGAAATTATGGTGGTAATGAAGAAAATGACTTGATAGTATGGTCTATTTGTCAACTATTTCGACTTAACGCTAAGCTTACATAAGTTCCTTAATTATGGTGAAACAGTACTTCTCAGTTTTCAGAAGTTGCGCAATTAATTTTAATAAAACGTGAGTCATTACCAATTGAAGTAATTACAGAATTTTATAACGAAAGGGAAAGAGATTCTGGAGGTTTCGGATCATCAGGTACACGATAATCAAAACAGTGGCTATATAGAAATAGAAGCTCGTTAGGTATCTTACCTTTGAATTCTAAAACAAAAGCTCTTGATAAACGTTGTCTTGTTGAAATCCCTATCCAACATATTCTATCAGCAAAATCTCTAATAAAATTTTCTGATAAACGTGAAGAAACATTTTACCAATTATAATTATGAGCAAACTTCCTTATAAAACCTTCAGATAATATTCTGCTTGATATAATTCCCCAATAAACCTTGGCAGCAAAATCTCTTATAAAATATTCTGGTAAGTCATTACATGTTATAGTCAACTAATGAACTATGTCTGAAAATTGTCTTTTGAAATCTTCAGAGAAGTAATTGTATGTTAAGTCTTCCCAATTATCTTATCCTTGTATTTACGTATGAAATCTTCTGTAACATTTTCAACGAAACGCATATAAGACCATTGCTTATATATTAGTGTATTTAATCTCTCATATTAGAAGTTCATAATATAATTGTGAATAACATTGTGTATAAGACGTTCGTTATCTTCCCTAACAGCTTCTTTTAAATAAAGGAACTAACATACCAATAGCAGTGCAAAAATTAATCAAATCAGGATTAATTCTCTCATCATCATCATCTAGATTATCGTATTCATTTGGGTTACAAGAAATATTATTTGTATCATACTCCACATTAAAAAATCATCATCGTTTAAGTAATAACACACACGATTGAATACAGGTGTAAGAGATAATACTTCTTTCGCAAGTGGCTTGTTCGATTACGACTTTCTGTATATAAATATGAGGAACTTCATTTCCTTAAAGCTAATAAAAACAAATGAAATTATTTTTTAAAAGTACACTTTTCGAAAACCATGAAAACTACACCATAATTGAAGCGTTTAAGGAAGATGACCTGATGGAAATATAATATGCATAGAATGTAAATCACAGCAACTCAGTGAAGAAAACAAAATCTTTAAATCTATGATAAATAAGCTGTTTGAGAAAGTTCCATGGTATGAGTTGATTAAAATGTATGGAGATGAAGATTTGAGACTAAATATCAATATACGTTTGTATTTTAGAAATGTGTATTGGGATAATGTAAGCAAATTTCAAAAAAAAATATACCAGAATATTTTATTAGCGAATTCAAAGACACGGTGAGTTGACAGGAATTTCATGTAATAAAAAGTTATCACAATACTTCATGAGAGAATTTTAAAACACAGTTGTCTGGATGGAAGTCACATCTAGACAAATATTATCAGAAGACTTTATAAGAGAAGTTAAAGACAACGTAAATTGAAGTAACATTGCAAGTGAAAAAAATTATCACAAGATTTATAAGCGAATTTGAATATAAGTTCAATGGTGATCTTTGTACACAGTTGATAGTTTTTTCAGAAATCACCAGAAGGTTCCCTTAGAAAACTTTAGGTGATAAATTTAGAGACAGTAGTTGTTGGAACATGTTGGCAGTTAAGGGTAGATTGAGTGAACAGTTCATTAGAGATTTCAAAGACAACTTTCCTTGGTTTACAATATCAAGTGACAAAGCGTTATCTGATGATTTCATTCTATGGGATCAAGTCTTTTGGTGTGAGATTGTAAGATATCAAAATCTCTCTTCTGATTTTAAATTTAAAATTGTCAATGGATTTATAATGAGATAGAGCTAGAATATATCAATTTTTCTATTTGTCTTCGGAATAATATTTACAAAGTTAAAACCATATGCAATCATATCTGTTCTAAGAAATGTTTAAGAAAGTGGTTGTGTTTAAATGATAACTATCCATTATGTAGAAGAGGTCTTAGAATTGGTCACGAAGCCATTGAAAATAGTGATATACTTTAGGATGATATACAGTCTTATGGTGCAGTTAAAACTTTTATGGGGGTGTGTAAAATCATATAAATAGAAGGAATTGAGACTGAACGTGAAAATGAATCAGTAATGAATTAGAATGCAAACACACATAGACGAAGAGGAAGAAGACGGCGACATAGACGAAGAACTAGAAGAATATGAAAAAACAGAAATTTTGAAAAAATAAATCTTACAAGAGGTGTAGTATCCATTTAAACATGAAAACCTATTACGTAACTGAAACTAAATAGCTCGTAGAACATGTCAACCTATTACGTAACTGAAATTAAATACCTCATAGAAGTACTAAGAGCCGCAACAGGTTAAATTTACAAATCTACATAAGTCTAAGATCTATGAAATTACACCTTCGAATCTTTTTCAAACGAGGAATGGTTCAAAGGTATTAGTACATTTAGATAATACACTTAAAACTATATTACTATATAGTTACAATGAAGACACTGAGGGAGTACAGAGTGATTTGCATAAGATGAGAATATTTTTGCGGTATGAATCCTTAAAGAAGTTTAGGAATGGATTTACAACACGTATACTTTTTTCAATCAAAATCTAGAAACTAGATTAAATATTCTTAGAGTTAGTTCAGTAGAATAACAATGTGTCACTCATCTACTGATTAACAGTATGTAACACCTTTATGATAATATCATCTACGTAATGTGGGATTCTGCTCCATGGCATGGTGCGCCCTCAGGTTCCGGTTAGAGGGAAGGCCACTAGATATAGGGGTTGCCTGCGAATAAGCAGTCGCCGACAGAAGACTGATGGAATATTAGAATTCAAGGGGCTGGTGGTATGGTTGAAATCAGTAGAGACCATCACAAAAATGAAATTTCAGAAAAAAATAATTATTCTAAAAAATAAGACGAATTATAACAGACACACTGTCATTCAGTTAAAGTAGCTCTGCAGAGAATGGAATATTAGTAGTTACACTCGACTTCAGAAAGCTGGATTTATTTACTTACTACAGAAAGATGATCTTAAAACATTCAAAGAAAGTCTAAGAAGATACAACGTATTCACATTCCAAGAATACATCTTTGGAAAACCGAAAGTGAAAATAATAGGTAGAAAGAAGCTTTATCAATATTAGAGAAGAAGTAATTGTAGGACCAAGAGTGAAACCTGAATAACTACCAAATGTTGTAAACCTTCAAGCCTCATCACTTAAAATAAGATTAGAAACATTTATATTGAAAACAGATTATAAAGAGCATAATCCTCTAGAACAATATATCACTTCATCAAAGGCTTTAACAAATAGACTCAACATCAGATTACAGAAACATCGCTCGTTAAATGTTAATCTCTTGATAAACTGCCAATATAAAAAAGGTAAAGAAATTTAGATCTTTCACTTTAAACTAATAACTAAGATATATTAGAATCAACTAATCTAAAATAGTTCATAACACATGTAAAAATTATTAAGAATAAGAATTGATGAATTCCAAGGTAGAGGTTCTACATGGGCTCTCATCAATATAGACTACATAGATATCTCATTAATATCTCTTAATAAATATGCAACATAGACCATCATCATACGTAGCACTACGGAATCAACTTAAATGGAAACAGGCTGTAAAGGGCAAAGGCTGTAAAGGACTGTAGTTTTGTACAAACATTAATGTAAAGGACAAAGATGAAAATTGTCCTTATATTCTATTGCCTCTGCATTATGTCTTCTTGAAAAAATCCACAACGACCGTCAAAGAACAAGTCTGTTGTTAGACTTGGAATTAAAACTAAAATATGTTGAATGTCCTGTAAAATTAAGTGACATTCCAAAAACTGAAAAAAGTCTTGATATATCGTTTACCGTTTATAAATACAACGAAAAACACATGTTGTACATTATATCACACTCAAAGAAACACATGAATGTGAATCTATTATATGTGAGAGAAGAAACTAGAAACGCTTTCGTTGGATTAAATATTGAGTTGATTAACACGATGCCAAATAGGGAACCGGTCAAAACCCCCACAGCCAAAACACCCACACTCAAGAAATGTCAAAACGCCCACACAATCGGTCATAACCCCCACACAAATGGACAAATCTCCCAAATACACGAACGGTCATAACCCCCACAGCCAAAACCCCCACACTGGTAATCGGTCATAACCTCCAACGGGCATAACTCCCACACAAATGGACAAAACAGCCACACATAGCAACGGTCACAGTCATCACATAAATGGACAAAACCCCCACACAAATGGACAAAACTCCCACACAATCGGTCAAATCTCCCACACTCTGAAATGATCCTGGTTGTATGTCTTGCCCTTGTACTTTTTAATAAAATTTTTTATTCCACTTAAACCGATGTTGCAACTATTTTTCTTGCACTGTTTTGTAACGACCGAAACACTAAAGTGGGCGCCGCAACAAAGACGTGCAATCACGATATTTTCAGTGTGGGGGATTTGTCCGATTCTGTGGGTGTTTTGTCCATTTGTGTGGGGGTTTTGTCCATTTATGTGGAGATTGTGACCGTTGCTATGTGTGAGAGTTTTGTCCATTGGTATGGGAGTTATGACCGATCGTGTGGGCGTTTTGACATTTCTTGAGTGTGGGGGGTTTGGCTGTGGGGATTTTGACCGTTCGTGCGTTTGGGGGATTTGTTCATTTGTGTGGGAGTTATGACCGATCGTGTGGGCGTTTTGACATTTCTTGAGTGTGGGGGTTTTGGCTGTGGGGGTTTTGACCGTTCGTGCGTTTGGGGGATTTGTCCATTTGTGTGGGGGTTATGACCGATCGTGTGGGCGTTTTGACATTTCTTGAGTGTGGGGGTTTTGGCTGTGGGGGTTTTGACCTAGACCCGCCAAATAACTAATTAGAGAGCTCGAAAATGCTTATATCATTGATGCTTGCTATATATTTACTCACAAGATGGATTAGATAATCATGAGAGAGGCTGTTAAAGTAGAAATGCCACAAAAAGATGCTTATGTTGAATTTCAGAACTGCCATTATGCTACAAAAATGTCATTTGTGATTTATGGTGATATAGAGTGTTTACTGCATAAGGCTATGGGATGTAAAGAATGCTGTACAGAAAGCGAACCATATACCAAACATATCAACAACATAAGACATCTTTTTTCTGTTATTATATTGTAAGAAGTGATGGAAGTAAAACAATTCCAGTTGTGTATAGAGGTAAAGATGAAGCTAAGAAGTTCATGAGAATGAAAGACACCAAACAAATATCAAACACATATAGACAAAATAACGGCTTACCTTTAACACATCTGCAGATGGAAGAGTTCAACGAATCTGAATCCTAGTCTGACTGTAAATTTGAATATACCCCAGAGAACCATAAAGTTAAATATCACGATCATATGAGTGGAGAGTTTATAGCTGCATCATGCAACACTTGTTATCTAAAAGTTAAAGTACCTAAGTTTGTAACAGTGATTATACATCACTAACCAGGATATGATTCCAACCTGTTTATAAAAGATTTAGGATGTAATAAAAAATAGATTTAATTCCTAATAACGAACATCGATACATGTCATTCAATATCATTCAAAAATTATGGAACTATTCAATTGAAATTTATAGATTCATTGAGATTTATGGCACGCAGTTTAGACAAATTATCATCAAACCTAATGAGAGAACAAATTGCTCATACACAACATTTCTATCCTGATAAAAAAAATAATCTTGTAATAAGAAAAGGTGTTTACCCGTATGATAATGTTACTGACTCGGGTAAGTCTGTACAGAGAGATTTACCACTAAATGAAGCATTCTTCAACAAGCTTACCGACATACATATAAGTGATGAGGATTATGATAATGCAAAGAAAGTTTGAGACACATTCAGAGTTAATTATCTTAGAAAGTACCATGGCCTATATCTTAACAATGGTATGTAATTATTAGCAGATGAGTATAAGAACTTTAGAGAGACATGTCTTAAAGCTTATGGTTCTGATCCAGCATGGTTTATGGCAGCAACAGGTTTAGCTTAGGATGCAACGTTAAAGTTGGCAAATATAAAACTAGCGTTAGTAACCAATTACAATATAGTCCTGATGATAGAGAAGGGTATAATATGTGGAATTAGTCAATCGTCGAGAAGATATGTAAAAACAAACAATAAGTATACGTAAGATTACAATGAGAACAAGGCATATTCTTACATCATATATTTTGATGCAATAACATCTACGGCTGGGCTATGAATAAATATCTACTGTATAACCGGTTTAGATTGTTAAGCAAAGACGAGTTAAGAGAAAGCTATTTCACAACTATAACTGATAATTCACATACTGGTTATATGTTAGAAGTAGATTTTAAGTATCTAAAAGAAATACATGACTATCACAAAGTCTATCCATTAGCTCCTCAAAATATGTGTCCACCTGTTTCAAGACAATCAAAGCTATTAACAGAAATATATGATAGAGAAAAATATGTCATTAAGTATAGGAACCTAAAGCAATCTCTATCACTTGGGCTAAAACTTAAGAAAATACAAAGTGTAATAGCGTTCGTACACTCAGATTGGTTAAAGAATTACATCGATTTAAAGGCAAATGTGGGAACTAAAGCAAAAAATGATTTTGAGATAGACTTCTAGAAGCTCATGAATAATTCAGTTTTTGTGAAAACAATAGAGAGTATTATAAATGATGTAAACCTATAAAATTAGAATTTGATCCTGCAAGAGTAGAGAACTTAATTGCTAATCCGAATTTTAAAGTTAAAATTATTTTTGCAGAGAATCTACATGCTATCATATTGAATAATAACAAATTTGTTTTGAATAAACCGATATATGTTCGATTGAGAATCTTAGACCTTTCAAAGT